>NC_084887.1:20479534-20823543 GCF_958979055.1 Alnus glutinosa
AATCTCCTACTACCACTGCAAAAAGATTTTTGTGGTTGGGGTGTGGGGAGGCAACCATGTAGAGTAGCTTTTCTGGTTGTAATTACTAACACAAAAGGGGAAAAGGTTTGGATCATGATTTTCTACAATTATTTGTTTGAATATATTTGAGAGAATTCGGACTGGTGATTGTGAGAGATCACTTATAAAACTCACATGATCAAATAAATGGTTGGGCAGTCTAATTTTTATTTGGTTAGGTGGGTCTTATAAGTAGTATCTTACAGTCACCTGCCCGAATTCTCTCAAATTCGAACAAATAATTGTAGAGAATCCTAATTCAAATGGCTCAAGGGTGGCAGCAACTTGGTTAATCAGAGAATTGCAACTCCCAGCCTCATTACAAGTTCTGTTATAATTTTAAGATTAAGAGAATTTTTGGAATTCTAGGGAACTAGCTAGAACAGTACCATTTATTTATCCAAAAATAAATAAAACATTACCATTTTATTTTTCTGAATTGGAATCCGTAACCCTCGCTGCATGTATCAATTTTGATTTTGTTTGAATTTCAAACTTTCAATTTTTTGTAATCTTACCTATCCGTTAAGATTGTCTGTTAAATCCTAACAGATGATGTGAAAATTATCAAAATACTCTCAATTTTTTTTCTTCAAAAAATGGGAATGGAATAGTAATTTTGTAATTTTATAAAGTTTGTAGGAATATAAATGTCATTTTACCATTTGACAATTTGATTTAAACTCAAACCCTAACGGGATGAGTGAGATTGTAAAAAATTAAAAGTTGGATGCTGTAAATTGAGAGTTTTTAAACTTTAATTGGAGTGAAAGTAAAAGAATAATGAATATCCTAGAGGATTAGGTAAACTTTTCCAAAATGTTACATTTCCTTTTTCTTTTTTCTTTTTTCTTTTTTTTAAAAAAAGAAGAAGTATGAAATGCATCCTTATCAGGTTACATACACCTAGTTATATATGCATTCAAAGTGGACTTCATCAATGACTTTCGATATATGTTTTGTCGACAATATGACTATCAAAACGTTACTATGGACTGGCAAATGTTTGGTTTTTATCTTTTACTTATCTTTTGTTGATCTTCATACAAGAAATAGGCAAATTTATCATTAAATGTGGGACCACACGGGACTAGCACGAAGTCTCACAGATTCAATAATAGATTTAATTACAAAAGAGATCAATAAAAGATGAACAAGATACGGACGTATAACATGTCTGGATATGAGAAATGGTGATATTGTTTCTCTTGCATTTATTCTTAATTTACTGTTTTGAACTATTTTTTTTTTCTATTATTATTATTATCATATTTTTTCTGTGTCATAATAAGTGATGAAGTTTATCTTTGTCATATATCGTCCCATAACGCATTTCAATTTAAATCATTATCTTTTCAGGATATCCTAAAGTATGAAGGGGTATATGTGCTTCAATGTATGTTTAGAAACACAA
This sequence comes from Alnus glutinosa, assembly GCF_958979055.1. NCBI lineage: Eukaryota > Viridiplantae > Streptophyta > Magnoliopsida > Fagales > Betulaceae > Alnus > Alnus glutinosa. Next base: position 20,481,009 of record NC_084887.1, read on the forward strand.
CACACGTGAGAGTTATTAACCTTTTTCATTTTTGGTGGGCATGGGGCGGTGGAATTATATTGTCTATCTTATCAATCTATATTAATTAGTCCACAAATAAAATAATATCTCTTATAAGATCGATATTTAGGTCATCAACCTATTATAAGTGCAAATAAAATAATCAAAAAAAATATCTCATGTGCTACAGCTCAAGTCATGCGTTAAAAGGTTTATGCCAATATTTGCTAAGTTAATTACTCATCAATATTCATATAGTACTCAACTTTAGAGACTTTCATTTTGTCATTTGGGCGAGACTTCTTGATGATGCAGTTGATCGTTAATTAAGTCCAAATAATGAACGCCGGTAAAAAGGGTGGAAACCATTTGGATGCTTATCGGAATTTGCCTGCGGAGGAAGTACTCTTCGAACGCGTAAGTTAGCCAAGAGAACATATAGTTGCAAATTAAATAAAATAATGAAGAAAATATATTTTAGTTCCTTAAACTATTATCATATTTTCATTTACGCTTCAAAACTTTAAAAAGTGGCATTGGGGCTCTTTGAACTACCATCGCATGTTAAATTAGACACTTGAGTTTTTATCCTAGAGTTTATTTGAAGTTTTCAAAAAATGAATAATAACCGTTTGAAAAAAAAAATTAAAGCGGCTAATATTAAAAGGGTCGCCCATTTTTGTTATTTTCAGTTTTCATCTTACTTTTTCTTTTATATTTTTTTTTTTAAAAAAAAATGTTTAAAATGTTAATTTTTAATAACTTCAATGGTATTTTGGGAAGAAAAGTGAAAATGTGTCGAATTTGTAAATGAAAACATTGTAATAGTTCAAGTGGGACTATAGCATATTTTCCCCTAAAATAATATTTCTTACGAAATGCTTAGGGTAATAGTATTAAATTACTTCCTTTTTGGCTAGGTGTTGAGAGCCTTTTTGAGATTAGGTCCGACTTGTTTGATAGGTTAGGGAGTCAAGCCAGGAGTCACGTTAATCCTACAGATCAACGTCTACCAAGGCAACAAGGCTTGAAAATAGATCAATCGTAAGCTTAGATTCTCGCGGATTAACATGAGAGAATCCACACAAGTGAAGAGTAAATAAAAAGACTGTGTATAATATATCAAAAAGTGTTCAACAGGATAACTATGCATTGATGTGTGAACAGTGCAGCTGTACAACATTCATAATTGAGATATGGAGGGATAGGAATTAGAGGGTCAATCAATAAGGGTTTTTGTTTTTGTTTTTTCATTTCTTTATTTTCAGTATGTATATACTTTTAGTCTAAATTATTTGTAGTTAATTACTCTTGTTGGGGCTCAATTAAAGCCCTAATCATGTTTCTTTAAGGTTTTGATTTGCTTTGCTATAACTAGTTGTGACTCTTAATTGATTATTTTCGATTTTCTTGAATTACTCGCATGTTTTTGTTTGATCATCATATGCATATGGTATGAATTTGTTATTTATGTCAATATGGATGGCCCAGTCCTGAGTATAATAGAGTAACAAAAGAACCCCATTACAAGTTCTTCGATTAATCAGCATGAAGATAACTGGAATAGATGTCATATTTCAACCTGAGTGTGTTTGCCGATTTCCATAGTTTTATACTTTCTTGAAGAACAACTTAGTAGATGACATACTAAATCATTTGAGAAAGAAAAAATTTAGAGTAGATGACATGCCTAACTCGTTGCTTAGGGAAATCAATAGCTTTAAGAGTAGATGTCATGCCCTTGTGGCTGGCAAACATTAGCATCGCAACATGGTTTGTAGCATTGTGCATATCATTTCCTAAAAGGAGTATCATTAGTGGTGAATATCAGAGCCTTACTCTTTTATTTATTGTTTAAAATTATGTTATTTAATTTATTTCATTGCAATCATCTTTTACTTCATTCAAAATATCTATCTTAGGAAATTCTCTTTAAACACAATTTATCAATCCTCGTGGGAATGATCTCGTACTTGCTCTCTATTCTATCGTTTTGATCTTGTCCACTTGTGAGTAAAACATACATTTATTCGCCTATTATATAGGTGGATATTTGTACAACATTACTGTTTCTAGTCTTTTTGGTTTAGCTATTTGAACACATTTTTTTCTTTCTTTTTTTTCCTATGTTCTTTTTTAATGGAAATCTAGGGTATGTATTTTTAATTAATGTGTAATACCCCAACCCTTAGTTAGGGTTAACTATGCTCTAATGTAAACGCAAGGATGTTAGGGTCGGATCTAAGAGAAATAATAGGAAAGTTTTGACTTTTTAAGAATTTACTGTATGGCCGAACATTAGAAGTTGGATTCAAACAATCGATGTCTGTCTGACAGTAATTAAGAGATAGACAGCTCAACCCGTTTTGTAAGACGATGGTACCTATTTATACCCCATTCTCGCCCCATAGCCTCATTTTCTCCCTTTCAGTTTAGAAAAACCTCGAGAGAAAGAGAGTGAGTTGGAGAGAGAATGTGCTCTCTTATGGCTTATTATTCAAATAAGGTAACTTTCTAAGCCTAACCTTATTTTCAGTAGTGTTATTAGATTACCACCTCGTTATTCATCTGTTGGTTGGTTTCATTTTCATAGCATAGCCTCTTAGCTTGTGGATTTAAGCTTCCAGGTGTGTTATTCAAGGAACGATGGTTAAATAATGCACGGGTAGTTTATGCTTATGGTTAAGTATATGATATCTTGTTAGTTTTGATATTATTTACTTATTGTTTGAGATGTTAGATGTCGACCTATGATTGTTGTGATGATTTATGATGGATCTAATGATGACTTAGGTATTTGATGAAGTTGGATGAACTTTAATGTGTGTAGAGGTCAGATTTATGCTTAGAATAGTGTTAGGATATTGAGAAAGTAGGACCTTTTTATTGGAAATGGAGGTTCTACCAGACTAACAAACTTTCTGTAGGGTTGCCGAACAATCAAAGTCGAACGATCGACACAATAGCTGAATGTTCGATGGTCGGACATAATGAGCATTTTGCCCCTAGTTTAGATTTTAGAATATTTCATTTAGATCAGGGACTGATATTAGACCCTTTCAAAGATTTCAGTGTTGGAGAATCCAGAGACCGCTTCCAAGGGGAATTCAGCGATTGAGGTAAGCAAGCTACCCTTGTGCTAGGATTTTTATAAATATTGACCTGGTGCATGTTATGTACAATGTTTTCAAAGAAAAACCCGAATTACATTTTTAGCATTCTAAAACGCATGAAAGTATTCTTATGCATGAAATGTGTGATGTTGACTACTTCTATAAATATTGTCTCAAATGATACATGAAATGTTTTAAAAGATTGCTTTATTATGTTAATATAATATGTGATGAAATGCTTATACGAGTTATTTGTAAAATTTATGATAAAGAGATGAAATGAGAAAAGGATTAATATATACGGCCACCGGTACCCTGCGTGTGTGTGTTTTAAAACCTTTAAGGCAATGCAACACACACTTAGTTGGAGTGTTTCCACACTTGTCGATAGCCCTAAGTAAAGGCTAAACTAATAGGGTACCACATAGAGGGGCTGAACGAACTAGTCCTTGTTGAAAGGTGATGTGTAGGAAAAGCACAACCCTGCTCTAGGGATGATGCAGAGCTTGTAAGGTTCGAATGGTACTCTATGAATGAAATGATGATGCTTACAAAGGGAATGCTTTCATTTAAATATTTTAATAGAAGAAATTCCAAAGGTTAATTTTAGTAAGGAATGTTGCATTAAAAATACTTTTATCTACATATGACCTGTTCACAACCACATACTAGCACTATCTTACTTGATTACTAAGTGGTGGACTTACCATTACTTTCTCCACCTATAAAACATCTATGTTCTACATAGAAGTGAGTTAGGTTTTTAAGTAAAAAGGACCTCGAGGTAGACACAGCCGATTGAGATAATGACATTGATCTGGTTACGCTTGAGGACACATTGCTAAGGTCGCTTATGGTAAATAATACTATTAGGTGACACTGCAGACTTAGTGTTTTGAGATGTATTCATGTATTAAAGGTTTAGCATAGAAACATTTTATGGTGATGCTGTGAACAATATAAGGATTTCAATAATGTAATGATTCCTAGTAAATGCTATGGTTGTAATTATTAATGTTTGTAGAAATATCATATGTTTTCGTTGCATAGTATTCTCTTTGAAGAGTAGAGATCCATTGGTCTTATTCTTTGGGGAATTAGACGGGGAGGAACACCATGAAGTTAACTACTAGTTAGTTAATTTGTCACGACATTATAAAAGGTGTTCTCTATTTTTTAAGAAAAAAAAGTTTATCTTCCATTAGGGTGGCCTTCCCTTATGTTAATTTGTGATTGGCTATATTCTGTTGGACAAAATCACTTCTATGTAATGATGCTTTTTAACAGGGATTCAGTTATTTTCAGAGTCTTCTTATTCAAAGTTATACTTCTAGAAGATTCTGCACAGATTTCAAGTAAGAGCAATCGGATCCCTTGCAACCATCTAGACGATGTGATATTTCGTCCGGACGCTCAACTGTCAAAGCATCATCTGTCCGGACCTTCCTCTGTGTCGAGAAGCTTCGAACTGCTCTAGGTTGCATCCGCCAGGACGTCTCAGCAACACGTTTGGACGCCTTTAAGTTTTTGACAAGAAAAAGGAGTTCTTTCCAAAACACAGATATGAGAAGACAGCTGCAACCGTCCAGACAATGTGTGCTCCCGTCCGGACCCTATCCTTGATAAGGCAAGTCGTGCATACAAAGTTCAACCGTCCGGACGTCAGTCTTCATGCTCCATACGCTCAAGCCTTAATATGGAAATTGCGTGCAGCTGAAGTGCAACCGTCCCGACGCTAGGGCAACATCGTCCAGACCCGGCTCTTTTCGGGAAAGAATTTCAAGCAAATTTGGAAAGCCGATCGCGTAGTTGTCCGTCTGGACGCCCTCAGCTACCGTTCGGATGCCGCCTAGTAAAATTGCATTAGACACTTTTTTAGGTTTCTGTGGCCTATAAATAGAGACCCTTAGGCATGTAATTTGTAAGAATTTGGTAGTGAATTTCGTAGTGCTTAGAGAGTTTATTTTAGAAGTTATTGTATTGATCCGCTCACTCTCAAGCAGTTGCCAAGTGCTGTTGCTGTGCTGAACTGAAGTTTATCTTAAGGGTTGGCCCTAAGGTAAAGGATTCCATTGAAGATCCTTTCAAGTAGGTGACTTAGTTGGGAGGCGTTTGTGTTGGGTTACACGTCAGAGTCCTAGATACAATCGCTACATCGGGTATGTGAGTGTTACTGTCTATGTACTAGCTTTGTCTTCTGAATAGTATATATCCTCGGTTTGGCTGCCCCGGAGTGGTTTTTCTCTTAATTGAGTTTATACTTCGTCAACAAAATATCTGTCTCTTTAATTTCCGCATTGTAATATTTTGTTGCACACTATTGCACACACACGGTAAATTAGAAGTCATATTAATTTTCACCTTATATATAGGGTTTTAGCCACGCGGTTGACAATGGTTCAGGGTAATCGAATAATGTTACTTACCAACCTTGGGCAATGGCCTATTTAGGGGTAGGTGGATAAAAGATAGATTGCTTAAAAATGTTAAGACTTGTGGGTTGGTCTTTCTTACCAAAATATATATCATTGTCAGTGACTATTTGGACCCTATTCGAGCATTAATAATTGAAAAAATTAAGGGGGGAGATTAGTCGTGCTTTAACTTAGGGATTAGTTGGATGCCTTGTCATGCCTACTCCTCATGTCAGTCCTTTCATATGAGATGTCACTGAGCCAGACCACCCAACCCCACTTACCATGGACAATATGATAGTTTTTGATCAAATCCTTACCTACCAAACCACAAGATCTTTTTTCCCCTTGTTGGGTAAAGCTTTAGCCTTGTTTCATAGTTGTTACGTCATAAAAATTGTCAATCCGGTCACAGTTTGGCTAGCTGATGTCTTGTTTTCCCTTCCTTTGATATCTAATTGAGTGCAGGGTTGCCAACCTGTCGTTTCTTTTGTCAACGCAACCCTATTCTATTGAGGAAGGTGATCGATCACATTGTTAGTTTTTGATTGGCATCATTCTGTTGACAAAATCACTATTATGTAATGTTGCTGCTTTCACAGGGATGCCGTATATTTCAGAGTCTTCAGATATTCAGAGTTTATTTCTCTGATGTGAAAAAAGTCATATTATGACAAGTTGCAAGTGTCACAAGCTTCATGAAGGCTATTTCAGTGTTCAAGGAAAATTCTGTGTAGATTCCAACTCAGAGAAGTCGGATCCCAAGCAATCGTTCGGACGATGTGGTGTTCCCAGCCGGACGCTCTTCAGTTAGCAACATCCATCCAGACGAAGAGAACTTTTTGTCCGGATGCCCATCAGTGTCTAGAAACTTCGAACTGTTCAAGATTGCATCCATCCGAACGTAATGCCAAATAGTCTGGACACTATTAAGAGTTCGAGAAGAATCCAGTGTTTAAGTGCATCCATCCGGAAGACATGCAATACCGTCCGGACGCCATTCAGTGTTTGACAAGTAGTTGGATTTCATGTTCAAACACGGATCGGAAAACAGCAATCGTCCGGACGGAAGGGCAACACCTTCCAGACGCATTTCAGGCTTCCAGGAAGATTTCTGCTCACGTCTTAGTGTTTTTATCAGAACTCTCTGCTCGAGTATCAGATTGAGACAAAATTGGTGTCATTGGAAAGTTAAGAAAAAATCATATAACTTGAATGTCTAGATGATCTCCGGATGGCCCACAGTCCGGAAGGAAAGAGAGTAGCGTCTGAACGGCCTCCAGGATTGCGCTGTTCCTGAAAAGATATCGCAGAAATCCGTCAGGACGGGGCTAAATGCCGTCCAAACGGTCCGCAGTCAGAGTCCAATTTTGAGCAGATTTAGGGTGCTGTTTCTGAAGTATATCGCAGAAAATCTTCAGGACGTGGCAAATTTCCGTCCGGACACTCGACAGACAGAGTCCGAATCTCAGCAGTTTTTGAGGTCTCTTGAAGCCTATAAATAGGGGGCTCTAGGTCTGTATTTTGTACAGAATTCGACAGTGAATTCCATAGTGCTTTGAGAGTGTATTTAGGGAGAATCGAAGATCCGCTAGCTCTCAAGTCGTTGCCGGTGTATGCTCGTTGTTTGTGTGAAGTCAATCTTAGGGGTCGGCCCTAAGGTAAAGGAATCCATCAAAAACTCCTTCAGGTGGAAGGTCTAGTTGGGAAGCGTTCGTGTTGGGTTACACGTCAGAGTTAAAGGTATGACTACTGCATAGGGCTATATGAGTACAAGTGTCTTGTAACTAGCTTTGTTTTTGGATAGTGAATTTCCTGGGTTTGGCTGCCCCCGAGTGGTTTTTTTCTCTTCATAGAGTTTTCACTTTGTAACAAATATCTTGTCTTATTTAAATTCCCCATTTGAGATATTTGTTTGCACACAAACACACACACTTGGTTTAAATTAGAAGTCAATAAATTATTTTCACACATGATAGCATTAAAGGCTGAAGGGACTTTCGTAACTTTTAGATTTCACACTTCAACTTGAATCTTACATGCCCATTCTTGTCTTTCCAACCGCTAAGTCCTTTTTATGTGTTGGATCGGGTTTGTGTTTGGCCGGCATGGGCTTCCATGCTTGGTCAAGTGCTGACCGATTTAGCCCATATGGTTGGGCTTATTCCTTGTCAATTAGGAAGGGTGCCCCTGGTCCCTTCGTATTGGGCTCAAACACGGTGTTGTTGTCTAGTTGTAATGGCATCATTGTTTTTGAGCCCCCAGATTGGGCCATCAAACTCGCCAATATTTTTGAAAAATCAAGGGTCTTTTTCATCATTTGTCAACAACTACTCACCCAGTCATTCTTCATGAGGCTCATAGCCATTTTTTGCCTCTTTTCCATTTACTAACGACTAAGGGTACATAGTCTTTATATTGACAAAGTCCCCAATGTAGTCTGACATGTTTTAGAGTACATGGTACATTTTCCTAATCTAATATGGGGCACATAACCAATTTCCCGATGTGATTCAATAAGATCTAGGGTACATGGTCAATTGCCCAATATAATTTGGGTTTATGGACAATTACCTAAAATAATTTGTGCACCATGATAAACTTCTCGGCTTCAATCAATGCCTTTCATGGGACTATGGGTGTTTAGCTGCTTTATGACCATTATGTAGTGCCCGCATATATTGTAATTTGTTCAGCATCTGTTGTGCAGAAGTATCTCTTAATAATTCACTTTTTGAGGGGTTGTCTTGGCAGGCCTCTCATTTAGGTGGCCCATAGCTGCGGGCACAAGTATTGGTCCTCTATTATTTTCGTCCCATTGCAGGCCCTTTAAAATTGGCCATCAAAACAAGTTGATTTGCATGGATACTTTTGTAAGTGTTTATCATCTTGTCATGGTTTTACTATTTAACCCAAGGTTTCTTGAATAATATCATCACACAACAATTCATTCCAAAAATATATTTTCATCTTGTGTGAAAATTAGAAGGCCACAACTCCCTCCAAGTAGCCACCATTTTCAACGTTGCTTATTATAACGCCCCGAAAAATTAATTAGCTAATAATTAACTTCGCAATTCGCCTCCCCATCTCGCTTCTCAAAGAAATAAGACCAAGGGATCTTAACTCTCTATAGAGAACTTACAGCGGAAGACTTTTCTCACTCTTAAAATAAGATAGCCACTAAGAAATTTATACTAGAGCAATTCTAAAACATCATATCATAACATAAGATAAACATATTCATCGAGTGCCTCAGTTTAAGATCAATCATTAACTCAAATAGACAAATATTACAAATAAAGTCTGAACTCATCATCTAAACTCAAACAAGTTTAATTGATCAAGGTCGTCATAAATCATATCACAGTCCTAAATAACCCGGATGACAGGTTCATAACTAACAGTATCCGAGCAATCCTTCCAGCGATAAATAAATAATAGGAAATCTATGAGTTTGCCATTTTCTCCCAAATGCGAACACATAAAATCTGACAAACTTGGATCCAATTCCCCAAAGACTAGATTAACTAAGCCCTCCAAAGCTTGGTGAAACAAAGGTTCCTTCTTCTTATTATCCGCCATCACAAAACAAATTAGCTATAAAACAACACATGTTTTGCAGGTGGAAAGATATAGTGTAAGTTCACAACTTAGTGAGTAATAGTACACAGAGTAAGCATGTTATCAAATAGTGGACTCAATTGTTTGACCAAAAGGTTTATAAGTCACATGCAGTAACATAGCATGTAATGATTTGTTAAACGACGAGAATATAATGATGATACATTATAGTTATAGTGGTCCGGCTGGATTTAAATTCCAGGCGATTGTAATGCCTCCAAAATTAAATAATTAGATTTATTTAAGTTTGAGTGTTACTCGTAGTGCCTTCAAACTAATTAACTCGTAATTGGTTGAATTCACTATACAACACTGATCTATTAGAGTATACTATAGCGAAAAGTAAAAATAAATGATCCGAGACAAACTAACATATAGTATTAAACAACATTATTTATCATCAATATAGACTCAGAGTTTCCAAACAATGTTACTGTAATGTTAATAACCAACTTCTAACTTAGCAAACCTGATAATACGAGCCATTCGCTTAGCATCTTCTAACTAAGCAAACCCGACAATTTCTCACTCTACAGCTTGGTTTTAGTTCCTTAGATTATTAATAGGATTGAGTAGGTTTTAATTGGAAGTTTAGACCTTTTTGACTTTCTACATTGACCAAATGTTGGCTTAGAGTCACAAACGTTTGCTCTTCTTCACGAACGATCAAAATTCCCACCGAGAACATTCAAAGTCCCCACCACGAACGATCGTTGACGTGTTTTACTTTGTTTTGGAAGGTACATCCCATGCTTTCAGCATGTTTGTCAGACAGTACCCCAAACGATAGAAATCTTACGCTAAACAATCGCCTAATCCTGAATAGTACATGAACATTCGCAATTCGCTTGGAGAACATTCGCCAACTGGCAGATAAGATGATCTTTATGCACCTATGACCTTTCTCCTATAAATAACCCCCACCCCTTTGTTTATTTTGTGTATTCCTAACCCTTGGAGCTGGTGTTACTCTGCGGAGAGTGTGTGGGAGCGTTTCAGTGTAAGGGAGACATTGTCGCTCTAAGAAGGTAATTCCCTAAGCTTAAACTCATTCTTTCCTAGCCGTTATGTTGTCAATTTATCTTTACAGCTTTTAATCATAGGTTTAATCATCTAGTTGTTATTATGTTCTTAATGCTAGTTTAGTTTTAGGTTTATTGTTTTGATGCTATTAGACATTGTAATTCTTGCATGATGAGCTGTTATGGCTTAGGACCGTATTAGGAGTGTTCGGTTGAGTTTTTGTTTGAAATAGGTTTTTGTTAGAATCGAACATTTGGTTCCCTTGGCTGAACATTTAATCCCTTGCTTCGAACGATCATTCCTAGTGTAGTGAACATTTGAGTATCATATCCTGAACGTTCGACCATTGATCACGAACGTTCGTGGCTCAGGTAGAATATCTACTTTGAACTTATTAGAGCATAGAATCAGTTTTAGCTCAAGATTAGATCTGATAATAGGTTTTTGTCAGATTTCAAGGTTGTAGAGCCTCAATAGACCTTTGCGGTGGAGCTTTACGATACAAGTGAGTAAAAATCACATGAATACTTGTTATTATTATTTTTCCTCATAGCGTGATTATTTTGTGTATGAACACATGTGTGTTTACAACTAACATGAAATACCCTTTTGATTACTGTGAACTCTATTTTTTGAAAATATGATTAATGCTAAGATAATGAAATGATGAGATTATGAAAGCATGCATGTAAAATACAGTAAAGACTAAATTGCATCGTATGACATGGTACACCATTTCGTGTTGACAAATGGCCATGGGCTTACTATTATATAGGTTATTCTCAATGGTCAAAGGTTTATTTATTTTTATGTTTGGCCTTGGATCTAATGGTTGTTTTGTGACCGTTGCGCCATGCTTGAATGGGGCCACAATTATTAGCAGTGTGGGCCACCCAAGGTCGGACTCGGTTGGGCTGCTAATGATGGACAGTAGCGTACATATCCGAGGCATCGGTGTTGTATTACTGGTCCTTTGGGATTGTGCCAACTCTATCGATAAGGGTATAATATCCTGGATAGATCATATAGAATTAGACTATGACATGATGCTCTTCTTACAACATATATTATATCTATATTTCATCCATGATCATTTGTCAAATGAGGAACTATAAATTTATATTGCTGCATGTGATTTATATCTTAAACTAAGTTCACCATATGATAACATGTGTATCATGCTTATTATTACTCACTAAGTCGTATACTTACGAATGTATCTTTTCCACCTATGAAACATGTTGTTTTATAGTTGGGCTACCTTTAGATGTTGGATTCTAGATGGACCTCGAAATAGATGTAGCCATTTGGCGTTTTGATATCGATCCAGTTATACTTGAGGATTAATTGCTGGATTTTGAAGATCTCTCATTGAAATTAGTACTTTTAGGTGATGTTGTAGTCTTAGCATTTGAGGTTCGATTGTGTATTAAGGTTTAGCTTTGATCTTTTTATCGATGATATGTATTGTGTGATTTCATTCAATCTAATGACTCTTGGTAGATGCTCTGGTTGTAATTAAAGTTGATATAATATCTTATGTTTCCGCTACATAGGATTCTCTTCTTGAAGAGTAGTAGAACACCGAGTCTTTTTCTTTGTGGAACGGGACTAGGAGATGAATGGTGAAGTTAATTACAAGTTAATTAATTTCACAGGGCGTTACATGGTAACCTGCTAAACTGCAAAACATTAAGCTATTCCATAAGTGAAAAAAGTAACTCCGTAAGTCCATGGCTTAATAAGTAAATTATTATAAAATGGGGTTATGCAATGAGCCTTGAGTAACAATTTGTAATTTTATTAGACTAGCCATGTGTTTTTAACAAAAATGGTAAGTGTTGTCTCTGTTATTAGTAGCCATAGCTATCCTCTATATGGTCTACTCAAGCCTCTAACCCCTTCCCGCTCGGGTTGGTGCTATCGCGAAGGACTTGTAGTATAATATTGGTGCCCATGATATTTTCACATACTGTCATGTACAAGCAACCCAACCGAGTCTGACCTCAGATGGCCGATGTAACGCCCCGACTTTTATATAAGTCACAAAGCAAAAATATCATAATTCCACATGGCTCTACAACCTTTGCCATACACTGGCAGCGGAAGAAAACATGTATAGTTTTTTTTTAAAAAAAAAAAATGGGATCACAGCTCACTCTTCATCATATGATACCAGAGCTTCTATTTGAAATAATATTTTATAAATAGAACATAATATAATTACAACAACATGAAACTACTATTGTCTTGAGATAAAATCAAAGATGCCACAACGGCATTTACACACATAATTTTAAATATTGGCACAACATCAGTCAGTCCTTTAAAAGGTGAGAGGCCTCCTGCAAGCCTCTTAAACAAAACCCTAGACAAGCATAAGGGTCATCATATATCTCCTCCTCAGTCGTATATGCAAAATTAACACAATTTTATAGGGGGAAATGTATGAGTCCACTACTCAGTAAGTATAAAATATTCAGACCATACATGTGTGATGTGAGCCCCTCTTTTTCCTTTGAAAATCTCTATCTTAAATTATTAAACGGTAATCTTTGTAAGGTTTTCACAAAAGTGTTTACTTTCTAAAATTCATAACCGTTTTGTAAATCAAGTCTAGAGTTTTGTTAATACATACTTAGTAAACACCCAAAATGTTTTTCTAAACATTTAATACCTATCAAACCAATATCTCATACCATGGCGTATTAAAACAATTTATATCAAGTTAATGAAAAACGATAAATAAAAGCGTAAAACAGTATATATCATACCACATGCTTGATTCACATAATAAATGCATTAACAAGTTCATTTATCACGTTTCACACATTTAAATATTCATTTTTCATTTCATCTTTCCATATGTCAAGTATATACCTCCACTTAACTGCTGGGTTGCTACCAATTTATCCCTCTTATAGCTTCGAGGTGCTAAGTATATAACTCCACTTAACCACTAGGTTTTGCTAAGTGTATACTCCTACTTAACCGCTGGGTTGCTACCAATTTATCTATCTTATAGCTTCGAGGTGCTAATTTTATAACCCCACTTAACCACTGGGTTCCCATCTTTTACAAACTTTTCATATATTACATATAATCATATCTCATTTTCCTTTGAAACTCATTTTCCTTTAAAAATTCATTTTCTTTAAACACATGAAATATATCATATCAATATAATTTATCATAATCATATTCCAAAATATACAGGCTCATAATCGTACTAAAAATATTTTACAATTTATGCAATAAACATCAAGTTCAGGGTCAATAAGTTTTATACTTACCACTTTGGCTTAATCTCCTAAAATGATCCCTTGTATATTTACTACGTAATCTCCCTTGCTGAAAGAATCACTATACCTTCCCATTCCTTTCTCTTATTTTCCTTTATTTGTGTGTGCAATGGATGAAAGAAAAGAAAATAAATACTTTTGTTTTGTGTCTTGAAAAAGAACACTCAGAAACCAAACAAATAATAGCCAATACAGGAAGATGCATCAATGTACTCTTATAGCCATAGGCTTAAAAACTATTGAATGATTTTGTTGGGATTTGCTTCTCTCACGATTGGTCTTCTTTGGTTCATTTGACAAACATTTAATGTAGCATACCTTTTATCTTTCATTTTATCTACCGACAGAAAATTTCTCTGTAGTAAATGCATGATACGCCCGTCTTGTTTGTTAAAGCTTTCATGGTAACATTTTTATTTTTTTTATATATAAAGTAAAAGTTTATGTAGCTTTGGAAGCTACACATTAAAGCTAAAAGATAGCTTTGAAAGTAGACTTATAATAGAACTTCTTGCATGTAGCTATGAATGCTACGAAAATCTCCTACCTATAAATGATTTTTTATTTTTTTTTTATTTATCAAAATATGTCATTTCTCTTCAATGGAGAGAGCTACAAAGTCAAGACCTCCATTTTCAATAGAAACCCACGTGAACCTCTCTTCTTCTTCTTTTCTTTCAAACTCTTGTGTCTACAAAGCTAAGCCTTAGCCTTGTCTCCTAGATGTTTCCTACACCATTTTCTTTTCTTTTTCTCATAGACACTTTTGTTGACCAAATCAAATATTTATTTTTTATTTTTTAATTTAAACTTCTAGTATTATTTTCTAAATTACTTCAAAATATTATCTATTACTAGCTCTAAGTACTAGCCACTAACCTTAAACCAATTAACTAACACTTTCATTGATTAAAATAATTAATCCAAATATTACGATAATAAATAATACTTAAATTTAATTATTATGTTTTCATTAATTATTTATATTCGCAATTCTTTTTTTTGGGCGTTACATCCCTCCCCCCTTATAAAACTTTCGTCCTTGAAATTTAAGCATGACTTAACCTCAAATAATCTAATAGGATGGAATATCACCTCAATCCTCAAACATATGTGGATATTTATTTCTCATGTCCAGCTCCAGCTCCCACGAGTCCTCTTCGGTCCCATGATTTCGCCATAGAATTTTGACAAATGGGATTTTCTTTGTACGCAATTCTTGATCCTTTCGATCCAAAATTTGAACAGGCACTTCTTCGTAGGTTAGGTTTCCTTTGATTTGCACCGGTCTGTAGCTGACCACATGTAAAGGATCATGCACGCACTTTCTTAGGGTGGATACATGGAACACATTGTGTACTCCCGCCAAGTCGAGTTGTAGGGAAACTCTATATGCCACAGGGCTAACCCTCTCAGTTACTTCAATTGGCCCAATAAGCCGCGGGTTCAACTTTCCCTTCTTACCAAATCACACTACTCCCTTCATTGGCGAGACTTTAACAAATACTTGGTCACCAGCCTCAAATTCTAACTCCCTACGCTGCTTGTCTGCATACTTTTCTGTCGGCTTTGAGCAGTTAACATTCTCTGTCGGATGAGCACAATCTTCTCTTTTGTGTCTTGTACCAAATCTGGCCTCAAAATCTGTCGCTCGCCTACCTCATCCCAATAGAAGGGTGATCTACATTTGCGTCCGTACAACACTTCATATGGTGCCATGCCAATAGTTGCTTGGAAAGTATTGTTGCAAGCAAACTCAGCCAAAGGTAGGTATTGAATCTGAAAATAATATATTGACTTCTAATTTAAACCAAGTGTGTGTTTGTGTGCAAACAATTATCTTAAATGCGGAATTTAAATAAGACAAGATATTTGTTACGAAGTGGAAACTCTATGAAGAGAAAAAACCACTCCGGGGCAACCAAACCCAGGAAATCTACTATCCAAAAACAAAGCTAGTAACAAGACACTCGTACTCACATAACCCTATACAGTAGTCATACCTTTAACTCTGACGTGTAACCCAACACGAACGCTTCCCAACCAGATCTTCCACCTGAATGGGTTTTTGATGGATTCCTTTACCTTAGGGCCGACCCCTAAGATAGACTTCACACAAACAACGAGCACACACCGGCAACGGCTTGAGAGCTAGTGGATCTTCAATTCTCCCTAAACACCCTCTCAAAGCACTATGGAATTCACCACCGAATTCTATACAAAACACAGACCTAGAGCCCCCTATTTATAGGCCTCAAGAGACCTTGAAATCTGCAGAAAAACAGACTCTGTCTGTCGACCGTCTGGACTGAAGTTTGGCTCTTCCGAACGGGTTTCTGCGACAGGTGTGCGTCCGGACGGCTTGACCAAGCATCCGGACGGTCTTCACTGAAATCCTTTCCGCGTTAAATTACTCCCCCTTGATATCTCAACAGAACAAGGGTAAACAGAGTATATAAAATCCACAGACAAAAACATTCTAAAATCCGAAACAAGAGGAAACTAGAGAAGAGTCTGCAAGTGGCCTAAAAGAGAGGAACAAAAATCCTCGAAGTACCAAATCCTGCTGATCCATTAAAATCAAGTAACGGAGAGAAAACAGTATAAAAAGCTGGATTTGAAACACTTCAGCTTCTAGCTCCTGAAGCCAGGAAACATAGACTGAAAAGTTTCAGTCACTTGAGTCTTCTAGCTCAAAACTGATCATCCGCAAAATGAAATCCTCTAAACAAGTGGTTTGGAAGACGATAAAGAAGATTCACCACTGAATCTCTAGCTGGTGCAGATCTAGAGGAAGAAGTTACGGAAGACTCTGTATGAGCGGGGAATGAGCTCATCTAAAATTTGAGATCTCTGGAACATATGATTTCAACACTGGTCTGTTTTCCAAAGAGCCCTCTGTCTGACACTATGCTAGAAGCCGCTGGACAACATATTCCTGAAAATATTTAAACAGAAATTTATCCAAAAAAAACACCACAAGGAAATATTAGATCCTATTAGTTTCAAAAAGAATGTAGTATTATGATGGCTATCAATTGGATGCATAAAGAAATACAAAAGTAGATATAGCAATCCAAAAAACACAAATTAGTAATATCCATCCAGCATAAAGACAGAAAAAGATGCACAATCTCTTAAATCATCATTCCAATCAATCAAATATTCTAATATTCTAAAAAGAACCAAAGCTTAAGAGAATAAGGAAAGTCAAAGGAAATACCTGGGAATGAGAAAAGATGTGCAGAGAATGCCAAAATCTCTGGATCAGTCCGAGAGAAAACACACACAACACGACATGATAGAATAGGCAAAAAGTAGTGTGTGTTTGACAGAGAAAGCAAAAAGCTCGCGTCTGGACGTGGTACATACTCGTCTGGACAGCATGCTGTCAGATATGAGATTGACATAGCCGAGCGCGTCCGGACGCAAGAACATGTCCATCCGAATGCTTTACACTAGAAGCTGAAAAACATAGGGAAATATGCAGAAAAAAAAATTCCTAACTTTAGCTTCAGAACACGCATGTATAAATAACTGATAAAACAGTCAAATAGCATTTAAAAAAATACCAAGATATAATTAAGAGTTAAGAGTCAATAAGTACAAAAATTTCCCTGCAGATAGAAATTTTTCAATAGTAAACTTAACTCATGCAATGCGTGTGTGTGTGAAAGCTTTCTCAATAAGGTATATAGTTCACTGATATGATTTAAAGCAACTGGATTTTATAAATAAGAGAGAAAATCAATGTTAGATCAGTCAAAAGTCAAACCTTATTTTACTATGGCCTAGCCACCCTCATCTGATACACTCCCCCTAAGCTGCAACACTTTTCTTTTATTTGTCCTTTAGTGACCATCTATTTCCGCAATGATTTGGTCACTGACTGTTTCTATAGGGACAAGTTCAAGAATAGATTTATAGCACAAAAGCAGTGGATCTTTTTATTTATCCATATTTATTTAGTTTTGTACGCTTTTTATCACTTGGTGCTACAACCTAGAAAGAATGCCAAAGTTTATGGGTTATAGTTTCAACTAGCGAGTTGGTCAATTTGATCATCTTAGCAAAAAAAAACCTCTCTCATTAGAATTTCCAGAAGCTAAAAGTCAGAAAGAAAAAAAAAATACCTTAGGGGAGCCTTGGATAGTGCACATTTTCATCACATGAGAAAAGTAACTATCTATCAAATAGATGCAGCAGGGAAAATTTGTAGATAACAAACAAGAATTCTCAGTTATATAAAAGCAAAAAAGATTAATGCACCAAGAACTAAGACATTAGGTAAAAATACATAAGATATCTGAAAAGCTAAATACAAGAATAAATATCTGCAACTTTCTCCCCGCTTTTTTTTTTGTTGAAAAAATAAAAGACAACAACAACAAAGACATGCTTTAAAAGGAAAAGAACATACGTCTAGACAAAGCATGTAGTTAGAATCAAACCTGTCCTCAGGGAGATAGGTTTAGAAATACCAAGACAGAAAAGCAGCCACTTGACATGCTTTTAACTGTCATCCCCAAAAAAAATATCTGCAGAAGATTCTCAAGATAACAAGAGAAAAATATGGGGATAGAATAAATGGTTCCTCAAACAGAATGTAAGGCATGAATAAGATATGATATGATAAACAATGCAATGCAAACATACCTAACATGCACTAGGATTTAGGAACCAAAATCCTAGGCATGGTAAGACTTCACCTTTACTAGGTGAGTCCACTCCCCCTCAAGGAGTGAATGGTGTCATCAGTCCTGACCCATACTTGCTTGACTCGTGGTGGTGGTTTGCAGGTCTTGTTTATGTTATGCATTCTTCTTAGCATACATTGCATTAGGCTCAGCAACCCTTCATAGCCATGGTTGCTAATGGGCTTCTGCGGCTTTCTCTTGTAGCGCCTTGAATTGTTCTTCTTTGATTTGTCACTCTAATTGGCAGGAACAAACTACTGCTGATGCCGTGGAGACTGAAGTGCCGTAAGAGGTAAAATGCCTAATGTAGCTCTTGTTGGCAGCTCCTTTTGAACCTTCGACTTTTGAGCCTGGAGCTATGGACATTTGGGTCGGATGTGACCGGTGATGCCGCAGTGATGACAGGTGGGTAAACTTCTTTTGTTTGAATGCTTCTTGACATTCTCTGTAGAATTATAGTTAGCATTCTTACAAGTAACATTGCCTTTACCTTTTATATGTCTCCTATGCGGAGGGACATATTTTGATGAGGAAGAATCTTCAATTTCACTTTTTCTTAGAGCATCCTGCTTAATCCAAGGCCTATGGGATTTCAACAGATAACAATTTGGCCTAATATGACCAATCTTCCCACAATTATGACACTTAGGAATAAACTTACCTTGTATTCCTAATTCCTTGGAGTTAGGCATCACATGGTTAGTTAAGCAAGATTTATCTAAACAAGCTATATCAACTATCACAGGCTTAATAACAATAGAATCTAATTTAGAATCAGAAGCATGTGAAGTAGAAGTACTTAAATCATTAACAATTAAATCAGGCTTGTTAGAAATATCTGTATGAATACAAAGCTTGCTTTTCAAATTATTACTAGAGAATTTTTCCCAGAGATCCTCTGATTCTTTTAATTTATTCTCTAGTGCATCAACAGTATCAAAAAGCATAATATTCTCAGATTTCAAAGAGTCTATCAAAACATGTAATTTAGATAATTGTAAAATCAAAGACTCTTTTTCTTGCTTAATCTTCTTGAGTTCTTTATTGGATTTCTTAAAGAGTTTACCTATCAAAAAGGTATCTTTAGAGAAATCATAAAAATCATCTTCAGAGAACTCAAGAAGATTTATGTTAGAAGAAGTCATGGATCACACTCAAGAAATAAATCTAAACACAAGTGTAACCTGCTCTGATACCAATTCAAAATAATTTATTAACTTCTAATTTAAACCAAGTGTGTGTTTGTGTGCAAACAAATATCTTAAATGCGGAATTTAAATAAGACAAGATATTTGTTACGAAGTAGAAACTCTATGAAGAGAAAAAACCACTTCGGGCCAGCCAAACCCAGGAAATCCACTATCCAAAAATAGAGCTAGTCACAAGACACTTGTACTCACATAACCCTATGCAGTAGTCATACATTTAACTCTAATGTGTAACCCAACACGAATGCTTTCCAACCAGATCTTCCACTTGAAAGGGTTTTTGATGGATTCCTTTACCTTAGGGCCGACCTCTAAGTTAGACTTCACACAAACAATGAGCACACACCGGCAACGGCTTGAGAGCTACCGGATCTTCAATTATCCCTAAACACCCTTTCAAAGCACTATGGAATTCACCACCGAATTCTATACAAAACACAGACCTAGAACCCCCTATTTATAAGCTTTAAGAGACCTTGAAATCTCCTGAAAAACGGACTCTGTCTGTCGACCGTCCGGACGGAAGTTTGCATCGTCCGGACGAGTTTCTGCGATATCCTTCAGAAACTGGGCATATCTTATCCTTATCAGGTGTGCGTCCGGACGGTCTTCACTGAAATCCTTTCCGCGTTCGAACGAAATTCTGGAGCTATCTGAATTACTGTATATCGTCCGGATGTGTTACCGAGTCGTCCGGACGGCTTGTATATAATGAACATCATCCGGACGTGATGCCGAGTCGTCCGAACGGAATATTGAAACTTCCCAAACAGTGTCGATTTCTGAGAAAAGACTTCTTGTAGAATACTAATTGACTGAGCGTCCGGACGGTGTGGCTTTGACGTCCAGACATCGTCAATGTTTATCTGTAGGACACTACGGGGCGTCCGGATGGAAAGTTATCGTCGTTCGGACGGATGTTGCTAAATGATGAGCGTCCGGACGGGAACACCACATCGTCCGGACGGTTGCTTGGGATCCGACTTTTCTAAGTTTGAATCTACACAGAATCTTCCTTGAACACTGAAATAGCCTTCATGAAGCTTGTGACACTTGCAACTTGTCATAAAACAACTATTTCCACATCATAGAAATAAACTCTGAATATCTGAAGACTCTGAAATATACGGCATCCTTGTGAAAGCAGCAACATTACATAATAGTGATTTTGTCAACAGAATGTAGCCAATTAAAATACTAACAGAATCCAACTACCTTTGAAATCAAGTACGTGCATACTCAACATATCTTTTAGAATTTGGATGGTCCTCTCTGACTGACCAATAGTCTGCGGGTGGTAGGCAGTACTAAAATTCAGCTTTGTTCCCATTTCCTTATCAGACTCTTCCAAAACCTTGATGTAAACTGAGGGTCTCGTTCAGATACTATAGCAGCTGGTATGCCATGCAGTCTAACTATCTCCTTGATGTAGAGTTCTGCCAACTTCTGCATTGAATCAATGATCTTTAAAGGAATAAAGTGAGCGCTCATTGTAAGTCTGTCGATTACCACCCAAATGGCGTCTTGTCCACTTGGTGCCCTTGGTAGACCAACCACAAAGTCCATGGCAACTTCATCCCATTTCCACTTTGGAACGTGAAGCGGCTTAAGGAGTCCTGCCGGTCGTTGATGTTTAGCCATCACACTAATGGAGCATTATGCAATGTACCATGCAGTATCCCTCTTCATGTTGTTCCACCAATACTTTTTCTTCATATCCTGATACATCTTGGTGCTACCGGGGTGTACCGTGTACAACGTGTGATAGGCTTCTTCTAAGATATCTCTCTTTAGCTCATCATCATTGGGCACACATAACCGAAAGTTTTTATGCCTGAGAATATCATCATCAGTTATATGAAAGTTTGGAGCTTCTCCTCGCTTAACCTTTTCTTTAAGCTCTGCCAACATTGGGTCCTTCTGTTGTGCCTCTTTAACTCTGTCCTCTGTTAATGGTTGGACCACTAGAGTTGCGTCGAATGCTGACTCTTCATTTGGCACCACATCTATGTTGAGCTTCTCAAAATCTTGAATGAGTAGTGCTTGAGTGGGCATGACTGCTATCGCCTTGCCTTGTGTCTTTCTGCTCATTGCATCAGCAACTACGTTGGCCTTATCAGGAAGGCATAAGATGTCGCGGTCATAGTCCTTTATGAGTTCCAGCCATCTCCTCTACCTCATATTCAGTTCCTTTTGGGTGAAAAAGTACTTCAAACTTTTGTGGTCCGTGAAGATTTCTTAGTTCTCCCTATGTGCCTCCAAATCTTTAAGGCATATATTACTGCAGCCAACTCCAAGTCGTGAGTGGGGTAGTTCTTCTCATAATCCTTCAGAAGGCGTGAGGCATATGCCACGACCTTGCCTTGTTGCATTAATACACATCCCAAACCCTTTTTAGAAGCATCATTGTAAATCATGAACCCTCCAGAATCTGAAGGTAGAGTGAGGATAGGTACGGTAACCAATCTCCATTTTAGCTCTTGGAAACTCTCTTTGCATTCCTCGGTCCAGACATACCGAGCATTCTTTTCTGTTAAAGTAGTCAATGGACCAGAGAGCTTGGAGAATCCTTCCATGAATCTTCGATAATAACCTGCTAAGCTCAAAAAGCTTCTAATCTCTCGAACTGGGTCGCTCCCATTTGACCACTGCTTCTATCTTGCTCGGATCAACCAAAATTCCATCATTCGACACCACATGTCTGAGGAATGACACATTATCTAGCCAAAACTCACACTTCTTAAGTTTCGCATAAAAAAATTTTCTCCCGTAATATTTTCAGCACTAATCTCAGGTGGCTTGCATGGTCTTGATGATTATTTGAGTAGATCAATATGTTGTCAATGGACACAACTACGAATCTGTCTAAGAACTCACGAAATACTCGGTTCATCATATCCATGAAAACAGATGGTGCGTTGGCTAGACTAAATGGCATGACCAAAAACTCATAGAGGCCATAACCAGTATTGATTGTTGTCTTCTGTACATCTTCAACTGATGGTATCTTGATCGAAAGTCTATCATCGAAAAGACACTCGCTCCCTTCAGTTGATCGAACAGGTCATCGATCCTTAGTAGAGGGTACTTGTTCTTCACTGCAACTCGATTAAACTCCCAGTAATCTATGCACATCCGCATAGTGCCATCTTTCTTCTTTACGAACAGCACAAGTGCATCCCATGGTGATACACTTGGGCAAATGAACCCTTTGTGCAAAAGGTCTTGGAGTTGCTCCTTCAGCTTCTTAAGCTCTGCAGCGGCCATCCGATATGGTGCCTTGTGAATTGGTGTTCTCCAGGCACTAACACAATAGAAAACTCCATTTCCCAATTAGGAGGCAATACTAGTAGTTCTGAAAACACATCGGGGTAGTCCTTCACTACCTCTATATTTTCCAGCTTCACTTCTTCGTCAGACCACCAGACGACACAAGCCAAGAAAGCATAGCTTCCATCCTTGATACACTTCTTCGCCTGAACTGTTGAAAGAAGCGGCAAAGTAGCCCGCACTCGGCACCGCCGAAACTGAATTCCACATCTCCAGGTGGTCTGAATGTCACCACCTTTTCTTGGCAATCGATGGTCGTATAGAGTTTCGATAGCCAATCCATCCCCAAGATGACATCAAAGCCAAGCATTTCGAACACAACTAAGTTTGTTGGAAGTGTTCTTCCTTCAATAACGATGGGACAGCCTTCCACTACATATTTACACATAATGGTGTTCCCTATAGGTAATGTCACATATATTTTCTGCCCTTGGATTTCCGTGTTTATGCTACACATTTTTACATAAATGTCAAAAATAAAAGAATGAGTAGCACCCGAATTGAAGAGTGTGCAAGCATGTCTACCAAAAAGTAGAAGGGTGCCTGTCACCACTTCAGCTTCTTCTGCTTTGGTGTCGGCCCTTCCTAGGGTAAGTGCATATACTTGTGCCTGGATAAGTGGTTTCTGTCCCTGTTGATTGATGCCTCCATGTGGCCTTGCTCCTCCCGTGGTTGCTGCGGGGCAATCTTTGATGAAGTGGCGTGTCTTGATACAACGAAAACATGTCCCAGTTCCAATTCTACATTCTCCAGCATGCGACCTCCCGCAATTAGGACATGTGGGCTTTTGTCCTCCTTGGAAGATGAAAAAGTTCCTCCCGGGCTTCTGCCCTGAGCCACAACTTCCTTAAGTCCTTTCTTTGCAAGAGATGCTACATCCACCAATGTGGTGAAGTCCTTGATCTCAAGGTAGATCACCCTCTCTTTAATCTGCCGATGAAGGCCATCCAAGAATCGTTCTATCTTCGACTCCTCATCATGAATTAGATTTAGAGCAAACCTTGCCAGTTCCATAAATTTGTCAAAGTATTGTTCCACCGTTAGATTGCCCTGAACCAGATCTGGAATTCCTTGGCTCGTAGCTGCTGTTGAGCCCTAGGAAAGAAACGGTCATAGTATTCTTGCTTGAACTGAGTCCATGTGACCACAACCTCTTGTCCTAATTCCAGGGTCAACAATTCTTTCTTTGATTGCCACCACCATAATGCCTCACCTGTAAACAAGAGTGCGTCATACCTCACTTTTTGCTCATTTGTGCAACCTAACTCTTCAAACAGCATTTGAAGATTAGTAATCCATGATTTTGCTACCTTGGGCACTTGACTACCATCAAATGCATTGTAGGGATGTGCATAGAAATCCTTCAATGTACAACCTAGCTGCTCAACCTTTTGCTCTGGTTACGAGATCCTTGCCATTGCCTCAGCTAGATGCCGCGCACATTCCGCTTGTGAGTGTGTGGCATCAGGATACCCTCTATCATAAGGTGGAGGTGAAGGTGGTGGCGGTGGTGGTCACTCTTCATCATATGATACCAGAGCTTTTATTTGAAAGAACATTTTATAAATAGAACATAATATTATTTCAAAAACATGAAACTACTATTGTCTTGAGATAAAATCAAAGATGCCACAATGGCATTCACACACATAATTTTAAATATTGAAACTACTATGAGTGAGTCCTTCAAAAGGTGAGAGGTCTCCTGCAAGCCTCATGAACAAAATCTTAGACAGGCATAAGGGTCATCATTTATCTCCTCCTCAGCCGTATCTATAAAATTACCACAATTTTACAGGGGGAAATGTGTGAGTCCACCACTCAGTAAATATAAAATATTATGACCATACATGTGTGATGTGAGCCCCTTTTTCCTTTGAAAATCTCTATCTTAAATTACTAAATGGTAATCTTTGTAAGGTTTTCACAAAAGTGTTTACTTACTAAAATTTCATAACCGTTTTGTAAATCAAGTCTAGAGTTTTGTTAATACATACTTAGTAAACACCCAAAATGTTTTTCTTTACATTTAATACATAGCAAACCCATATCTCATACCATGGAGTATTAAAACAATTTATATCAAGTTAATGAAAAACGATAAATAAAACCATAAAACAGTATATATCATACCACATGCTTGATTCACATAATAAATGAATTAACAAGTTCATTTATCACATTTCACACATTTAGATATTCATTTTTCATTTCATCTTTCCATATGTCAAGTTGATAAGTCTTGAATTATTCGATTCAAGACCCCTTAATTTGTATTTGTTAGACCTAGTTCTTGTTGTATATATAACGTGTTGTTGTAGTTTTTGTGTTTTGTCTTATTTTCAGGTCTTAATTGAAATCTAATTCAAAACACTTGAATTAGACTTGGAAATACATCAAGGGTATTTTAGTCATTTCCAGAGTTCAAGATTGTTCCTGCGAGTTGAAGAATTGACCAAGGCAATTCGATCGATCGAATTTATAATCGATCGATCGAAGTTTATCAGTCAAAGAAAAGTCGATCGAGTGAAACTTGATCGATCGAACTAGGACAAGCCCGCCTGCGATCGAGCGAAATGCGATCGATTGACTTTATAATCGATCAATCGATCGATTTCTCCGTATTCCCGAAAATCAGATATTTCCAGATCTTTTGAATTCTTTATGCAATTCAAATCATAAGTTGGATTTTGTGGACAGAAATGGACGCCGACCAGCTCTGAATACTTGGCTAGAATTAATTCTTGATGGTCTTTTGTAAATCCAATTCTCTATATATATGAGATTAGGGATTTAGGTTTAGACATGCATCTTTTGGGGATTTCGGATTTGCTCAGGTGTATCACTTAAATTCTAGTGTTTTTCATTTCCTTTAATGCATGTTTTATGGGCTTAGTTCCAGAGAGCTTGTCTCCTTTCTTTTTCTTCTTTGTTCTTCATGTTCTAGCTAAGGTTTTATTTCCTTTTTGTAATCCGAATTTTATGATTTTAATATAGTTGTTTTTTGTTCTTGTTTCCTTTACTGTTTTTGATTAATTTTAATGCTTAGATTAGATTCAATTATGTCTAGCTAAATTAGTCCTTAGGGTTTGATCCAAATCCTCTCCAAAAACCATGAAGTGTTCTTGATGTTCTTGAGTTTTTCTTGATATGTTTGATGATTGTGTAAGGCTAGAGGATTTCAAAAACCATGCTAAAAGGTTTTGTCTTCAAGATTCCAATCCAATTATTCATGAAAAAGAGTTAGGTTTGTCTATGAGTTTTCTTAGATTCATGAATAAAATCAACATTTTTGAAAGAGAATGATGTCTTGTGCAATGATGCTATTTGACATGATATGTGATTTCTCATTAGAGTCACCTTATAGGGTATGCTAGGGAACACCAATCATTTCACACCTTTGGTAGTCTAAAATGTTTTTCAATGAAGTTTAAACTTTATGTGAAATGGTTTGGTGTGAAACTAGATATCTTATCATTGTGGCCTAATTAGAGTTTTCATGTATTGTGTATACTTATTAGGATGTGTTGTAGAGTAGTAAGCTAGGGAGCATTAATCACTCCACACCTTTCGTAGTGTAAACATTTTTCAATTGTAGACTAATCTTTATGTGGAGAAGATTAATGTAAAAGTAGGTGCTTTATAACTACGTCTTAACGAAAGTGTTTTCACGTCAAGGTCGTCGTAATGGTTGACGCCCATTACGCGCTCATTTCATGCATGTTAGGAAGATCCATATAGACTTTAAGCATTTCATTGGTTGAGGATTAGATGAGATCAATACCCTAAGTTTTCTTTAAGTTTGTTTTCATTTTCCCCTTTCATTCCTTCACTTTATTGTTGTAGCTTCAATTATACAACCTTTACTTTTATTTTTACTCTTAAGTTAAGTTAGATACGTTCCTTTAAATATCCTATTACGCAAAACAACCAATAATCTCTGTGGTTTGATCACTCTTACTATAGTACAATTGATTCATACTATTGCGAGTGGTAAACTTATAAATTTAAAATCCACGTAGCTGGCGATTCGGCTACCACAAGTATACACTCCCACTTGGCCGCTGGAGTTTGCTAAGTGTATACCCCGACTTAACCGCTGGGTTGCTACCAATTTATCCCTCTTATAGCTTCGAGGTGCTAAGTGTATAACTCCACTTAACCACTAGGTTTTGCTAAGTCTATACCCCTACTTAACCGCTGGGTTGCTACCAATTTATCTCTCTTATAGCTTCGAGGTGATAAGTGTATAACCCCACTTAACAGCAGGATTCCCATCTGAAAAACGAAATTGACTTCTAAAAATAAAGTGTGTGCATAAGTGTCAACAAAAATTAAAGCACAACGGAAAATAAATGACACATAGATTTTTGTTGACAAAGTGGAAACTCAATCAAGAGAAAAACCACTTCGGGGCAGCCAAACCCAGGAATTCCACTATTCAGAAGACAAAGCTAGATACAAGATAGTAACACTCACATGTACCGATGCAGTGGTTGTACCTTGATCTTTGATGTGTAACCCAACACGAATGCTTCCCAACTAGGTTCTCCTACCTGAAGGGGTCTTCAATGGAATCCTTTATCTTAGAGCCGACCTCTAAGATAGACTTTGGTTTATAGCACAGCACACTTGTAAAACGGCTTCAGAGGGATTGATGACTTCTCTGAGCTCTAATGGAATTCACACCGAATTCTTGCAGTTCTTAGTGCCCAGGGGCCTCTATTTATAGGCTGGGGGCTCAAATGAGCGTCAGGTAAAATAGACCTGGACGCCGTCCGGACGGTGGACATGGACCGTCTGGACGGACAACTGTGCGACAAGATTTTCCAAAAATTTCGTGAGGAAATCTTTCCTGTTTAAGAGCCTCGTCCGGACGGGATGGCACATCGTCCGGACGGTTGCACATCCACTTCAAGTAATTTCCTTATAAGGCTTAGCGCGTCCGGACCATGGGGGATGAGCGTCCAGACGGCTATTCTTCAACACGCAATTTCCATATCTACAATGCGAGCGTCCGAACTATGATAGGCAGTCGTCCAGACGGTTGAAGTCGAATCGGCAATTTCCTACTTTGATGAACGCGCGTCCGGACCACAACTGTCAGACGTCCGGATGGTGATATTTGAATTGCGATTCTTGCCTTAAGGAGATGCGCGTCCGGACGAGATACCACATCGTCCGGACGGTTGATCGATCTTCCCTTTCTTGGAACTTGGAAAGAAATTTGAAACTGATCGAGTACTGAGAGGCGTCCGGACGTGCTGCTGAAACGTCCGGACGGATGCAAGCTGGATAGAACCTTCTTGACACAGTGGAGGGTCCGGACGGATGATGCTTGGTCTGTCTGGAGTCCGGACGGTATGGCACGTCGTCCGGACGTATGGAACAGTGACAGATGGTCGTCTGGACGGCTGACAGGGAACTGAAAATCTTCTGACTCTGAAGCATTTCTGAATAGTAGATACCCTATGGAGCATCGTTACACACAAGTGATTTTGTCCAAATACAGAATGAGGCCAAAATACTAACACCATCTTTTACAAACTTTTCATATATCGCATATAATCATATCTCATTTTCCTTTGAAACTCATTTTCCTTTAAAAATTCATTTTCTTTAAACACATGAAATATATCATATCAACATAATTTATCATAATCATATTCCAAAATATACAAGCTCATAATCACACTAAAAATACTATACAATTTATGCAATAAACATCAAGTGCAAGCTCAATAACTTTTATACTTATCACTTTGGCTTAATCTCCTGAAATGATCCCTTGTATATTTACTACGTAATCTCCCTTGCTAAAAGAATCACTACACCTTCCCTTTCCTTTCTCTTACTTTACTTTATTTGTGTGTCCAATGGACGAAAGAAAAGAAAAGAAATACCTATGTTTTGTTTCTCGAAAAAGAACACTCAGAAACCAAACAAATGATAGCCAATACAGGAAGATGCATCGATATACTCTTATAGCCAAAGGCTTAGAAACTATTGAATGATTGGATTTGCTTCTCTCACGATTGGTCTTCTTTGGTTCAGTTGCCAAGCATGCGTATTATGATTTTATCTAAACATTGACGAAGGAGGTACATTTTATAGACAAAATGTGGAGATGAATTAAATGAAGAGAGGCGCATGCTTTATCTTTCATTTTATCTACTGACAGAAAATTTCTCTGTAATAAATGCAAGACACGCCCGTCTTCTTTGTTAAAGCTTTCCTGCTAACATTTTTATTTATTTTTTATACATAAGGTAAAAGTTTATATAGCTTTGGAAGCTACACATTAAAGCTAAAAGATAGCGCTTTGAAAGTAGACTTATAATAGAGCTTCTTGCATGTAGTTATGAATGCTATGAAAGTCTTCTACCTATAAATGATTTTTACTTTTTTACTTTTTTTATTTATTTATCAAAATATGTCACTTCATTTCAATGGAGAGAACTACAAAGTCAAGACCTTCATTTTCAATAGAAACCCACGTGAACCTCTCTTCTTCTTCTTCTTTTCTTTCAAACTTTCATGTCTACAAAGCTAAGCCTTAGCCTTGTCTCCTAGATGTTTCCTACATCATTTTCTTTTCTTTTTCTCATAGACACTTTTGTTGACCAAATCAAATGTTTATTTATTTATTTAATTTAAACTTCTAGTACTATTTCCTAAATCACTTGAAAATATTATCTATTACTAGCTTTAACTACTAGCCACTAACCTTAAACCAATTAACTAATAGTTTTCTTGATTAAAATAATTAATCCAAATATTACTATAATAAATAATACTTAAATTTAATTATTATGTTTTCATTAGTTATTTATATTCGCAATTCTTTTATGCTGGGCGTTACAACCGACGCTACTAGCAAAGTCGTAATGGTGACCCATCCATATATGGTGCACCCGTCACAAATAACCATTGGATCCAAGGCCAAACATAAAAGTAAATCTCTTTGACCGATGGGTCAAG
The DNA here is from genome assembly GCF_958979055.1 of Alnus glutinosa. Classification (NCBI taxonomy): domain Eukaryota; kingdom Viridiplantae; phylum Streptophyta; class Magnoliopsida; order Fagales; family Betulaceae; genus Alnus; species Alnus glutinosa. Next base: position 20,510,701 of record NC_084887.1, read on the forward strand.
CCCATATAATGGTAAGTCCATGGTCGTTATCCCGCACAACACGATGCACCATGTCATATAATGCAATTATTGTTCATTTATTATAAATCATATATAAGCAAATATCCATTTAAAGCAGTTATAAACATGTTATAAAAATCAGTAGGCTCATGTCATATTCTTTTGAAAAGTAAAGCATGGTCATTTCATTCACATATTGCATGTTGAGAAAATACAGTTCCGTAAGAATTTACTTACCTCAGGCGGTCTTCCTTACTTCTAGACATCTTAATCACCAAGTCACTACAAATTATACTCTAATATTAGACACCACACACTAGGATTACTAATCTACACACGCAAAACCCTAATCAAGTAGTTGATGCCCTAATCCGTAGTTAAAACCCTAATTATCAATTTCATGTTGTCATCGATCTTTCATTCCTCGATAGTCGAACATTCATTCTCCTGGGTCAGAAACTAAAACCCTAGAATCAACCTTCAGTCTATTTTTATGCAATACTTAACCCCTACACAACATAACATTCCTAGAATACACAAACTCATAAACATGCATATAATCATCAGATCCGAACTCACGCATTGCTTGAAACAATTAAAGGTTGTAACTTTTATGCACCATAACTTAACCTATTAATAGAATGTTACGAACAAGATTTTGAAAACATTATACCATGATTATTTAGCTACCATATTATCACAAAACAAAAAGACCCCATTTTGAAATCCCATGTCTTCACAAATGAAAACAAACTTCTTAAAGGTAGATTATCAAGTTAATTACCTAATATTTGAGAAAATATCTAAGCATAAGCAAATACGAATTTGAACAGTAAAAACATGCTTGAAAATGAAATATTAAAGGCATAGATTAAGCTTCTTACCCCAAGGTAGAAGGTCTCCAAGCTTTGAAGGATGAAAACCTCTCTCGCTCTCTCCTCTTTTATTTCTCTCTCTTGGTCTACGATTTTCTAGACTACAAGGGGAGAAAATAGTAACTAATGGACATAATGTCCTTTATATAAGCGAGATGAATAGATAAGAATGGTTGAGGTGTCTCATAAGTCATTTTTTTTAAAAAAAAAACATATGCTAGACAAATCAAATATTCGTTGGAAACTTCGATCTTTTTAAATTATTGAAAGACATTCTATTTATTAATGAATTATAACGTATGAAAGATTGAATAATATGTTACTATTATTGTTATATTATATAGGTGTTACTTATGGAGGACATTACAGTGATCCACACCACTAGCGATGCCATCATAGTGACCACTGATAAACATTGAATGTTGCATATTCAAGCCCCTTAACTCGCATATGTTAGACCTTTATTTTTATTGTAATATATTATTTTGTGTTGTTTTTGTGTTGTAGGCATTCTTAGGTGTCAAAGGAAAAATACAAGCAAATCCATCACTTTTTAGGTTTAAAAGGCAATTTCTTAATGCTACAAGAAAATTGGGCTCGAGGGCAATGGATCAAGCACACACCATCGGGCCACCAGCAGGAACCATGACATAGAGAGCTCGAGCGCAATTGAAAAGGGATCGAGTGCAATCGTGCTACAGAAATTGACCGTAAGGCAAAATCAGAAAAGAAAAGAATTTTCCTTCTCCCACTGGGACTAGAAGTCCTAGATGTCCACGAATTGGACTAAGGTTGCTCTTGTACTCTATAAATAGACCTATAATTCGTGCTTTAAGGGTATGCTACAATATAGAAGAGAAATCAATTGGATTAGTGGCTAGTTTTAGGAAGAAAAGTGCTTCAAAGTTCCAGCAGCTTCTTATGATGGATTTCTCTCTGACAAAGATGATTTTCAGCAACTCCATGAGTGGCTAACTTATCCGTAGGGTATTGATGTAGCCTTTTTCCAAGTAATGATTGTGTAAATGTGTTTTTCTGTGGCAATTCTATGAATATGAATGATGGTTGTATAATCTTGAGATTATTTCTTAATGCTTATATTCAATTTTGATAAACCTTTTATCTTGTCTTAGAAAATTGTTTATCTTAATTGAACTTAACGTTCATATTTTCTGTGATTATGTGAATGATGATTTTACAACGGTATGAATGGACACAATTCATAAGGGTTTTATAGGCCATGCTTAAGAAGGATAAATTGTTTTACATCCTAATGAATATAATCTAGGTAAATCAATTTATGCTTGCCGAAAGATGATTTATGCTTATTCCTTAATTGTGTGTATGCTAATTAGGAGATTTGATAGCCCATGCCTAGGAATGTGAATTGTTCTATACCCTAGTTTAGGTGGAGCATTCATACCAAGCCGAAAGATGAGGTATGCTTATTTTTTAATAAAATCAATTTCTTGACACCATTGTTGAGTGCTTGACAAACACACACAAGTCATATTATTCATGTAAATGAAATTCCCATATTAAATGCAATTTATTATTATTATGAGGTTAGAGATGAAATCAATCCCCTATATCTTCTCCATACTATCTTATCCTTACTTTTATGTTTTTACTTAGTTTCAATTACAAAACAAAAACCAAATATATTTTCTGAATTAGATTAGAGGTAGTTTCAATAACTTAACAACGACCAAACAGTCCTTGAGGTTCGATGGTAGTCAACTCGACTACGTGGATTTTAAATTTATAAGTTTTACCACTCGCAATAGTACGAATCAATTGTACTATAGTAAGGTTTATCGAACCACAGAGATTCGGGGTTGTTTTGCATAACGGGATATTCAAAAGAACGTATTTAATTTAATTTTGAAATAAAAATAAAAGTAAGGGTTGTAGAATTGAAGCTACAACGAGTAAAGTAAAGGAAAGCGGAAAATGAAAACAAACTTAAAGGAAACTTAGGGTATTGATCTTATTCAATCCTCAACCAATGAAATGCTTAAAGTCTATATGGATTTTCCTAACGTGCATGATATGAGCACGTAATGGGCATCAACCATTACGATGACCTCGGCATGAAAATACTTTAGTTAAGACGTAATGTAAAGCACCTAGTTTTACATTAAACAACTCCACATAAAGATTTAAACCACAATTGAAAAACGTTTACACTACCAAAGGTATGAAGTGATTAATGCTCCCTAGCTTACTACTCTATAAAACTAACTAATAAGCATACATAATACGTGAAAACCCTAATTAGGCCACAATGATAAAATATCTAGTTTCACACCGATCTATTTCACGTAAAAGCTACACTATAATTGAAAAGCATTTTAGACTATCAACGGTGTGAAACGACCGGTGACCCCTAGCATATCCTATAAGGTGACTCTAATAGGTAAACACACATTATGTCAAATAAAATCATTGCAAAAGACATCGTTCATTTTCAAGAATGTTGATTTTATTCATGAATCTAAGAAAACTCATAGACAAGCATAACTCTTTTTCATGAATAAATGGATTGGAATATTGAAGACAAAACCTTTCAGCATGGGTTTTGCAATCCTCTGGCCCTTCACAATCATCAAACATCTCCAAAAAATCCTAAGAACATCAAGAACACTTCATGGTTTTTGGAGAAGATTTTGATCAAACCCTAAGAACTAATTTAGCTATGCATAATTGAATCTAATATAAGCATGAAATCTATGGAAAACAGTAAAGAAACAAGAAGAAAATGAATTAAAAACAACTATATTAAAGTTATAAAATTCGGATTACAAAAAGAAAATAAACCTAAGCTAGAACATGAAGAACAAAGAGGAAAAAGAAGAAGAAATTGCTCTCTGGATTTTGGCCCAAAGAACGTGCATCAAAGGAATTACAAAACACTAAAAATTAAGTGATACATCTTAGAAAATTCGAAACCCCCAAAAGATGCATAATTAAACCCTAAACCCTCATCTCATATATATATAGATTTAGATTTACAAAAGACTCATCAAGGATCAATTCTAGCCGCACAAACAGAGCTGGTCGCCGTCCATTTCTGTCCATAGAACTCAACTTTTAATTTGGGTCGCACTAAGATTTGGAAATATCTGGACCTTCTGGAAGATGCGAAGTCGATCGATCGATTTTTATATGCTCTGAGAATCGATCGATCGCATCTAGATTGATCGAAGTTGGGTCGACTAAAAGTCGATCGATCGAATTATTGGCTGTACAAATAATCGATCGATCAAAATGCCTTGGACAATTTCAACTTTTCAGGATCAACCTCAAACTCTGGAAATGACCAAATTACCCTTAATCTATTTTCAAGTCTAATTCAAGTGTTTTGAACTAGATTTCAATTAAGACCTGAAAATAAGACATAACACAAAACTACAACAAAATGTTATATATACAACACAAACTAGGTCTAACAAATGTAAATTAAGGGGTCTTGAATTGAATAATTCAAGACTTATCATTCGACATCCTCACATAAACTTTGTCTTACAAGGATTCGTTCTATTACGGGTGATTTTATTATTGGTACATTCCACACCACATCAAACCACCATTCAAACGTGATTGCACTAGTCACCTATATAACCATTGGATCAAGACCAAATATAAACATAAATCTTTTGACCATAAGCAATAACCCGTATAATAGTAGCCCATGATCTTCATTTGTACATTAAGCACCATGTCATATGATATATTTAATCATTTTCTCTTGCATACATGCATTTACAAACTCCTATATTATTATGCTATGCATCACACATTTTCACAAAAGTAGAGGTTACATTATTCTAAAATGTATTACATGTGAATTGTAAGCATACACGTTTAATATATAAAATAATCATACTATCAACGAATTTAATAACAAGTATGTGTGTGAGTTTACTCACTTGGCTCGTAAGCTTTCTCTAGGTAACTTCCTTGAAAGTCTCCAACCTCCAAATCTATGAAAGGGGTCCATAATCAGTCTAAGGACTTAAGCTAAACAAGTTCTAAACCCTAAACTATTTTCAAATAGACTTAATGCCTAGCATCGATTGTTTGATGGGAAGTATTGAATGTTTGGTTAAGAGTATCAAACGTTCGATGCCCGACAAAAACCTTGATTTTAAAACCTAAGATCCTAACTGTTAATAAAATAATGACTTCTAATTTAACCAAGTGTGTGTGTTGTGCAAACAAATATCTTAAATGCGGAATTTAAATAAGACAAGATATTTGTTACGAAGTGGAAACTTTGTGAAGAGAAAAACCACTCTGGGGCAGTCAAACCCAGGAAATCCACTATCCAAAAACAAAGCTAGTTACAAGACACTCCTACTCACATACCCTTATGCAGTAGTCATACCTCTAACTTTGACGTATAACCCAACACGAACGCTTCCTAACTAGATCTTCCACCTGAAGAGGTTTTTGATGGATTCCTTTACCTCAGGGCCGACCCCTAAGATAGACTTCACACGAACAATTGAGCACACACCGGCAACGACTTGAGAGCTAGCGGATCTTCGATTCTCCCTAAACACCCTCTCAAAGCACTATGGAATTCATTGTCGAATTCTGTACAAAACACTGGCCTAGAGCCCCCTATTTATAGGCTTAAAGAGACCTCAAAAACTGCTGAGATTCGGACTCTGGTTGGTGAGCGTCCGGACGGAAGTTAGCTACGTTCGGACGGTTTTCTGAGATATCCTTTCAGAAACAATGTAATTCTATCTTTATCGGGTTCACGTTCGAACAACTTGACCTAGCGTTCGGACGGTCTTCGCTAAAATCATTTCCGCGTTCGAACGGAACTCTGAAATATTCTGAAATACTGGACATTGTCCGGACGGTTACCACGTCGTCCGAACGTCTTGCAGAGACTTCCCAAACAGTGTCGACTTCTGAAATCCAACTCCTTGTTGAATACTGATTGACCTGGTGTCCAGACGATGTTGCTCTGACTTCCGGACATCTTCAATGTTTATCTGTAAGGCACTGTGGGGTGTTCGGACGCCTTCAAGGGCCCATCCGAACAGTTGCACAGGAACCGGCTATTTTTGTCTTGGATTTTGCAAGGACTCTTGATGGACCTTTAAGAAGCTCGTGATCAGTTATTGTTTTTGATTTGATCATTGTCTGAATACATGAAGATTCTGAATTAAAAACCGACCATCCTATTAAAATACAACCATTATATAAAGTGTTTTTATTTATCCAGGATGTAGCCAATATAAAATACTAACACTAACTAATCCTCAAACCAACACATCTAAGGTCTTATTATCATTCTAGACACTATTCTAACACACGAGTATCATCTTCATGCATAACATGGCACACCACGACTTTAAACGACCAACCCACACTAAATCTAGTATAAATCCTTATCATACTTACGGGTTTACTTAAAAGCTCTTTAATTAGAAAGTCATTCATGAAAAAGTAATACGATATCAAGATGTACAATATAAACCACCCATGCAATATCCATCACCTAAACTAGCATAATAATCCTAGATGCTCAAATCTACAAGAGGTTAAACCTATTAAAGTATTGTTAAACATTAACTAAAAAATGATATCCCAAGCTAACAATAGTAATAGAATCAAGATTAGACTAAAGAATTACATTTCCTTGAAGACAAATCCACAAGAGAGCACATTCTCCCTTCAAAACCCACTCTCTCGCTCTTATTGGGGTTCTCTTAGATAAAGATGGCAAAAATGAAGGCTAAGGGTGTAAAAAGGGTATTTAAAACAGCCCATGCACAACAAGATAAGTTAAGGTGGAAAAATTAAATGCTCCCGGAATATCTTTGAACATTCGAAATCCAACTTCAAACGTACTCCATCGATCATTCGGAATCCAACATCGAATGTTCTCGCTATATCATTCGCTATCCCACTTCGAACATTCGGCCCACATAGGAAGTTCTTAAAAGTCCAAAATTCCACTTGGAACCAGCCCCAACATTCTTGAATTTTATTATGGCAGTCTGAACCCTAATTAATATTTGGGATGTTACACTTACCCTAACCTATCCTAAAAATAGGTCTTAAATCCTCTAGCATGATTGGGTCCATACCAAAGCAGTATCAAAGACTAGGCATAGAGGGTTGGGTGCAGTAGCTTGAATGTGGACAACAACAACTAAATGCGAGACTCACCGATACTTTTCAATTGTTGACCATAACCGAACGTTCTGCGTCAAGAGTTGACCAAGGAGAATAACCCCAAGATTCCTAAGGCACACGGGAAGAGATCTCTAGTCGAGGGTCGATGCTACAAATGGTTGCGTCTGCAGGGTGGAATAATTTTCTCGCTATCAAGGAACACCACAAGAAGTAGGGATAGATATTTTTTACACAACCCGTGAATTCGACATGAAGTTATAGGGTTTGGGTTTAGGTTAAATGGTTCGAGTCATAAACGGGTCAACCCATTTATAACACATTTATGAACAGGTCAAACTATTTTTTTTTTTTTAAAAAAAGGCGAAAGTGAAAGTTGGAAACATCAAACAACCCCAAGGGCCTAAGCCGAGTGTCATTTTCTTTTCTTCCAGCATCTGATTTCTTTCACTCAAGCAACGCCACTCTCCACCGCCACTTGTGGCTGTCCTCTACACTGTTGTTATTGATTGTCTAGCGCCATCAACCGACTGGCACCCAATGAATTGCGGGAGAGACAAATAAAGGCTTATGTTTTAAATGCAATGAGAATTATGTCATTGGCCTATGTGCTAGAGAATTGAGTATCATGAGGATGAGGAAGAGGATGTTGTTATGTAAGAAGGAGCCGCGGAGAAGCAATTTACAAATATGACCCTTGAGGACATGAGTCTTTCACGAGGGGTAGGACTTTTATCAACATAATTATAGGATTTAGATTTTATTCTTGAGATAAATTAAAGTAAGCAATGCAGTGGTCACTTTGAGAGAGATCTGTGGCTTCTTAATTTTTATACATGATATAAATATATTTTTTGGATGAATTATAGTGAAACCCTTACAAAATGGTAAACACTTACATGGAAAGTCCAAGTGCAAATCACCTAGACAAAAATGAAAAAAATTGAAATACAATTATTCTAAATATCAAATAAGAAATATTATTTTATTTGTACCTAATATAAGTTGATACCCTAAATATCTCATAGGATATATTATTTTGTTTGTACTTAATATAGGTACAAATTTGTTCTACTTCTTATTAGATGTCTCGTAGTACTCAAACACCAAACAATAAAAAGAACGTACAAAGAAGAAGTTATTATTGTGCAAGTGTGATACATGTGGCATCTAAAAAAGGCTGTCACCCTTGACCCACCACGTTTTGTGGAAAAGTGAATCAGACCTGATTTTTCCGTACAAATGATTCACGTGCTTTCTGAAAAAACTTGTCAACCACCGCAACCAAAACGCATTTTCTGTGAAAATTGTGGACCGGTGGATCACGTGCGTTCGATCAGATCAATATTTTATACAAAATGCCAAAGAAAAGTGGGGTACCGTCTTTACTTCTCCTTAAATATGTAGGGTACGAGTAGTTACACTATCACACCAAACTGAGAGAGATAGAAGGTAAGTATATAGAATAACAGATAGTAATAATTAGTATTTGGGTATTTTATTTTTTACAATAATAATTAATTGTTATTGTCATGCCATTTTGTTGTATGACATATGTATAAGAGTCTATTAAATAGAAATACTAAATAACAAACTAATAATTTGTTTCGAGAAGAGAAAACCGCTCAAATATTTAAATGACACACCTGAAAAAATAGTGTATTGATAGCTTCTGAAATGTTTTTTTTTTTTTTTGAGAAAAATAAAATAAAAGGCAGAAAATAAAAATTTGAAGAGATGGAGCTTAAGCTTTCTTCTAAACTTAAAAGGAAATTCATCTGAGTCTCTTAAATTGCAATTTGAATCTCACGTCCATTTGAAACACGTGACAGTTTAATAAATTGGGTTTTGAAAAAGTTTGAAGAAAAGTTTGTTCTTTACTAAAATGAAGAAAGGTAAAGTTATTATGTAATCTTAGGATTGTAGTTGTACCAAATAAATTACTAAGGTATAAAACATGTCTTGAAAATTCTTGAGGTGAGCTACCTTTAATATTGTCCTTTTTGTCCCGTTGATTAATGAAAATTATTAGATGCCACATCATATCCAAGTAGAAGTGAAATCCTACGATATTTTTGTACTTTTCAGAACATCTAATCCAAGTAGAAGTCATAAAACTAACTCTTTTTCTAGTTTCCGCCTTGCATTCTATTATGCCGCCACGAATACGCTCGAGCCCTTTTTTGGTTTGCTTGAGCCCTTTTGTGCGCTCAAGCTATTTTCAAATGCGCTCGAGCTCATCATTCTGGTGGATTCCTGCACTCGCTCGCATGGATTTGCTCTCGAACCTTTAGGCACTCAAGCCTTCCCGAAGTGCGCTTGAGCCCTTTGAGATGTACTCAAGCATTTTGCCTTACAGAATACTGGATTTGCTTTTAAAGCTTAAAACTGAAAGATTTACTTCTGTTTTTCCTTAGTCACATGAAAATGCTTAAAACATAGAAATAACATAAAACATAAATATTACAATGAAACTAAAGGGCTAACATATGCAAGTTAATTAGGGGTTTGATGTTCAACATTTAACGCTTATCACCTGCAAAAAATACTCAAATCCAAAATTCCACAAGACAAGAAAGCGCATGTTAATGCAATACATGATCACTATGTTTAGTTGTAGTGGTAATGATAATTATAACTTCAATAGCAACAATAATTGTAGTTCCAACAGCAATGATACGCATAAATTTAGTAGTAGTATTAATGTCTATTTTAGTTGTAACAATAGTTACAGGTGTAACAATGACAACATCAAAATGATCAACAGTAATAATTATGATAGGTTCGGCAATAATAATATTGATGAGTACAGCAGTGATAACAATGTTACATTTAGCAGTAGTAGTAATGACATTTAGTAATAAAAATAAGGAAAAAATATAGAAAAAGTCCCTTAAACTAACAGCAAATTTTAGAATAGCCCCCTAAATTTTCAAGTGTACTAATGTGAACCATCAAACTACCACAGTGTGCCAAAAATGCCACTTTTATCAAAATATTCCTATAATACCCATATTCTCTTAAAAACTAAAAAAACTAAACTATTTTTTTTTTAAAAAAAAATGATAAAAGCAAAATCAATCATGTCGTTGGTCTAAATTACAAATCGTTCATTGTGGAATAAAAAATAATTCAAAGATCTTCAAGGTAGGCAAAAAATAACAATTTAATCATTGTAGTGAAATTTCGTTAAAATACTGACGGATTCTATTAGTGTCAATCTCAACACCAATAAAAATGATGATATGTGTCACTCTTACTAAAAAAAATATCAATACATTAAAAATATACATTTATAAAACTCAATCTCTCCTTGTAGTCAAATTTCGTCAAAACACTTGACAGATTCCGTTACGTGCCATATATATATATATATATATAACTAAAAAATTAAAGAACTAATAATTAAAATTTTCTAAGAAAAAAAAACAAGAATAAAAGGGGTGGCTCGACAACCACCCCTTGGCTGGGGTGGCTACGAGCCACCCCCAGAGGTGGCTTCAGGTGGTCAGCTGCCACCCCCGAGCCCATTAGGGTGGCCGCGCACCACCCCTTGTCTTCTCGTTTTTCTTTTTCTTTTCTATTTTTAATTAAAAATTTTAATTTTTGAAGTTTTTTATTTCTTTAACTATTTAGTTTTATATCAATAGTTTCTTAAAAATTTCTTTATTTAAAAAAAAAATAGTTTTTTTTTTTAATTTTTAATAGAATAAGGGTATTGTAGGAATATTTCAATAAATGTTGCATTTTTTGCACAGTTTAGTAGTTTGATAGGTCATATTAGTGCATTTGAAAATTTAGGGGACTATTCTAAAATCGGTTGTTAGTTCAAGGGACAATTTTATATTTTTCTCTAACAATAATGATAGCTTTATGATCATACACGTGTGCTCACCATCCAAACATAATGATCCCCAAAACTTTTTTAAAATTATCGAAAAAATTTCTCACGAGTAAACATTAATCTTAATCAAATTATAAAAATTGTTTAGAAACATTAGGCTCACAACATAATCTTTCATAAGAGGCCTGCATTTAAGAGTACTCATTTTATGACAAAATTAACATGTTGCATGGTAAAAAAAAACATTTTAACTATTCCGTAAGTACTTACTGACCTCGAGCATTCGTACTCAATCTCGAAAATCTCAAAAGATCAATTTCCCGTCTCTACAAGTCATACTCTAAAATTAGACATGTCTCCACGCTAAAAACTATAATCTTACAGGTGAAACCCTATTCATGCACTTAACCTTAATTAAGCTCCTTCTACCTTGACCAATCGATTGCTACTCAGGACTGATCAATCATTCCTCGAGGGGATTGATTGATCGTTCCTCTGCCAGAAACTGTTTTCTCTTAATATTATCTGCAAAACCTTAATTTCAAGCTTAACCAAGACTCCTAATTGTCTCAAAGTCCTAATAAACATCATACGTCATGCGCTTACATTATAAATCAAGCACGTTCTTATACATTGCTTAAAAATGTTAAAGGTCGACCCCACCCTTCTTCTCATAATCATAATGCATTGTTAATCAACCAAGAAAAAGTGTTTTACATTGTTGAAATGTGGATGCTTTAATACTGTATGGACAAAAAAAAAATGAAATCAAACTTCCCTTTTTATAATAACTAAGGAATAAGAATTGGGTTAAGCCTCCTTACCTCAAGGTTGGAACTTCTCCAAGCTCTTAAGAGAAAGACCTCGAAGGTGGCCCTCTCTCTCTCTCTCTCTCACACACACATACACACTCTAGGGTTGAGTTTTTGGGAAAGGGTGCAATGGAACCTAAAGTTTATCTACGATCCTTAAATTGGACCCTACCCACGAATATTGTTCTAAAAAATTGTTCAAAATCATATAGGTGTCCATCAATCGATCATTTAAAAGCATCGATTTATTGTTCTCAAACCGATTAATCATTGGTCAATGAAACCCAAAGGATAATAATTTTAAAACAGATTTCAAATACAAGATAGAAAATAATTGTAATCATTTATACATATTGGAGAACTTTTTATACTTGAATAGTTTTAAGATCATTTAAAAATTCTCATGGTTTTAAACCGGTAATTATTTAAAATAATTGTTGTGTTTAAGCGGGGTGTTACAGGCAGACTAAAAACTACTTCCTTGTGGAAGCAATCTACACTGGCATGATAGGTTGACAACCAATCCATGCATAAGATTAGTGAAACTTGTGCATGTCAAACACTACAAGATTTATAGGCATGATTTGCCCTTCTATGCTAACTAGACATTTTTAACACCCTGAAAAATAAATTAACTAGTAATTAACTTCACTGTTCGCCTCCCAGTCCCATTCCAAAAGGAATAAGACTCATAAATCTATACTCTTCAAAAAGAGAATACTATGTAGCGAAAACATAAAATATTCTATCAACATCTATTACAACCAGAGCATCTACCAAAAGTCATTACAGAACTGAAATCAAACTATACAAATCATCGATATAAAAGATCCAAACTTAAATCCTTAATACATAATCGAGCCTTAAACATTAAGCCTACAACATCTATTATAACCAGAACATCTACCAAGAGTCATTACAGAACTGAAATCACACTATATAGATCATTGATATAAAAAATCCAAACTTAAATCCTTAATACACAACCTTATAAACTTTACACTGATATCAACTATAACACCCCCAACCCGAGAGTGCTAGGTTTGTTATCTATTGAAGCCTCAAAGGCGCAAAGGTCATAAGTTAGAATACACAAAGCACATCTAAGTATAAGACAATATGCATGAGAAATTAATCAAAATACTTATTAAAAAATCAAAATGCCGAAACAAAAGGTCTAAGCTTAACAAAATAAAATGTCTGAAAATTATAATTTTGTTCTCTTATTCATAGTACACTTATTATAAATAAGGAAAAAAAAAAAAAAGCCCATCAACTAACAGTCAATTTTCAAATAACCTCATGAATTTTTAAGTGTGCTAAAGTAACCCATCAAACTACAAAGTTGTGCTAAAAATGCCACTTTTTTCGATAATACCCTTATTCTATTAAAAACTAAATTAATAAATGAATAAAAAAACCTATATTTTTTTTTTAAAAAAAAATGAAATCTAAAAAGTTAAAGAAATTAAAAATTTTAACAACTAAAATATTTGAAGAAAAAAAAATGAAAAAATGAAAAATGAAAAAAGACGAAAGAAGAAAGAAGAAAAAAAAAAAAAAAAAAAAAAAAACCAAAAAAAACAAGGGTTGGCTCAGCAGCCACCCCTAGAGGTGGCCGTCATTGTTATTTTGGCCTACTCTTATGACTTCTGAATTATTTTTATACCGCAGGGAGCGATTTGTGGTTTAGGTCAGTTACAGGGACTGATTTTACATTTATCTGGGAAAAAAATAGTTTCTTTTTCTTTTTCTTTTGTTTAAAAATAGTTTTTATTAATTTTTTTATTTTAATTTTTAAGGAATAAGGGTATTATAGGAATAAGTTACATTTTTTTGTACACCTTGGTAGTTTGATGTGTCATTTTAACAGACTTAAAAATTTATGAGGCTATTTTAAAATCGCTTATTAGTTGAGAGTACTTTTTATATTTTTTTCCTAAAAATAATAAAGGGCATTTTATCTAAATTTTGTTATGATGACTTATTATAATCCCAACTATTCTATATACCTTGTTATTTTAGCCACCTATTCTACCTGAAAATAGAAAAACAAATCTAATGAGCAAAAAATTAATAAGTAATGATTCCAAACCATTTGAAAATATGTTGAGTACAAACATTTTCTCTGTGAAAATACTTTCCCTTCGAAATCATTCTTTAATTGTAAGTGAAATGTTTTCATTTCAAAATCAACTAAGTTGAGTCACAATCAACTAGTGGCATATAAAAATGAAAAAAATATAAAATCAATCTATGTGGTTGGTTTAAATTATAAATCGTTCTGTCATATCAAAGTGAATTCAGAAATTTTTAGAATATGTTAAAAAAACAGTGTAATCCATGAAATCAAATCAATAAAAAGATGGCATGTGTCACTCTTAATAAATATCCTTTAAGCATCTACTTAGTATTAAGCTCGATCCGTATGCAGGGGATGTGCAATTCATTGCTCATGGTAACATTTTGAGTGCAAGCTGCTTGACTCTGATGCCCTCAACTTTGTAATCTAGTGATGTCAACACGTTATCAACTTTGTAATCTAGGGATTCATTGCTTGACGCATGGCCTTGTTGAATGAATGCATATCAAATAAAATTATAACATCTAACATTTCTCTTTCCAATTTGCTGTGTACTTGGGGCTCGTAGCTCTGAATTTGATCGATTAGAACAAGGACTAGAGTATAAGGTGTCAACATGAGGAGCCTTTTGGAAATTTAATCTACCCTGGGAGACACGGACAGCACCAAATTTACTATCGATTAACATTGGGAGACAGCTCAGATATAGCACATCATTTCTCAAGAGTAATGCTACATATCATCCTATTGTTCTCTTTTTATCCTCCTAAAATTGATGTGGCTCTTAAAATTACAATTGAATTTATGATAGATCATTATTGAATTTTGATCCAATGGTGATTTTAAGAGCCACATCAATTTTTGGGAGACAAAAAGAGGACAAATAGATGATATGTAGCATTCCTCATTTCTTAATTATCCAAAGCAAGAAGGAATGAGCCATTCTACACATCCTCCCCTCATCCCCCTTATCACCCTTTTATAATAAAAAAATTAATTTTTATTAAAAAGTTGCCTCTGATGTCACATCAGAGACAACTTTTTAATAAAAATCAATTTTTTTAAGGAAAAGAGGGTGATGAGGGGGGATGAGCGGAGGATCTTTAGCATTTCCCAGAAGGAAGAGCGGAATTATTTAGCTAAAGATGTGTTATGAGTGGAGTGGTACTCAGGCTCCGTTTGTTTCAACGTGAAATGCTATTTAGAAAATAATTTTTTTATTTTTTATTTTTTAATGTTTAGTACGATCGAAAATCGTAATTAAACCGAAAACATTTTTGGTTGATCAAGAAAATCTTCTTTAATCCCTGTATAATTGTTTTCCTTTTGTAAAACCATAAACAACTTTTCGAGTTTGAGCTTCTCTTTCTCGCACGCATTTTCTTTCCCATGCAATTCATTCTCTGCCGCTGAGTAATCGGACTGTTTAGTACAACCGGCGCTAAATCACTATTTTTTTTTGGAGTGGATGGTTCTAAACTATAATTGTTTAGTCCGCCATATCAATTTGCAGGTGTAGCAATCCGATGCAACTTTTAAAACAGTGATCATTAAGAAAACACAAGAAAGTTAAGAACTAGTCCATTAATCTTAAGCTGAAACTTGATAAGAGAATAAATTGCCAGGTTGAACATAACTTCCTTGCTCGACTGCATGCGCCATTTTCATTATAGAATCTCTACTGATCTGAACTATACACGACAGATCAGAGGCAACCCTAATTACTAAATATCAGCAAGAGATGTATATAACGACATGATAAATTTTTCAAACTCCATTCAGAATTTAGAACATGCATATTCAGTGAACAAAGAAGGTGAGTTTTATATTTCTCCCTTTAGAGAGGCAGAGATCCTACTCTATATAAATAAATAAACATTCTACTTCAAGATCAGTGAAAGCCCTTCCCCAGCTAAGAAATAATTCTTCTTCAAACATGGCTTAATCATGTGAATATAAAATGCAGTACTGGTGGACCTACTCTTCATAAACCATAGCTCTCGAGTCTCACTCATCTTCTCTCTGAAAGGACACTGATATATATGACAAATGTGCATTAATTTGCCGACATAAATCTGTACCACAGAGGGTATTTTCGGCACCAATGGCACATATGTCTCAGTCACTCGATCTTTTCTTTTTCTTTTTTTAATTTTTTTTTTTTGTTTTTTGGCCCTGCCAGACGCCAGTGATGTCTCGGATGCTTGGAAATGTCAAACATGGGTGATTGCTTATACTCCACATGCAACTCGTTAGATAATTTAGATGGCTTGCAATTTTTTATTATTGTTATTATATTATAGATTTCCAATCTACTTTTTAACAATTGACTTTTTAGGGCATGAAAATCAAAGTCCCAACAAAATTAAGCATCCTCAAGAGTCAAGGCCGACCCTAGAATCCATGAAAGGGAAACGTGAACAAGAATGGATCGAATTGAAGACTAGTTTATAAAATTATTATAAAACTCCAAGTATATATCACAATTCACATACGTACCTTCAGGGAATAAACGAACAGTTGCAGAAATCTCTATAAAGAGCTTTGGGACAGATTTTATGCTAAGCTTCACTGAAAAGCGAAGAATATTACATAAGAACCTTCTCAAGTGGCATGGAAGCAGAAAACCAAAACCCTAAAACGTCCAATTCATTAGATTGCAGTAATCTCTACCCTTCATTAGACTGCAGGATACCTACGAAACTTTGGGAGTAGTTTGTTTGGAGAATATCTTTGTTATCATTTCAATTTCAAGGTAATTAGAAGCTAGACCCCATTAGAGATGAAATCAAAAACCTAAAACATACTTATACAGCCTCTTGTAGATGGAGACTATTTCGGGTGGTGACAGGGACAACGAAAAGAGAGAGAGAGAGAGAGAGAGAGTGAGGAAGATAGCAATGGGATCGAGCGTTTATTAGAGAATAGAATGGATCAGATTTATTGGCATTTGTTATAATTGCACTGTTAAATTAACCGCACTCTGAAAAACGCTATCTCCAATCCGTCGTTTTACCCTTATTTTTTGGCGTTTTGAAAAAGCGCCGACAAATTTTCAGCGCTTACGACAAAATGCTGATAAGTATTTCACAATTCCAACACTAATGACAAAGCGCCGACAAGTTTTCATTTTTTTTTTTTTTTTTTCCTTCCATTTTGTCAACAACAATTTTCAATTTTTTTTTTTTTTTTTTATCGGTTCTGTTTCTATCAATTTTTTTTTTTTTTTTTTTATCAGTCGGGGACTTATGATTATATATTTTTCACCTATAAAATATGTAATGCTCTGTAATTTCTTTGATGATGATTCCAAAGTGGATGATGGTGTGTTTAGAGGATTTGATACGAATTATCTTGAAGAGATAGACCCAATTTGACTGAAGTCCATGAGGATTCCCGTCATGATATGATTAAGATTATTCATTAATTTGTTGTATCTCCTTAACACTAGACCATAAATCGTTATGTTTATTTATGACTCTTAGACTCAGTTTGTAATATTTATGCCATACTAGAGACTGGTCTTTGACCGTGACAATTGCAGACTTATCTATGTTATGAAATTTTAGTTTTACTCTGGTTGTTCATATTGTAAATTGTGGGTTTTTATTGCCATCCCTATATTATAAGTGAAAGTCTTTTGCTGCAGACTCTCTTCGGAGAAGATGAAATCCCTGTGGTCTATTCCTTATATAATGAGACTAGAAGGTAAATTATAAAGTTAATTACCGATTAGTTAATTTTACTAGGCATTAAAGTTGGTATCAAAGCCTTGTTCTATGAAAACTATTGGAATTAATAGAGATAGCCTTATGAAGACAATAATGCTAGGGTTTAGGTTAGCATCTGGGATCATGTCTTAAGTTAGTTGCTTGGTTCTGTTCGAGTCGGTTTTCAATATGCTATGTATTACAAAATATGACGCCCCGAAGAAATCCATCTATTGGGCCTAACGCCCTAGAATTTAGAGACATTAGGGAAGACGCTCACTGTGAAACGGTAGAGATAACGGTTCATGGAGTTTAGGGTTTAAGGTTCGGCGCAACCCATTACTTGGGAGATATTCAAGGAGGAATTCCATAGGCACTTCTTTCCACGAGTAGTCCAGAAGGCTAAGGCAAGGGAATTCATGGACTTGGTCCAAGGGGTATGACATTAATAGAATATGCAGTTAAGTTTATCCAACTTTCAAGATTTGCCGTCTATCTCATCTCAGACGAGGGGAAGAAGACTAAGAAGTTCGAGATGGGCCTAAGCCCGCATATCAGGACTACGATTGCATGCTTTAACATCCGTAACTTCTCTCAATTGGTGGATCATACTTGGATGTATGAAGAAACCTTAGAGGGAAAATGCATCAGTCCTTACAGAACAGGGGAAAAGGACCATTGTCCTCGGAACTTCAAATGGAAGGGCCAGACCTGGCAAAAGGATGGCTATGAGTAGCCAACCATCTCAATGGCCACCTCAAGGACATGCTCCAATTATTCCTCAATATCAACCCCGGCAGGATCAGAAGAATCAAGCACCGTAGTTGTGCCGAAAGTGGAATAGGGTTCATTGGGGGTCTTGTAGAATAGGAACGGGCACTTGCTACATACGTCTTATTCGGTCATTTTAGCAGGACTGTACAGTAAAGATGGGAGCACCACAGCAAGGGAATGTGCAGAAGCCACTGGCCCCGGTGCGAGTCTATTCAATTCACTTGTTCTGGGAGGGCCTGAAGGAGATTCGGATGTGATGACAAGTACCATTTTTATTCTTGGATTTAAGGAACCTGTTTTGTTTGATTCAGGTATCTAGTATGTTTGTAAAACTGTCTAGATTATCAATAAGATCCCTAGAAGTTGGTTTGGAAATAGCTACGGACTCCAGTAGAGAAAACTGTAGTATGTAAGCAAGTAGTTTTTGGGTTCCATTTCATTAGTGAATGACAAAGAAACTAAAGGAAGAATTTTGTGGGAACAACAAATGATTTAGTTTATCGAGGATCGATGATGTTAATTTGTTTATCACTAATAGTATGTTTCATTTGTTTAAGAATTTAATTTATTAGGATATGTTATGGTGGATGATGTTTAGTTTGTTTATAAGAACATTTTTAGTTATTGTGGTGATGTTTAGTTTGTTTATCAAAACATATTTAAGCAATTAGTTTATCAGACTTTGTGTATGATATTTAATTTTTTGTTTATCAGGATTTTGGTACTTCAGAAACTGATTTTATAGATTTTAAAAATTTTGGTTAGACGAAATTAATACAAATAAATTAAATATAATTACTGACTTTCTGGCGCAAGAGCATGTGCCAAGGAGAGCAAACGAACATGCGCCTGGAAGAGCAAACTCTTCCTGGCACATGCCCATGCGCCAAGGAGAGCAAACCCATCCTGGCGCATGGGCATATGTCAGGGAGAGCAAACTCCTGGCATGCATGATGATTCACAATTAGCTAGGAAGTAAATCCTAGCTTCCTAGCGCAACATGCTTCATCCTTGACGCAAATTATTGCGCCAGAATAATTTGGCATGTGTGGTATATACCAGTAACTGCAACTTTTCAAACACTGCATTAGTGGTAACTAAAACTGCCACTAATCAAATGCCAGGAACGTGTTTCCTGGCATCTATTGATACATTCCAAGCATTTAAAAAATGTCAGGAATTGGCATTTTTTTTTTTTTTTTTTTTTTTTTTTTTTTTGTAGTGTTTTTTTGTATGTCTATAATGAGAATATCTCAAGTATTTAAAAAAATAAAAGATAATTTTCATCCTAACGTGATAGATATAGTTTGAATCCTTATAGATATAGAGTCCGTATCCCTTGATCCATATAGAGTTGGTATATATATTTATGTATTTATTTTTTATATATGTAGTAAAAAAATCTTGGTTCCGCCAGTGTCCAATGTCATCATTGCAGCCAATCAATCATTTCTCAGCATCATGGTAACCTGTTGACCACAATCCAGACCCCGAGCTTGCTTCAGATTATGTATGACTTGTTCCTGAAACAACAAAGACAGATGACATATTTCAAGGTAAGAAAAAAAGTGTTTTGGCCGTAAGTGTGTCGCATATTTATAGTGATCTGTGATGTAAATATGCACATATAGTTTTAGAAATGCTAGGCTTACACTCACTCCCCACTCCCATTTACTTACACCTTGACATGGCATCAATGACATGGCATTATCACCATTAAGATATGTTATTTCTACACTTGTTTTACATCTCTACGTCAACGCGGACATGGCTTTTTATTTTTCTTTTTCTTTTTTTGTTTTCTTCTTTGTAAACAAAGATCAACGTTGGGGTCATTTTCCCCAACGCTCTCTCTCTCTTCCCTGAAACCAGCCGGCCGGCCGTTCCTCTCTACCATCGGCACCGTCTCTCTCTCTCTACTACCGGCCATCTCTCTCTCTATGAGGCCGGCTGACCTATTTCACCAGCGCCATGTCCACTGGCCGACCTTCACCTCTGCCGTCATAGATCCGATTCGCCTCTCTCTCTCTCCTGCCGGCGCCCAGATCTGGTTGTAGCCACTCTTCACTGGCATCCTTTTGAGTAGACCTGGGTGTTGGCTGGAGAAAGAGAGAGAGAGAGAGTTGGGGAAAATGACCCCAACCCTGATCTTTGTTTTCAAAGAAAAAAAAAAATCTGATGTAGTAATGCCACGTCAGGGTATAGGTAACTGAAAGTAGAAAGTGGGTGTAAACCTATCATTTCTCATAGGGCTTTGGTATAAATTTACAAATATATCTACAAAAGGTCAAATATTACTGGATATCATCATCCAATGAATTATGGTTTTACAGGGCACAAGTAAACATTACCTGAAAGGCATTCTTCCGACGCCCTCTGAGTAAACAATTTTGAAGATACCTCATTCTCTCATTTGTCTGCAAGTCAATTGGCAACACTACATGACTAATAGGGAAATCAAATAAAGTAATTAGGAGTGTTGTTATTGTCTACCTGCTCTTGGAAGGTCTGGATATACTCCTTAAGCCCTGCAACCGTGCGACAACTTTTCTGGAATGGCTCCCAAATGTCCTATATAGGGGTGTAAACGAGCTGAGCTACTCGCGAGCTTACTCGAGATCGGCTCGAATAAACTCGACTCGTGCTCGAATCGATTATTAAATGAGCTACTCGTGAACACAAAAATTAAACTCGATTATTAAATGATACAAACTCGTATAAACTCGGCTCGACTCGATTAAAGCTCGTGAACCCGCTCGTATAAGGATCGACTCGTTCATTAAGGCTCGACTCGTGTGTATATATATATATTAAAAATAAGTTTTAATTTGTTAATATATAACTTATTTGTATGATATACTATGTGTAAGTATGAATTAAGTAACAAACAAAAATGATCAATAAATATTAATTGGTTATATCAATATGTATATAAAATAGTAAAAGTGAATAATATCAATACTTAATTGTTAATCATATAATCATATGATATAATGACATTCAGATACTTAATCATATGATTCATATTATATTATTCATGTAATATAATACGACTATATGATCATATAATAATATAACATTGTAGCATATGGCATATAATTATTAATTCACTATATCCAATGTTATAACTTATAAGAATTATTATTAGATACTTATGAATCATTATATCACCGTCATAACGTGATCCAAAATCTAAGATCATATGAGTATACAAATAAAATATTAAGTATTTAAATACTTAAATACACTGATTAAGTATGATGTAAGATTTTAAGTATCTAATAATTATTGAGAAATGGTAGGTGTACCAAATTTTTTTACCAAGAGAAGGGTACCAAATGATCTGGAGCTTATTCATTTGAGATGATCAAAACAATTAATAAAAAGAAATGCTATAAGTACCAATGAATAAGCTCTATATCATTTGGTACCCATCTTTAGGTAACAAAAATTTGGTACCTCTATCATTTCTCATAATTATTAATAATACTTAGAGTCTTAGATACAATGATTAGGTATATAGATTTTTTTTTATTTTTTTTTTAACTGAATATATTCCATTATTGCATCTCTGAATAACATTACATCAATATTGATCCTAAACAAAAGTATCTTAGGGACATGGTTGTTCCCTAAAAACAATATTACTAACACTCAGAGGAATGTCCTCCGGCCAACATAAATCCATAAAAATAGAAAAAGCCTCCTTAATTATATACATAAGTATGAATTCATATTAATATGAATTATAATGACACTTTTTAAACTTAATCATATTATTCATATATAATGATAGTGTAATTCAAAATTCTAATTTACAGTTTTGAAACTTAAGTACATATGATATAATTATATTATCCATGTACAATGATAAACTGATTCATATAATCCAAAATTAAGTAATTACGATTATAATCACCAATATGTTAATTATAATCACAAATTAAGTATTATCATTACAATTTAGATCATGTGCTCATATGATCTAAAATTGTTCAATATAATCATTTGATATGATCATATGATTATATAATAATTATCATTGTTAATATTATTAACTCAATATATGATAGTTAATATTTATATTGACAATTGTTACAATTTTCTATCATTAGATACTCAAGAATCATTATATCACATTTTATGATCAAAGATCAAATGATAATACTTTTTTGTTCGAGATCATATGATATGATCATTGGTTATATATATTAAGTATGTAAGTATATAGATTTCGTATATAGATTATGATTAGGTATCTAAATATGAATTGTTGTATAATAATTTATAAATGTATAATTAGAAAATAAGTTATAAGTTTGAGTTCAAAATCACATTATTATAAGAATATGTTCATATAATTACAAATTAAGCTATGAATATTAAACAATTAAGTAGGTGCTCAAAGCAACCTAATCAAATACAATTCAACTAATTGGATCACTTTGGAAGGAAAAAAAAAATGTATTTTAGAATTAAAATCCAAAGTTCATAAGATTATCAAATACAAATTTAATATATTATTGATTTCAAATATTATTTAATATTAAATTGAAATCTTAGAATTACAAAGGATATTGACAAATGTACATATGGGAATGTATTAACCAAATTCACCTAATAAAAAATTTATTTCTCTCTTAAAATTTCACTCAAGTCTCTCTCAAGATTCTCATATTTTTGGCCCTCCCTTAATTTTGTGAAAAGCTTTCCTTTAAAAGTCACAGACCATTTGAAAATTGAACCAAAATTAGAATTTTGAAAATTTATTTCAAAAACTGCATTAATTAAAACCTAAATCCATATCCTTTAATCGCATGAATTAAAGTTCCAAAATTAAAACCGTATTTTTTAATGTCATTAAAAACATTTATATATTTAGTAAAATTCACATTAACCAAATTAAATTATTGTTGATTCCGTAAAAATAAATACAATGTATTATTATTATTATTTTGAAAGTAAATACAATGTATTATTGATTTCAAATATTTGTTGATATTAAATTGAAATTTTAGAATTATAAAAGATCTTAGTAATTGTAAATATGAGAATTGGATTGACCAAATCCACCTAATAAAAAATTAAGATATGATTCATTGTCAACTTTTCACACAACTATCCTATGTGGTAGGAAATCATAGGCTCTTTGAAAAAAAAAAATAAATAAATAAAGTCACAATTATCCTATGATTCCCTGCCACATATGATAGTTGTGTTTTTAGTTGTGTGAAAAGTTGGCAAGAAATTTTATCTTTAAAAAATTTAATTCTCTCTTAAAATTTCACTCAAGATTCTCCTATTTTTGACAATCTTTTAATTTTGCGAAAATCCTCCTTCCAAAAGTTACGGACCCTTGGAAAATTGAACAAAAATTAGAATTTTGAAAATTTATTTAAAAAATTGCATTAATTAAAAACCTTAAACCTAAATCCCTATTCTTTAATCACATGAATTAAAGTCCCAAAATTAAAACCGTACTATTTAATTGCATTAATAACATTCCTTAAAAATCCTATTAACCAAATTAAATTATTGTTAAAATCAAGGTTGAATATAATCCAACGGAAGGTTTTATTTTTTTTAAAAAAAGAAAATAAAGTGTATACTAATTAAAAATTGAGTATTAAATTTTCTGGACTAATGATTTTAATTTATTTTGCTTTATTAAATTTAAGGTAAACACTTTTTTTTTTTGTTTTAATTTTATGATTAATTTAAGTTAATTGTATTTACTAATGAATATTTTTTCTTATTCGAATTGAATTTACCGAGAAAATGGGGAATTATATGCTGTGGCACTCGAACAAAGAAGGCAATGGTTGAACGGTCCAGATGATAACTAAGCTACATTATACAAATCCAAAGGTTGATATTAATTAAAACCATAGCTACCATGTAAGCAATTATACACCTGAGAAAATAACCCCAACTACCCCCATTATGATGCATCGGTCAAATAAAAAGGCAAAGACATGCCTTTGATTACGGGCAATTATTAGGTGAGGTCACTTGCGCCTTATAAAATTGAATGAACGGTCAAAATGATAGGAACTCTACTGGTCTAATAATCCAACGGCTGTTAATCACAAAATTCTGGAAAAATGGTGTAAATATTTTACACCTAGCCGAATTCCAATGCACTCATTTCGTCTGACGAGCCTGAGCATATTTCTTGAACAAGACAAAAGCTTGATTTTTTTAAAAAATAAAAATAAAAAGGAAAGAAGGTTGAATTACGTTAATGCTGGAGTGTTTGGTGCACGCGGATCTGTAAACATGCATCTAACGGACAAGATTTATTTTATTTACATCGTGATTTAGTTAACGGTCTTTACAAGCTCATACTAATGCTGAACTTTATAGCGAAATACACCCAAGTTTTACATGATAGCGCGTCTGAAAACGCAGGTCCCGCCAGGTTAAAACAAATGCAGCCGGTTTGACTTATTTTAACATTTCATTTTCTCCCTTACCCAAAAACAAAAAAAAAAACATTTCCTTCACTCACTTCTTCAGATCTTCTTCTTCATTTTCTTTTATCACTCTCATGCAGAGCCTTTTCTTCTTCTTCATTTTCTTTTACCCGTCCTTCCCAAAACATCAGGCAAAGGTGTTATTCTCAGTCGTTCCGTAGGCTGCCGTCTTTAGCCTTTGGGATGTTTCGGTGTTGGGTGCTGAAGGGGAGGTGCTAGGTGCGTCACTAGCCATTGCGGTAGTCTCGGGCCAGAGAGCACGTCGGGGAAGCCATCACACGCAGTTCACGACCTTTGGGCGGTGGACTCGTACTGTTTGGGTGACAACCGTTTACGATATTGGCTTCAGATCCGTTCCATCAGGCTTGCATTCTATTTTCCCGTCCTTTGCTTTTATGGATTGTGTATGGAATTTGTTCATTTGTTGGTTGGTTCGGGCCGAGCTCGATCCGAGTACTCGAGCTCGGGATCGACCAAAAGGATCGAGCTCGAGCTCGAGCTCGGACAATATATTTCTCTACGCGAGCCGGTCTCGCACAGGATTTTTCAGCTCGTCTCGAGCTCGAGCTCGAGCTCGAGCTTTACTGTTACTTAAACGAGCCGATCCCGGACAGGCAATACCCGCTCAGGATCGGCTCGTTTACACCCCTAGTCCTATACATAGAAATTCAACTATATGTTGTTAGAGAATATATTTCCTATATTAAAAGAAAATATATTAATATAATATTGTACATTACTTACTTTTTATAAGATTGATTGTAATCAGATTTGACGGTAGACTTGATTACCATACTTATTTATATCAATTCTCCTATAAATATGAGTCTTCTGTATTGTAAAATCATCAAGAGAAAAAGAACATAATGTAACCCATTGGACTTTATTAAACAGAACCATGTAAAATCTCTCGTCTGTAATTTTTTTTCATATATATATTTCCAACATGTGACAATGCATAGATTTCATCAGACAAATGCTTACTTGCCTCTATATTTTGTGGTAGAGGAAGCCCTTGAGCCAAAAGTATCTGATCCACTCCAAGAACATTTAGCAGATGCACCTTCCTAGTCGTTATGATGATTTTACTTCCCAATCCAAACCAACTACGTTTTCCAACTAGGTAAAAAAGTTGGTCCAAATCATCTACATCGTCAAGAACAACTAAAACCCGTTTAAAGCATAATTGTTCTTTAATCATGTCCATTCCTCTGGTAACATTTGTTATTGCTATATTTCTTTCTAACAGAATATCAGACAGAAGTTTTTTCTGTAGATAAACTAGGCCATCGGGCTGCTTTGACTTTTGTCCAACACTTGTGAGGAAGCTGCTACCTTCAAAAGTAGAACGGATTTGATCATAAATAGCTTTTGCAATTGCTGTCTTTCCCATTCTGCGTGGTCCACATATCCCTACTATGAGGACATCTTTAGACCCTACTTGCAAGAAGAGACTTAGGTATTCATGGCATGTATCATATCTAAGGGGATAGATGGAAATGTTCAGATTCGTCGGAATTCGTTTGTGTATAATATCTTCAACAACTTGACCAACCAACAGAGATTCAATCCTGGATGTGGTCATCAATATGAAAATTTTAAGCACAAGAACAATCCATGAGTGAACAAATTAAACTTTACGTTAATAGCCATGCATTAACTAGCATATAATAATTGAACAATGTTTCTACTATGAAGAAAAGAAAAGCTGACTCACAATTTACCCTTATAAAAATACATAAATTTGTAGAAATTCTCATAAAATCGTTGTATCAATTCTTGTTTCACCATCTGCTGGTCAAAAATAATAGATATATTGACACTATCTTCAGACTACCTAGTTGGTGGGGATGTTTACAGGAGGAGCATTCCTAATCATGTGAGCAGTGGTAATGCAAAAAAATCAACTAAACACGTCCCCCTGTTAATAATAAAGGCGTTGGGATGTTTACTTTTCTACATTTTGGAAGACATTTCGCATTTCAATTATAAGAAGATTCATGTTTCTAGTCTGGAAGCCCTTTTACCATCATCGATCATGCTACGCCTTCTCCTAAACAAATTACTATATACACTATCAACCCCAATTATTATTTAGACATGAGGAAGTTCATGGGAGGGTGGTGTTCTAGTGAGCTTGTTGGGGCGTATGGGATGAGTTTATGGAAGAATATTATGAAGGGTTTGGAGAAATTTTGTAGTCATAGCAGATTTGAGGTGGAAGATAGCTTTAAGGTTAGATTCTGGCATGATCTCTGGTGTGGGGATTACGTGAAATTTTCTAGAGATGCCATTCAATTGAATGTGAGTTTTCCTAGAGTGGCTCATGATTAGGAGATCGATGTCTTTACCTCGTTTTTCAGGATGTTGTATCTAGTGAGAATGAGACGGGAAGGGGGGCGATAAGTTGTGGTGGGTCCCATCCAAAAGATGGTTATTTGGTATTAAATTTTTCTACAGTGTCATGAGTTGTAATGGCAAACAAAGGTCCCTCTGAGTGTGGCTTTTTCTATTTGGTTGATGGCCCTAGGAAAGATCTTTACTATGGACAATCTCCAGAAGCAGCGCATCATTTTGGTTGATAGGTGTTGTATGTGTAGAAGGAATGGGGAGTCCGTGAACCATCTTCTTCTTCATCATGAGGTTGCTTGTACCACTTGGAATGTTTTCTTCAATCAATTTGGGTTATCTTTTGGGTTATGCCTATATGAGTAGTTGACTTGTATGCTCGTTAGTGGACTGCAAGCAGTACTCGGAATGCTGTTGTGTGAAAAAAAGTGTCTTCGTGCCTTTTATGGTATCTATGAAGGAAAATAAATGATGATATAAGCTTCGAGGACGGTACGATGACTTTTTCTTCTTTTTTTTTTTGTTCCTATTAACTAGGTGGCTTCTCTTATATATTTTCTATCTATTTGGGTCGCATCACTTTTTAATGAAATTTAGATTCCTTAAAAAAAAAAAAAAAAAACTATTTTGACATCTCGGTTGAATTTAAGATAACATATATACGCCTTTTTATATGAGCAGGACTTTGTTCATTGTCTAGAGGCAGAATTGGTGCTCCTCCAAAGTCCAAAGTTGTCATGTAACTAGCAATGGGGCTAACTAATTTAGCATAAAGCTAAAGCCAGGAAAAGGTTGCCTATAAAAGTTTCTCAAGGAATCTAAAAAAAAAAAAAAGTGGTTGAAAATTTAGATAACAAAAACTGCTTTACTTTTAAAGGATTAATGTAGTTTAGGTAATAATAATAATAAATAAATAAATAAAAAAAATCTAACAATTTGAGACAACAAAAATACTAAATTTAAACTATGTAAACAATAGATTGACAATTCAAACTCAAACCAAGTCACAAGAGGAGTATAAAGTATAATTTTTGTTTCAAGTTAAAATATCATACATGGACAAGCTTTTTTATTTTTTTTTTTATTTTTTGATAAGTAAGAGATACATGGACAAGCTTGTTGAATTGCAAACAACAACAATGGTGGTTCTGAGGGGTAATGAATAATCAGTCAGACCATTGTTGGTGGTGGAGTTCTCAATGGTAATGGATGCATTTTTTGGCAATATTTTCGTCGCAGTTGTTACTTGCCTAATTCTCAAACCGCTCAAGCTCATCATATCAATCCAACACCTATTTTTCCAATACCTTATTCCCATTTTGCAACCACAAAAAATTTCAAGACTTGAACTTATTCCATCCATGGATGCCTCAAATTGCAATGGTGTATCTTACGCCAAAAACTAAAATAGGGATCTTTGTGTTACTTACGAGTTAACAATTTTTGACATGATCATTAAACTTAATACTAACCTAACATAAAATTAATAAGTTAGGATTTAGTGGTCTAAGTCGTTTGATTAAGTGAGTTGAATTAGAGTTGATTTATATATTTTTATACTCGTGTCTAGACACGAACCAAACCCAACACACGATATAAAGGCAGTCAACTTTTAACTAAATCAGCAAATCCGACAATAATCCAACACAAAATTATTGACTTAGAATCGATGGTTTTGACCCGTTTAATTTCCAACTTAAAAGTAGCAAGGAGGGGTTAGGTGGTAGGGAAATGGAGGAGTACCTGGGGCTAACGCGATGATCCCAGCCGCATAAATTGGCTGCTTGCGTAAGAGCATCCACCCACCTTCTCCGCCAGAAGCCTCCAACCCTTTGAATGCCGGCTACCTTAGCAGCGTAACCCCTTTGTTTTCTAATATCAGAGGGATCCACGTCATAGAAAATGGGCAAGACGATCATCCCCCACTTCTCCCTGCACTCTAAGATCATTACAAGCTCTTCAAGGCACCAACTGGAGCAGAGGTATTCTTTAGAGAACAAAACTATCGAGATTTTTGACATCTTAATAGTCTCTTTCAGATCTTCTCCAAGATCAGTTCCTCTTTGATTTCCTCGGAGCTCCTTCTTGTCTTTGAAGGTGGGCACTCCACGCGCGGCCAAAGATTTTTCCACCATGTCTGTAATGTACTTGCGGGGGTCTTCGCGTTGAACACTAAAGTAGATGTCATGGAGTCTGCTAGAGGTCGAAGATGATACGGCCATGGAAAATAGGCAAGCTAGAGCTCAACAATGGATATGAAAAGAGTAATTACTGAATACCAACTAAAGATACAACTTCTCATTCTACTACTTTTTGAATAAATTAAGGTAAGGATACCTTACCACATAAGTAATGTGATAAAAAATTATATCTTTAAGTGATATTTAATCATTAATCATATGAAAATTAACCACAATAGGTTGATCGAGTCGTAAAAACTGGGGCTCTTAGGACGATTGCTGAGTTCTCGAGTTTAAATTTTTTTTATTTTTTTTATTTTTAGCCAGTCACTATTTTTAAATTTTTATTTTTTAAAAATAAATTAAGATAAAAAATCACCTAGCCTTATCACGTCAACAAAATAATAAAAAATTATATCTTTAAATAACGTTGAATCATTACTCCAGCAAAATAAGCACATGAGATATCTTTGTAAAAAAAAAATAAAAAACAATGGATACGAAACTTATTATTTATTTTTTTTCATTTTTCAGACAGCTACTTCACTTTGCGCTTTTATTCCTTTCCTCTCGGCTTTTTTGAAATTTTATTCGTTTGGTGTGTTGTCGGGGTCCGTGTGGAATAAATTTGAGTATTTTTTTAATTCAGTGTGGTCATTCTTGCCGACATTGCCTTGACTAAAGGCAAGAAAATCCAAGTTGAACAGGTCCTACGTACAGAAGACAAGACAAAAAGAAAGGAAAAATAATAACGGACAAAACGTACGTAGAAAAGCTAATAATTGAAAACTGAGATATTAAACTATTTATCTTAAAAGATAAATTTATACGAAGGTATGAATATAATTATTTAAATTTTATTTTAATAGTTAAAAAAGTTCACATATTTTTTTTAAAATTATTACATAATTAATAATATTCTTCTAAACTTTTAACTGTGACAAGATTTTCTTTAAATTATCAAAAATTATCAATGTCTCTCAACAAAAAATAAAAAAAGACAAATATCCTAAAATTGTTTTAATAGGACAAACACACCTTTTCAAATTCAAAAAAAAAAAAAAACCTTTTAATTTTTTTCTTTAAAAAAGTAAAATTTTAAAATTTTTTATTATTTTTTTTAAAATTTATTATGAATATTTTTGTCAGGACAATTTTTGTTAATTTGAATAGACATTATTCTAAATAAAAGTTTGGAGGAACATGTCACTCGAATGATATTTTGAAGGGTATATAAATTTTTTTCTTTAATATTTTTTTAACGTGTGAAATAAAAGATAAATAACGAAAATAGAATTTAAGTTTAGGATCTCTTCTTTACTACCACGTAAAATCATTATGTACCTTTAAAACTCAAGCTTATAAAATTAAAGAAGTTTTAATCTTTTAATTTCTAATTAAAAAAAAAAAACCAAATCTTTGAAGGAAGTTGTGTGTAATTACATTCTTATATTAGGTGTATGACATATAAAACGAGTTTGTGGTGTAATTTTGGAACTTGGAAGGTGGAGAGGAGTGATTATGGGCCGTTTGGTAAGTAATTGTGTTGTAAAATATTTGTGTGTTTTATAGTAAGGGTCCGTTTGGGTTTGCGATTTCAAAAAGTGCGATTTAAAATCACGATTTTAAAATGTGCGATTTGAAAAAAAGTGATTTTTAAAAACGTAGTTAAGCGTTTGGCAAAATCGCAGTTTAGCATTTAAAATCACAAATTAGTCTTTAAAATTCTGCGTTTTCAAAAAAGCACCATCTTACCTGCGATTTGAAAAGGTATATTTTCTGCGTTTTCAAATCGCAATTTTTAAAAACGCAGTTCCTAAACGATTTATGTTTTGCGATTTGTTTTAAAATCTCACTTATTGTCTACGAAATCGCAATCCCAAACGCACCCTAAGAAGTGATTAATGTGATATAAAATTTGAGAATGTTTTATAGAAAAGTGAAAAAGTTTTGTTTTGTAGTGAGTTTTTTTTATTTGAATAATAATAAAATATGATTGATGTGTTATAAGAAGTGTAAAAAAATTAAATTGTTTTTTATTTTTTTTATTTTTTAAAAGAACTGAAAAGAAAAAGAGGAGGGAGTCGAGAATGGTTTGTCAACGAGACCTATGCCAGCAGAGCTGCAACTTCAAATCTTCAATTGTGTCATCCACTCTGCTCCACATCTATGGCGTTCACAAGGGTATACTCGTCATCCTTCTCCTTCTTGTCCGCCGTCACAAGGTGCAGGCATGACGTGTTCTTGAGCTTCAGAGGCGAAGACACCCGCCACAACATCACGCCGCAGCTACACAGGGCCTTGGAGGCGGCAGGCATTCCAACCTTCAAAGACGACGTCAACCTCCACAAAGGGGGAGAGATCGCGTCTGAGCTGCTAAAAGCCATCCAAATGTCGAGGATTGCCGTCATTGTCTTCTCAAGAAACTATGCGAATTCGGGGTGGTGCCTCGACGAGCTGGTGAAGATTGTAGAGTGCAAGAACCAAGCTGGGCAGCTGCTTCTGCCTATCTTTTACGATGTTGATCCTCTTGACCCTGGGAGTTTTGTGGAAGCGTTTGCCACACATGAAGAGCGTTTCAGGGGAGGGAATTTAGCCGAAAGCAAGCTGGAGAAGTGGAGGGCAGCTTTGACAGAGGCTGCTACTCTGTCTCAAGGATGGGATTTGCAGAATGTTGCCAGCTGGTACTTCTTTATCAATTTCCATGCATATTTATATTTTCCTCTGTTTGCTGGGGCAAAGCTAGTGGTTAGATCTTTTATATTACAGAAGATTTGAAATACATACAACTAGATGATAATCTACACTCTAATCTGTTGAAGTGGGGGGTTTTAAGGACATGATGTCCACTCCTTTAATCCAGGGAACCAACTGAGAGCATCATGCAGCAAATCAAGCTGCAGATAATGAGGAGGACCAATAGTTTGAAAATAAACCTGTTGTATTGATTTGAATACTTGAATGATAATCTACAATCTAATCTGTTGAAGTGGGGGGTTGAAGGTGAAGTTAAATGCTTGTTTTGTAGAAGTTGTGCATTGAATGTAGAGACCATTTGTTTACTATACCTACTGATTGGGATGAGAGATTCTAAGGAAAGGAATGAAGGAATGGCGGGGTTCTACAGTTTATACTATTTGGAGGTATAGGAATGATATGAAACATGGGAACCAAATATATTCTGAAGAAAAAACCTTGCAAAAATATGTTGGCAGGTTAGGACTAGAATTGTGGGAAAGGGGAAATTTAAGAAAAATGAAGAAAATGTGGCCATTTGTAATAATTGGGGCATCTCTCTAAATGTTCTGACTTTAGAATGGAAGTTGGGGTATCTGATTGCTGTTGGATGCTTAGAGCTACTGTTATGTTGCTGCTGAATTGTATTGTGTCTGCTTGTTTGCGGCTGGCATAGAAGTTGGGGGATTGGAATACTTTTTGTATCGTAGCAGTTGAAGAGTGCTGTCAGTACTCTCTGCTCTGGTTGCAGGTTTTTAGTTGATGTGCTTTGCTGTTAGTTTCTGTTGTTTTTTATTTTGAATTTTAGTTGCTCTTATACTGAGTAGTTTGTTGATTTAGAGTGTTTAATCTCAGACAGTGTGGTTTTCTGGCTGTTTTGGGCTGGATGTTGGTTGTAGCAAGATGTTTTGATGGCAACTGGGGTTCTAGCATTTTTCTGCTAGAGCGTGTTGTATTCTTTGTTTTGTTAATAGAAATTCATTCATCCAACAAAAAAAAAATCTACAATCTAATCTACAATGTACAACTAACTAAATTCAAATATGAAATTCAAAAATTACAACTCTAACAATATGATCCTGTTATCTCGACATATGAAGCTCATTTGAAGATATATATCATTTACTGTTGAGCTGGCTGTGCTGAGTTGTGTTTGATCTGTGTCTAGCTCTGCCTCATCCAAGTGTGGCTGCTGCTTAACACACTCTCCATATTAATTGACAAATTTATGGATGCAGTTTTCTTATTAGAGTATATCCCCCGATGCGTTTTCTGTTGTAGCTCAATGATGTTTACAATGTTTTGGTTTTGGTCAAATTTGGCAGGCATCAGTCAAAATTCATCAAGGAAATTGTGAAACATGTTATGGGAAGACATCAAGATGCGCACATGAGTGCTTCGATCTTCCCGCCTAGAATGGATTCTGGTAAAGAGTACCTCAATCTCTTGTTAACTGTCATATCGGATGATGTTCTCATAATAGGCATCTGTGGAATGGACAAAACATCGATTGCCAAAGCTGTTTATAATCAAAATTTTCTGAGATTTGAAGGCAGCAGTTTCCTTTCCAATGTAAGCACAATTGCAGAAGAACCAGGTGGACTACTTGCTTTACAAAAACATTTCCTTTCTGATATCCTAATGGAAGACAATTTGAACATAGACAACGTCGAAAGAGGAACCGCAATGATAAAAAAGGAACTTGGCAGCAAAAGAATCCTTGCAGTTCTTGATGATGTGAACAAGTTGGAACAATTAAATGCACTTGCTAGCTGGCCTTGTGAACAAGTACTCAATTGCTTAATGTACTTGAAGTCGATGATGTCTATGGAGATGAGGGCATACAGGTGAGTGAGTCCGTTCTTTGTGGTTTATTGGCTGAAACAGCATGAGCATTTCTCATGAAATTTATGGTATGCAGGTCATAGAGAATCAGTTTAGGCAGAACCTTCAAACGATTGAAGATCTCATGCAACTAATCCGGAGGTCCCATGCCCAGGTATAGCTTTCTTTCACAAGGCCAGCTAGCTATCCCAAAAATAAAAATAAAAACTCACCTAATTGCTTCCAAATGTAGGCTTATGAAACAGAAATGTCCCTCATTGCTGAGATAGAAAGAGAGCAAAGGAAGAGCACCACTAAGGTACGTATGGTTCTCTTTTTCAAAGTCAGGGCCCGGTTTGTTTCAGCGTAAAATATTTTTTTGTCTAAAAGCTAAAAACATTTTTTTGAAAAAAAAAAAAAAAAGAATGGCTACTTTTTGCTGTTTGTTTGCAACTTTAAAAATGGTTCGAAAAGTATTTTCCAGCATTTGGCTCGTGTGGAAAATTGCCAAATATCCCTTATATTTTCATATAATTTGAGAAGTTGTGAGGAAGAGAGAAATGACGAAGAGGAAATGAGGAGGAAAAGAGTGTGTAAGATTAGAAGGCTTTTGGGAGTGAGATTGAAATTCAATGCGATTGCATGGCCATCTTGCTTGCAATTTGGGTAGGCAATTGTGAAAGGGTCCTTGTAGGGCCCATTTGGACAGATCAAGATCTATTCGGGCAAGTAAGTCCTATAACATAAAGAGCTCTCTCATAATTGCCTGTCCGAGGGGTGTGGGAAAGGTGCAAAAAATGGTTTACGCAAGTAAGAAGTGTAAACCATTTTACGCCTCGTAAAGGTTATTTTCCTGGGTTATCTGAAAATATTTTCTGGTTGGCAAAAGAATATTTTATGGAACGGGCCTCCCATTGCTAAGAAGTATAACAGTGGCAGAAGATCTGATCTTACTTGACTTTGCCCTTTGTAGGCACAAATTATTGCCGACTTACAACAAAGTGTGGATCAAACATTGGCTTCAACTGCACTCATGTCAACAACAAATGTCATGATGCACGGAATGGAAGGCCAAGGCTGTGGGGATGAGATTGTTGGTGATTTTGAGTGTCGAAAGGAGATGATAAGTGGGAATGTTTTTGTGGACGAGGAAGGGGAAATGAGCATTCCTCTCCATATTGCATCCCTGGATTTGGTGAAGGGAGGAATAGAGATGAGACAGCAGAAATGTTCTGCATTGAGTATCCGAGGAATGTTGGAGTATGAGTATGGACAACACCAACAAAGTGGGGAGTAGGATATGTTTCATTTAACTATGTGTATACTTCTTGGTATTTAAGGTTGTTTGTCTTCATTCTTCTTGCTTTTAGGATTTTCTTCGAAAAATAGTCTTTTTTGTTTAGATATCTCTCTTGTATATTTCTTATGTACTCGGGATGTGCTTGTTCACTTTTTGTAAAATTTTGACTATTTATCAAAAAAGTTCAGCGTTTTAGAAAAGTTTTGAGCTCTTAGCCTTTCTACTTGTAGAGTATGATTTTAGTAACATATTGAATTTTATTGGTATTAAAGGACTACAACTGCATAATTCGAATTAATGATAAGATTAACAAGGTTGTAGCAGCTTATAGGGTTAAGTCTCTTTTGTATACTTTTCGTGTATGAGGGTTTAGCCTTTTTTTTTTCTCAATAAGATCTGAATTATTTATAATAATAATAAAATTATAAGTTTAACAATTTTAGATTTTCGAACATGATGTTGGGTGGCCAAACCACTCCTTTGAGTGGTTCAGCTGCCCCCAACACACACCAAAAGGTCATCTTCCAATTTATTTCTCTTTTTGCATTGTTGTCACGATTTAGATTGTTCATTTCCAAAAAATTGTTATTGCACCTTCAAATTGGAATATCTCTTTATCCTATTTATCTTTAAATATTTCTAACTTGGAATTTTCTTGATTCCCATCTAGATAAGAAGTTCCATAATAGGTCTATTTTTATAGTCTCTTTAATGTGGAATTCATCCTTTGGTTTTTTTCTTTTCCATTCATTCAGATCTCTTCTGTTTCGTAAATTTTGTCTGGATCTCTCCTTTTCTTCCGAAAAAGATTAAGGAGAAGGATCTTCTTTAGTGAATTTATCTTATTTCTGTTTAGTCCCCTTCGTTTCAAAAGTTGTTTCTATTTCTACATGTTTCTTTCTCACTTTTAGTTATTACATGGGATCTCAATCCGTAAGGAACCACCATAATAGGCTAGTAGTTAACACTACTGAGTGCCTTTATAATCCACCCACCTAACTAACTTTTTAGGGTATCACAACAACTACCATCTCTCTCATAACCGACCACTCACGAGTCACAATCAACTAGTGGCATATAAAAAAAGGAAAAATATAAAATCAATCCATGTGGTTGGCTTAAATTATAAATCGCTCTGTCGTATCAATGTGAATTCAAAGGTCCTTGGAGTATGTCAAAAAAACAGTTTAGTCCCTAAAGTCAAATTCCATTAAAGCATTTGACAAATTCTGTTAGGTGCTACGTTAGCACCAATAAAAAGACAACGTGTGTCACTCTTAATATATATATATATATAACTTAAAAAAATATTATTATTTTTTTTAAAAAAAAAAAAAAGAAAAGAAAAAAGAAAGGGGTGGCTGCCAGTTGGGCAACCACCTCTTTTGGAATGGCCGCACGCCACCCCGACAACCTCTAGTTGTGGCACGTGGCCACCCCAGAGGTGTGAGTGGCCTTCGACCACCCCTAAATCAAGCTAGTACGTGGTGGTCGTGCGCCACCCCCAACTACCTTTGGTGGTGGCTTGCGACCCCAAAGGGAACCGGCAGCCACCCCTTTCATATTTTCTTCTTCTTCTTCTTCTTCTTTTTTTTTTTTTTTTTTTTTTTTTTTTTTTTTTTTTTCCATTTTGTTTAAAATAATTTTTTATTTGTGTATATTTATATATATATTTTTATTAAGAAGAGTATGTGTTGTCCTTTTATTAGCGCTGACGTGACACCTAACAGAATTTAACTCCAAAGATTAAATTGCTTTTTTGGCATACCAAAAGAACTTTTGAATTCATTTTAATACGACATTGAACAATTTATAATTTATGCTAACTACAAGATTGAATTTACATTTTTTTTCCTATAAAAACGAAAGATGGATATAGATACTTAACAAAAATTTCACTTTATTCAGCCACATTAAACTGTCATAGGCCGAGTCCAATTAAACAAATGGCATAAATCAATCATACACATGCAACTAAGTGCACAAAATGCAGTAGATCCCTACGTCTTACGGTTGTATTCTTTTTTCAATTTTTTTTTTCAGCCCCTTTTCACAATCTCCATGTATCATGAGTTCGCAATGTCACCGTCAAATTATCAAAAATTACAATGCAGGTATTTTATTTTTCAGCCCCTTTTCACGATCTCAATGTATCACGAATTCGCAATGTCCCTACCAAATTATTAAAAGTTGCAATATATGTATTCTATTTTTCAACCCCTTTTAATTTCACTCTTTCATTAAGATTTTTTTGTTAAATCTTAACGGAAGATGTCAAAATAACCAAACTGCCCCAATTTTTTTTTTTTAAAAAAAAGTGAATATTCTCCTTGGGTCAGTTGGTTTGAGACGAATTGGGAACGAATACTTGGTTGCTTCTAACGTGCTTGAAATTGGGTGGTTCTTTGGGCTACAGTTTGGGTACCAAATGGCTCATTAACTAGGTTGACAGAGCTATGGAATTCCCCATCAATCTACAATATCTATCGAGACGATGATAAACCTTCGGAGATTTTTTTTTTTTTTTTTTTTTCGCGACAGTCCTTTTGAAAATATTTCTTAAAGCTACTTAACGAAACAGGACGTAAAACATGATTTAGGAGAACAGAAAACTAGAAGAAAAAGCAAAATCCAAATATTTCATCCAAGCATTATCTTTCGTCGAAATAAAAGTAAGATGGTAAGTTATACTGTAAGAAAACGCAATGTAGCTGAAACAAAATTATTACAAATCAATTGGGAAGAGAAGGGGGTGTGCAAGAAGAGCGCCAAAAAGGAGAGGAATCATCATCAGGTGCACAAGCATATCAAGCACCTCATATTTTCTAGAGAATTCTCAAAGCCTGACACAAATAGAACTCAATTCACACAGCATTGACATGCCAATGCCCTTTCTCAAATCATCAAAATATCTGGCAAATGGCTTTGTACTTCACTTTATCCCAAGGAAAGACATTGGTCCAAACAAGGAAACAGACGATGTTAGCACCACGTCTTTTTTTTTTTTTGATAAGTAAAATATATTCAAAAGGCGCAAAGGGGTGCAACCCATAGTACACAGGACGTATACATGAAGCCCTTAATTCAAAGAAAAAAGAGAGCACATATCTATAAAATCAAAATAAGAACACTCATGCATAAACTGAAATTTCTCTCTTCACGTAAACAACGTTTGTAACATCATTCTTTTCAAATGCATCAAATTAGTCTCACAATCTTCAAAACAACATGCATTTCGTTTCGTCCATACACACCACATCAAACACAATGGAGCCATGCGCCAAATCGATATCAATGTCTGATTACCCTTTTGCCCCCCTCCAACTCCCCAACATATCTTTCACAGACCGCGGCATTACCCACTCCACCCCAAACATTTGCAGAATCATCCTCCATAATTCTGTAGCCACCATACAATGCAGAAACAAGTGGTCAATGGACTCTCCAGGAATCTTACACATAAAACACCACTCTATCACAATAATGTTTATCTTTCGTAAATTATCCAAAGTTAAGATTTTCCCTAAAGTTGCCATCCACACAAAGAAAGCCACTCTCGGGGGGACCTCAACTTTCCAAATACTTTTCCACGGAAATGAAGACTGAATAGGACTAGATAAAACCTTACAGTAAGACTTTACCTCAAATGATTTCTTTCGCACTGGAATCCAATACATTTTATCATCTCCCTCACTTCTAACTTTAAGAGTATACAACATCTCAAAAAATCTACTAATCGCTTCCACCTCCCAATCATGAACTGGGCGAAAAAAAAAATATTCTACAGAATTGTGTCATTTTGTCTCTGCATATTCTCCTCTACCCAAGCATCCTTGCCTCTAGCAATGAGAAACAATTTTGGAAAAAGAGTCTTCAAAGGAATCTCCCCACACTACACATCATGCCAAAACAAAACTTTCGAACCATTCCCTATCTCATATCTCACATGAGTTACAAAAGCATCCCATCCCCTCCTAATACTCTTCCAAACTCCAAAACCAAAAGAACCCCCAACCTCCTTAGAGCACCAACCACCCCTCATACTTCCATATTTGAAATCCACCACCTTTCTCCAAAGAGCATCCCTCTCCAAAGCATATCTCCGTAACCATTTACTCATCAAAGCTTTATTAAACAAAACCATATTTCTCACTCCTAGTCCCCCCAAAGCCTTTGAAGAACAAATTGTATGCCAATTAACCAAATGAAATTTAAATTCATCTCCAATACCACCCCAAAGGAAGTCTCTCTGAAGTTTTTCCAAACGATTTGGCACTCCCACTGGAATAGGGAAGAGAGACAGAAAATACGTAGGTAAACTTGAAAGAGTACTATTGATCAAAGTTAACCTCCCACCTTTAGATAAACACAACCTCTTCCACCCCGCTAATCTAGCGTCCATCTCCTCAATAATGCTATTCCACATATGAGCATCTTTATACTTAGCACCCAATAGAAGACCCAAATACTTTATCGGAAGTGAGGCCACACCACACCCAAGAATATTGGCTAACTCCTCCACATTCCCTACCTCACCTACTGGAACCATCTCAGATTTAGACAAATTAATTCTCAAGCCCGAAGCTGCTTCAAAACAAAGCAGTAAACACCTCAAGTCTCGAATCTGGTCAGCAATAGGATCACAAAAGATCAACGTATCATCTGCAAATAATAAATGGGATACCATCATAGCATCTTGCGTACTCGATCCCACTGAGAACCCTGACAGGCGCCCACTATCCACCGTCGCAAATATCATCCGACTGAACGCCTCCATCACCAACACAAACAAAAGCGGAGACAAAAGATCCCCTTGTCGAAGACCTCGTTAGCTACGAATAATCCCTGAAGGCGACCCATTGATATTTATGGAAAAACAAACAGTAGAAATACGATGAGCAATCCAGCCACGCCATCTCTCCCTAAAACCACATCTCTTCAAAACATAAAGCAGAAACTCCCAACTTACATGATCATACGCCTTCTCCAAATCCAACTTACAAATAATGCCCGGAGTTCCAGATCGAATCCTGCTATCCACGCATTCATTGGCCACCAAAACAGAATCCAATATTTGCCTCCCCTTCAAAAAACTAGTCTGAGAATGGGAGACAACCTTCCCCAAAACCACCTTCAACCTATTTGCCAGGACCTTTGAGATGATTTTGTACATTCCACCTATTAAACTGATAGGTCGAAAATCCTTGATATCCACCGCTCCAGCCTTCTTTGGAATCAGCGACACAAAAGTAGCGTTAAGGCTCTTCTTGAACTTTCCACTGGTTTGAAACTCCTTTAACACCGCAATAATATCAGTCTTCAAGATCTCCCAACACTTCTGAAAAAATGCCATAGTAAAACCATCAGGCTCAGGAGCCTTATCGCCTTTGAAATTATGAATTATTGCCCAAATTTCATCTTCCTCAAACTCGTGTTTCATCCATATTCTATCCTCTTCATCAATGGAAAGAAAAGATAAATCATCTACCCTTGGTCTCCATTGATATTGCTCACTATATAGCTTTTTATAGAACTCCACAATGTGATCTTGGATAATTGTCCTATCATCAATCAATTGTCCATCCACCACTAGAGCCTCAATCCTATTATGTCTTCTACGTGAGTTCGCCAGCCGATGGGAAGAATTTGGTATTACTGTCACCCTCTTTTAACCACAATGCCCTAGATTTTTGTCTCCAACTCACTTCTTCAAGAAAAACATGCCGCTCTAAATTTCTAGAAAACTCTTCTCTCTTGAACTTTTCTTCTTCAGATAACGGCCTCTCCTCTGCAATCAAATCCAGCTCACACAGACCCTTTTCCAGTTTCTTTTTATTAACCCCTACATTCCCAAACACCTCCTCATTCCATTGTTTAAGATCAGTTTTCAATGCTTTTAACTTACTGGCAAACACAAAGCTAGGCGTACCTTCATACATATAAGATCCCCACCATCTTTTCACCTGCTCCTCAAATCCTTCCACTTGCAACCACATATTTTCAAATTTAAACGACCCCCTACCCCGTCTCCCGACTCCACAATCCAAAAGCAGTGGATAATGATTCGATAGAATACGAGGCAGAAGTCTTTGAGACACCTCTGGAAAATATTCCTCCCATTCTGTAGATAGCAAAAATTGATCAATTATGTACCAAATGCGGCAATTTGACCAGGAAGATCTCCCCCCAACCAAAGGAATATCGATGAGATCCTGTTCAAAAATAAACTCAGAAAACTCAACCATAGCCTGAGATGATCTCGCTTCCCCCCCTCTTTCGCTTAGAGATCGAACGATGTTAAAATCCCCCCCATACACCAAGGCATCTCCCAAATATTCCTCAAGCCTACCAATTCATCCCAAAGCCCTCTTCTATCACCATCATCATTCGGTCCATCAACAGCCGCAAAACCCCATTCAAAATTTACTGACACACTACGGAATGTACAAGCTACCACATACCTACCCACATACTTTTCAATCTTCTCGACTACTCTTCTATCCCACATTAACAAGATGCCTCCCGAAGCCCCTCTAGAACCCACATACACCCAATCCACATAAACACAACCCCAAAAACTATAGACCACCTCCCTACTAATTACCTCCATTTTTGTCTCTTGTAAACACACAATGTCTGCCTTCCATTCCCTCAACAACCCCCTAATCTTCGTTCTTTTCTCAAGCTCATTCATGCCCCGTACATTCCATGAAATTATCTTTGGCTTCAACATTAACAATTGCCAACCCTCCCCTTCCTAGTCAACCTAGACGATTGACCTCCTTTCCCATCATAATTCGCCGAATATTCTAACCTCTTCACTTCACGTTGTCCACGGTTCCCAAATTTAGCAGTTAAATTATTGTCGTGCCTCACCCTATCGGAATACCGATGTGCTTCAATATCATTGAACAAATCCATCAACTTATCTTCAAAGCTTGGACAAGACATTCCTACAACTTTACAAAAACTTCTAACTCTCTCAATCACCCATTCTGTGGACTTAGGGTCATCTCCTAATTGTTTCTCCAATACTGCCAACGGTTGTATATCCAACATCTCACTTCCCCCAATAACCTCATCTGTCTGGGTCACCAAAGCTGAAATGTTATCCCCCTCACCCTTCTTCGTAATTCCTTTTCACACACTAATTCAGCCACTTCCCCATTAATTTTCAGCACTTTTAATCCCTTGCTCGGTGATTCTATCTCTCCCAAACCAAAATCAACTACTGCCTTCCTCGGACTCTCACTCTCCTAATCATCCTCAACCCTATCCTCTCCTACACCAACACTCAAAACAGAAACCAACTGGTACTTACCCGCAACGCCAGTCTCACCGCCATCGAGAATCTGCTCCTCCAACTTCTCTATTTCTGCCACTCCAGGACTTGTACATAAGGAATCATAGGTCTCATGCAGTATAATCTCCTCTCTGGCCTTCCTCAAACCCCCAGTGACACCATCAATACCCACTGATTCAGTTCCGTTTATCTCCATTATCTTCACCAGTCGCACAACACTATTCCCCATCATTCCAGACCCTATACCGTTAACCTCTGGTTCAGGATCCACCTCTAGCATCGTCATCGGTGTCTTCTGACCTTGTTCTACCGTTTTAGCCACCGTCTCAGTCGTCACTCCATTCTGGACCATCTGCCTAGACTGAGTTCAGCACCTATAAGTTATCGTCGAGCTTCCACTGTTGTCCTGGTGGGTTATTTCTTTTCCTTTAGCCTTAAACACGTTTTGGTCCTGCATCTTGAGGCCCAATCTTTCCGGACCCACTTCGTTGTCTATTTGACCTTGTCTTGGGCTTTCGTTAGGCTTGGCCTCACCCCTCAACGGGCCCAATTCGAGTAAACCCAACCATCTAGTAGCTTCTTCTCGAATAGAAACCAGCATTTGTTTAAAATTTGCCAACTGTATTTGCCTCTCCACAGAGCCGTTTAACATGAATTGCGCTCCATCAATCTCCCTGCGATCTCCTCCCGCCATAATCGTCGCTTTCTTTTCCATTCTTGCCAAAATCGACATGGGTTGCTCTCCGAAAGTTCCCAAAGTGCCCTTGTTTGATTCTCCTTTTTCCAGCTCACTACCTTGCCCTACCAGCACCGCCGCAAACGTTCGGCCGTCATGGATCACCAGCTTCGTCACCCTCGTCGGGGCAATTGGTGGCTTTTCGCCTATTTTCCCCTAGCAGCTTTCTTCTCAAAATATTTCTCTAACTTCCTCAATTGTGCAAGATAATTGGCCCAGCCGCTACCTTTTCGTCCCTCTGGTAAAATCACGCACGTCCGTCGACCACCATAGCCATATTCTGACAGCTCCAAAAATCTTCCTTAAGCATTTTCTCTCCATTGCAGGATATGCACCATAGAACCCACCCGGAAAGTCCTACAAAAATCTTGTATCTCCCCGCCCTGCCTCAATTCCTCCATCGATTTCCTAAACCAACCTACACTTAACTTGTTCAAAAACACTGCCCTGAAGAGACCTTTGCTCCACTCTGCTAACCTTCTGCCATCCCCAACACAATTCTCAGATCGAATCTCGAAGGATTTCGCCTCAACGTAGAAGTATCCAACATAACCCATGAGAAAAAATCTGATAAAACTCCTAACACTACACTCCTCACGCACCTCCGCTACTACTCACGCGCTACTTATGAGAGCAGTGGCCGAAGGTGGAAGGTTTTTTAGCACCACGTCTTTGTGAATAAAATTTGCGCTACTAGCTGTCAATCTTTTTGGAAGTAACAAATTTTCCGACAATTTTGCATTTTAATTTGCGTCCGAGAGAGAGAGTTTCGAGAACCATAGCATCAATTTCCTGCTCTTTTTTCTCATATATAAAGAAGGCTATGAAGGCAGCAGGAAGACCTGCAAAAACAAGAAGAGCAACCTAAGTGAAGCTCATATTCAAGTCTCAATGACTAAATAAAAAGCAACCTAAGTGAAAAATGGCCAAATGGAGTAGGAACAACAATTACAAAACTTTATGACATTTGCTACATATCCAACAATCTGATTCATTCAATCAGATTCATTCACAACCTTTTTTTCAAGCTCTCCCAGAAATTTTGGACAAGGCCTTGTTTGATAAAGTTTAGGAAAACTGTTTTCACTATTCAAACACTGAATTTTGTTTCTCCAACACGAGAGGGAGGGAGAGAGAGCAAACCTATAACAAAAAAGCCATGAAGTGAAATGGCTCCGAGGAAGCTAAGAAGCAGTAGGGAGAGAACAACCTAATATATTAGACAAGCAGAGAAAAGTATAAGCCAAATTGAATCAAGAACCCCCATCAGAATTGCTGAAATGAACAAAAAATATAGGTATAAAACAAGGAACCAAACTCGAATTTGG
Source organism: Alnus glutinosa (assembly GCF_958979055.1). Classification (NCBI taxonomy): domain Eukaryota; kingdom Viridiplantae; phylum Streptophyta; class Magnoliopsida; order Fagales; family Betulaceae; genus Alnus; species Alnus glutinosa. The sequence goes on from NC_084887.1 coordinate 20,555,190, forward strand.
ATTATTTACACAATAAACAAATGTTAACAAAGGGGCCTCAGAAGTTGTGTATTACACATCTCCTCTTTTTAGGTGGCCATGGTGTGCCTCATCATGAATGGTATGTACAAATAAAAGCATGGTGGTGATTTCAAATGCATATTCATTAAAAGAATACATTTTCTTATAAGTAAAGAAAATTCATTAAAACATTAAGAGAATATAGGAAGGAAAACAAAAGAAAGAAAAGATATAAACATCAGAGTAAAGAGTAGTGACTTATCATCATCCAAGTCCACTTGGACAACAAAAACAAATGGATCCTGAAAGGGAGACTTTTACAAATACTCTGTAAACTGCCGCTCAGCCAATGTTTATTATCTGGCTTCACAGAAATTCTAGCTTACATAATGGTAATATAAAATCCGAGGAATGCTTGATTCAAAACATTATGACTGCTGTGAGGTTGAGACTTGCTATAAGTAGGAGTGTTACAAATTCCATCCAGAATAGAGTTTTTGTAGTTTGTGAGAATTCCTTTTTCTGTATTTTATATGCAGAGGAGTTTTAAAACTTCACGATTTGATTGAAGTTTCTACTGCTAGTATCTTTTGTACTGTGATTTCACCTCTTGTACTTCTTTTGGTTGGATGAAATGACTAATTCATCAGCAAAAAAAAAAAAAAAAATAGGAAGAAAGTGACCCTAACAGCTCAAATTTTTTGTCAGAAAAAAAAGCTTTGGCTAGCTCCATCAATCTTTGTGGTTCCAATTATAATCTTAAAATTCTGCCAGAAATGCATCAACTGTATATCAGCATATTATGCAACAAAAAATGTCTTCAAACAGACATACTTATTATGTGAGACCAGTTTTCGTATTAGTTGGAGTCTATGAAAGATCAAATCTAGTATATTATAGGGAAAGATTTGGACGACAGCACAGAAAATGTTGTAAATTGGTAAGGGACAGTTGATTTTCCCTAAATATTTATGGACATTAGGAGAAATAGTTTCCTTTTTGAAATGACATTTTCCTAGGTTACCAAAATTGTCCAAGTAACAAACAGATCTTGTTTTCTCTCTTTTTGGGATAGAATCACCTCCCCCCCCCCCCCCCCCCCCCCCCAAAAAAAAAAAAAAAAATTGACAAAACACACAACCAGAAACCATTTGACAAGTTACTTCATAAGAATAAAATCATACTTGCCATTTTTCCTGCATTAAACCAGTGCTTAGTTTTTTAGAGCATACAAAATTCTTCTGACAACACTGCCTTTCTTTCTTTCTTCTTTTTTCTAAATGGTACTCCTTGTCCTACGTTAGTTTACTTTTATATACTAAATAACATAATTTGAAACACAACTTTAACTTATGGAAGTTTTTAGGAGTAAGTATCATCCAAACCTGTTGGATCCTTTGTCAATTTTACAGATTATAAGACGATGCATCAATGGAAATTGTGAAGTTACTGTACTTCAGCTTATGTTTTCAAAATCGCTCTCACTAGATGACTGTGCTGGGCAGATTGTTTTTTCCTCCTTTTTTGGATTGTTTGGACAATGAAGAATTTAATTGTTGCTCTTTAAAAGGTCCTTTTGCACTCCCCGAGTATTAAGTTGAACCCTTCATTTTAATAATTGTCAAGAAAACCAAAACAAGTAGGAACTAATTTGGTCTTACCAAAAAAATGCATTACTTAAGAGCCATAAATAGCGAGGAAACATGAAGAGAATGGCAAATACCTTAAGGAACAGAATCCAGTCATTCCCCTTCGACAGATATCGAAGAGAAGCTTGAGTTGAAGGCTTTGTTGAGTCGTTAAAGGGTTTGCTTCACTACCGATACATGGATGTCCTTGCGAAATTTGAATTACATGTGTGTTACCGCTCATTTCATAAATTGTGATTGGATAATGCATCAGAAAATCCTCAAGTTTTGTCTAGTTTCTAATCATAAGGGTGAGACCATTGGAAGAGTGTTAGAGACTTCATTAATAGAGTGGGGCGTTGATAGTATTTTCAAAATTATAGTTGATAATGCATCCTCTAATGATGTGTGCATTGACTATAGAGAAGGAGGGTGAATGATAAGAATTCTACTGCTTTGGGCAGTAAGTTCTTTACATGTGATGTGATGCTCATATTTTGAATCTTGTTGTAAATAATGGTTTGAAAGACATAAATGATGTTATTTGTAATATTAAGAACGTAGTGAGATATTTGAGGCCTACACTGGCAAGGATGGAAAATTTTGAAGACTGTATAGAGCGGAAAAATATTAAGTGTAAGAAGATGGTGTGTCTAGATGTTCTCACTAGATGGCATTCAACATACTTAATGCTAAGCATCGTTGAAAATTACCAAAAGATATTTGAACTAAAGGGGGAGGATGAGAATAATCATTTAGTTGTTCCTAGATTTCTTGATTGGGAAAATGCCAGGGCATTTGTGAAGTTTTTGAAAGCTTTTTATAATACCACATTAAACATTTCTAGTTGAAATTATGTCACCTCCAGTTTATATTTCATGCAATTTTGTGTTATTCAAGATACTTTGAATTATGGGTGTCTCATTTCTAATCCTATCATAAGTGTCGTATTAATATTAGAAGTATTGGGGGAGTATGGATAGTATCAACGTGATGTTATATATTTCTTTGGTTGTTGACATGCGCTACAAGATGAAGGCTTTGGTGTTTTGGTTAAAAAGATGCAATGGCCTAGAGTGGGCGGATCAAATAGAGGCAAAGGTAAGACACCTTTTGAATCGTTTGATTTAGCAATACAATAAGTTTCATGGGAGTGCGGTGTCTCACTTTGATGTGGCTATAGGAAGTTTAAATGATACTTCCTTGAATGTTGTTGACGATGACTCAGAAAAGGCTATGTTAGTTTCAGTTGGAACTTCAAAAAGTGTATGAGTACTGAATGACGATCAACGGTTGTTCATACTTTGGTTTAGCTAAGAATGTTAGTTTGGTTTGGGTGGGAGGAGCGACGGACCTTTTGGGGGCCATAGGTCCCTCCCTTAATTTGCTATTGTTAAACCCTTAGCTCATTGTAATTTAACAAATGTTTTTCCTTGTTTTAGTGTTTTTAATATTTTCAGGTGATTGAAGCTAAAAGACCAAAAAGCCCTAAAAAATCGGGCTTGAAAAAGGAAGGAATATCAGACAACTCGAAGTTGATCGATCAACTATTCCAGTCGATCAATCGACCCATGTGGCACCGCACTGCACAGCTCAACAGCAATTCTGAAAAAAAAAATGGAAAAGGTTGGGAATAATTGCAGATGCACGTGATTCTCCTGATGGGCGGTGTTGTGCGATCAAGGAAGATACTTTTCCTTCCATTGAAGTAACCCTTGGCTCTATATAAAGGATCCCACGTCCATTTTGTAAAGTTAGTGAGTGTGTAGCTTAGTTTCTCTTCTCTTAGGTTTTTAGTTAGTTTTCTTAGGTTAGTTTTAGAACAAACAAATAGTGAACATGAGGGAGAGTTTACAATGTTATTCCTTGCAAAATTTCTAGCAAGCTCATGGGGGACGATGCTTCAATGCCAACAGATCAAAGGACCTCCATCCTTGGCTAAGCTCTCCCTAGGGTGTTGATAAACCCTATCCAAGTATCAATGGCTTAATTGTGTTTTTTCTTTGGGATTTATATTTTGGGCATTGATGATTGTATAACTATGAGGATTGCAATTTTGTAATTGGTTTTAATGTTAAATGCAATCTTGATGAAATTCTTATCTTGTCTTAGAAAGTGATTTATCTTGATTGTGCTCAAATTATATTTATAATTCAAAAGATGATAAATGTAACGGTTATGCAATGATATTATTTGAAAAAGCAATAAGAGGTTTTGATAGTTCATGCCTAGGATAGACAAGTCATGCTATACCTTAGATTAGTGTAATTTAGGTAGATGATTTGTACTAATCCTAAGATGAGCTACACTTAATCATTGTTTGGGTGTAACTAAGTTAATGAATTTGATAATCCATGCTTAGGATAGACAAATCGTGCTGCACTCTAACTTAGGTAGACGATCCGTGCTAGTCAAAGATGGTTTACACTTATTTTTAATGATGGTACTTTCTTGACAACCTTGTTGTGTGATTGACAACCACACACAAGTAACTATCATGCCTAGAATGAGTTTCCCTAGTTGAATATGATAGCCATTGGTACAACGTTAGTGGTGAAATCAAATCCCTATTCTCTATCCTCATTTAGTTGTATTTTAATTTATTTTCTAGCTTTCAATTTTTGTTGTTAGTTTAAAAAAACAAAAATATCATTTTCTAAGGGCTAAATTAGAATTGATTTTATTGAGGTTTGATAGATGCAACCAACCAATCCCTGATGATCGACACTCTCAATATAGACACTATCCTACAGTGATTCGTGCTATTACGAGTGGTATTATTATTGAAGTTATAAAACGACCACATCATTTCTTATAAAGTGAATTTCATGTGATTTCTTTGTTATTCTAAGCTGGATGAACCCATCATGGGGCGTTTATATTTTCTTTGTTATTTTTAGGGAAAAAGACACTTTGGCCCCCCTGATTTATCCACGGTCTGGCAATATACCCCCAAATGTACCAAAATTTAGATATGACCCCCCCGAATTTGCCAGCTCGTGGCAAAAAATACAATCTGTCCATTCGCCCGTCTGTTTGGATGGAAAGTCGATCACGTGCAACGCACATGATTGTTTAAGACATATCTCCAACCCAAATACCCCTGCCTCATCCAGCCTTTATCCTGTGCGCGCGTGCCTTTTTCCCTTTGTTTTTTATTAGTCCCGTGCGTGCATTTGGTCCCCATTCACCATTTTTCACAGACATTTTTCTCATCTCCTTCACCAATAGTTCTGTAAGAACTAGGGTTTTCGAAGTGGGCTTCCGGTTTTCGACATTGCTGACTTGTTTTCGCACCATTCCTCGAAGATACAACCATCGGGCACTGCTTCAACGGACTCGGAGTCTTCAAGGAGTGGGGCAACTTCGAATGCAAAGAGGCTATGTTATTGCGGGGCACCGGCCTGTACGTTAACCTCCTACACCGAATGAAATTTTGATATAAGATTTATAAAATGCAAGAAGTACAAGGTAATTTAGGGTTTAGATTTTTAAGTGTATATTATATGCTGGGTATGTCGCATATAAGGTGCATTTAGGTATTTTAATGCTGGGTATGTCGTATATTGCATATTAATATGAAAAAAATTTCTAGAGCCGGACATTTGAGGAAATCATGTTTGAACCTTTCGGTGTTGTAAGCTCGGGTATGAGTTGATTATATAATGATAGTCCAGTAAAAGTACGGTTTGTGTGGGTTGAAATTTGAGTACCTTTTTGAGTTTAATTTTTTTTTTTAGAGTTGAAGAAATTTGAGTACATCCGAGGAAATTTATGTGTGGGTTGATTATATAAGCTCGGGTATGTGGGTTGAAATTTGAGTACCTTTTGTGGATCTTTTTTTTTTTTCTGGTTTTTTGTTTTGGTGTTACAGATTAATCGGACTTGCCATTTTTGGGAGTGGGTTGATCCCAAAATGTGTTCACATGGAGAGAGGGTGGTACATCATTTGCAGGAATGGCATATAAGTTTGATTCAAGAAGCTGCACGATATCGTGCAATGGTGGAAACTAAAGTTGAAAAGTTGAAAGCAAAGATGGAGACAGAAGAAGTCGAACGATGTCAACTTGTAGTTGAAGCAGAAGTTGCAAAGTCGAGGGCAAATATGGAGTGTGAAATTGCCGCCCTTCGTAAAGAAATCGAGATTTGGGAGATCAAAAACAAAGCATTGAAGAAGATTTATAATACAGTAATTGTATGTACATGGATATTGATAATTGTGTATTTGTTTATGGCTGGATCAGAATCAAAAGGTGTGTTCAATTCCAGACGTTATCGTATGTTGTTACCATGAAGACAATAATGCTTTTGTTTAGGGTTTAGGGTGATGTGTTTATGGTGATGTTTAGGGTGGCTTAGTTTAGACTTTAGTACACATAATCCATTTTTTGTATGTGTTTATGGTGATGTGTTTATGTTGATGTTTAGGGTGGTTTTGTTTTGTAAACATCATCCATTTTTTGTTGTATGTGTTTATGATGTTGTTTGCGTAGACAAATTTGTATGGAATGCATGATGGGAGCTAAAATGGACAAACCGAATGCACCAATGATGTAAGGCTTAAATCAGGAAGCAAATAATCTGTCAACATATATTCACTTGTAGTTGCAATTTTTTGTATCATAAATTTCACCAAAAATGCATAAACAAATGTGTCCACAAAAGTGTTTTAAAACATGCATACCAAAACATGCATACCAAAACCTGTCCAAATCTGTTCAAACAAGCATAAACAAATTTGTCCAAAAATAATCAAAATGGTTGAAAGTTTGTTTTGGTATAAAAAATTGCACCAAAAGTACCCAAACATACATACCAAAACCTGTCCAAATCTGTTCAAACATGCATAAACAAATCTGTCCAAAAATAATCAAAATGGTTGAAAGTTTTTTTTGGTATCAAAAATTACACCAAAAGTGTCCAAGCATGCATACCAAAACTTGTCCAAAAATCTGTCCAACATGCATCCAAAACCACTATCATTACCAAACATACATGACCATCTATATAAACAACATTTCAACATTTGCTAGTCAAACTTACATGATCCAAATATGTCTAAATATGTCCATAAACTACTTCACACAAACCAAAAGTCCAACACCGGTCACATACAAACTTCCCAAAAAAACATTACAGTCCAAAAAACATTACGGTCCAAAAAAACAAACCATTACAACACTGGTCACATACCAATCATTACATTCCAAAAAAAAAAAAAAGCATGTCAAAAAAAAAAATAAAAAATCAATGCTTCCATTCTGGCCTTCTCTTTTTCTGCTTTGACTCCATAATCTATAATCCTTTTTCAATGGAATGTACCATCCTTTTTCCTTTAGGCGCTGTTGAGGATGTTGCCATTACACCACTACCAACAACTTATGGGGTTCTTGGAGTCAATCCAACTACTTTCCCTCCTGTGTCTCTAGCAGCAATAAACCTAGCAGTCAGGTTAATAAAAACAGCATGTTCTTGATTCTGCTAGACTCTCTCCTGGGTGGTGGTGGTGGTGGTCTAGGTGTTGCCGGTTGCCTGTTCCAGCTTGGCAATCTAAGTCCAACAAGGTCACTTTCTTGCCATAAGTTTAGTCCAAAGAAGATTGATAAATAAGCTGATAGGTAGGATGCATTTTAAATACTAAACTAAAGTAAGATAAGTACCAAATTTCTCTCAACTGTTGCAATAGGTGGGGCAGTGGGTTGCTGTGTATCACCAGTAATTGTCCTTAAACTCTTTTAAGAACCAAAACACATGTGATTAATCACTATCATCCCCAAGTAATTAAAGTGAATTTTAGGTCAAAAATTGAATCCCACATACTTTTTTGGTTGATGGTTGTGCACCACCCTTTCGATTGTTGGTTGCTGCTAGTGCCCCTCCCTTTCGACTGTTGGTTGCTGCTTGTGCACCTCTCCTTGTACTACTGCTACATCCAATGCTTTGGGTCTGAAGGCCAACATCAATAACACATTAAATAATGAAGTTGCAAATCAAATAACACATTAACTAATGAAGTTGCAAATCAAATAACACATCAAATATAAAATAAACATATTGCTTAGTGAAACTAACACTTGGTGTGGGTGGAGTAGGCAAACTTGCTCCTGGTGGAGTAGGCAAACTTGCTCCGGGTGGAGCAGGCAAATAAACTTCTGTTGCGGGTTGCCTATAATTAGATGCTTGCTCCTTCTTCTTTGGACAAGTCCTAGTGTTGTGTCCAACCACCTTGCAAAGCCCACACCTACCCTTCAATCTGAACTTTCTCATCCCATAAGGATTCTGAGGAACTCTCGACTCATCAGGACCTCTTACTCTAGCCTTCCGAGGTCTCTGGCATCAATCTTGATCTTGGTAGATCCAAAACATCATGCTCAGTCCGTATCCACTGTTCCTCACTAGGCATTGGATATATGAGTGGACCATAGGCCTTTTTGTATGTCTCAATGCTATAGCATGGATCCATATAATCCTCCGGGTGATGTCCATGAAAGGTTATGGCAGAATGTGCATGTGCATATGGGATCCCAGTCATCTGCCACCTCTTCCAGCCACATTTCCTATTTTGGATATCAACAACATATTGCCTACTTCCTCCACTTCAAACATACCATCGCCAGAATAATGGGAAAGGCAGTCCGATGCCGCTTCACCAACGGCCTCAAGCTTTTCAACAATTCTAGGGCACAACTTACCTTTCAATTTGCTGATGCCATCCCTTTTCAATTGGTACCTTCTCATGAGCTGCTTCCTAATCATCTCAGGCATTGTCAGAATAGGCTTGTCACTACCCTTCAAGATATATGAATTGAAGCATTCGGAGATATTGTTGACAATGAGGTCACATTTGGGAGATTCGTTGAACCATGCTCGTGACCATCCACTGGGGTCAACCTTGTCTAGGTAGTCAAAGGCATCAGGACTGATTCTCTTAATTTCTTCCATATGTATTCTGAAGTCAACCTCAATGTAAGACGATGCTGCCTTCCACAACAATTCCTTCAAGGCCACCCCATGAAACCCATTATCTCGAAAGTTGGCATATAAATGTCGTACACATATTCGGTGATCTGCCATTGGAATAACAGTATCAAAACTTGGAATAAGACCCTGCATCATTCCAATGTACAAAAGGGTAAGTTTACATGAAGAAAAAAAAAAAATCTGGAAATCATAATATATAAAACTATGTAACTAATTACTTTAACTAACCTTTTGCCGATCAGAAATGAATGTAGGAGAAGTGTGCCTCTCATGTGAACCAAGATCTGAAACTAGGCACTCCAAGAACCAAGTCCAACTATCTTTTGTCTCAGATTTTACAACGGCAATTGCAATCGTGTACATTTTGTTGTTGGCATCTCAACCAACCGCAGCCAATAATAGGGTCTATTCAAAAAGCACCCGTCTAGGCCTATGACAGGCCAACAACCTTTCAAGAACCCTTTCTTCATGGCTGCAAGGGACATGAAGAGTCTATGAAACTTAGCAGGCAAATTAGGGTTTGTTTTTTCAACCTTAATCATTACACAGCTGCCCGGGTTAGTACGCCTTAAAGTCTCACAATAATCCCACAGCCTGCCATACTGCTCACCCAAACAACTGTACAACCTCTTCCCTGCCTTCTTCCTACCTCTATACATTTGACTCCTACTTACTTCAACATTCCATTTCCTCTTCACTTCATCTTGCATCACTTGCAGTGGCATGTCCGGCTGAATTTTAAACTTATCATATAGTTTATCTGATACCCACCTCGAATTGACAATTGAGCTCTTGTATGCTCGAGAACAAGTATGTTTAGGTCTTAAGGACCTCAATTCAAATGATGCCTCAGTCGCCATCTGTCTACCGTAAACTCTATACTCACAAGATGGATCTCTACATACTGCTACACACTTTGCTTTTTCATTTTTCACAAACTTTATGTCCTTTTCCCTTCTAACATTGTACTGCTTAACAGCTTCTCTAAAAAGTTATATGCTAGAGAACTTCATTTTAAGCTTCAATTCTGGATTGCCTAGGTCAATTTCCTAGAACTCCACACCATGGTGAGATGAAATCCCACCATCCTCATTTTCACTAACAGTTGGTGACAATAGAATGTCACTTCTACCAATGTCAGAGTCTCTTTCATCAACCTCAACATCTTCAAATGATGTCATTTTGATGTTACCAGATGGCCCACTCTCGCCATTACCATCATCCAAAATATCCCCACTCTCACCCCCACCTTCTACATCAGCACTATCATCACCATCCCCATCCCCATTCCCATTCCCATCCCCATCCTCATCCCCATCCTCATCCCCATCCTCCTGATCACCCTCCACACCCTCATCCGTTTCTGGCATTGTTGAGGGGCCAGCACTATCCACCAAACAATAAAAAACATCTTCATCATCACTTATTTTATCATCCCACCATGTGTCATTATAATCAACCCTACCTCCATCATCTCCCTCTTCATCACTTGCCCAATCTTCTCCATCCTCACCTACATTACTTTGGAAAGAAACAATATAAAGCTCTACAATAGGAGTATCCACATGTTTGGCAACCAAATAAGCCACATCATAATCCGAGGAAACTAGTTGTAAACCATTCACTAGATTTTTGGTAGGGTCCCTAAAGTAAATCAAATCACTTGGACTGTACCCATATTGTCCCAAAATAGACTCAATCAGGACAAATGTCATATTATCTGAATCCACATGTTCTGGATGAACATCCACTTGACCCCCCACATAAATACATCCACATTTTCTGTCAAACCTACCCCCATTGTTTATCTCAAACACCAACTTCATCGTACACATGCACACAACAAAAATACATTATGAATGGGACAAGGGGACCACTATAATAAATAAGCCACTGCAACTAATATACACAACACATGTCAATAGCATCAGGGCCCAATGTACAGTACAACATCAAAATAATGGTCCTACATAATGCTCCAACAACAGTACAACATGAAAATAATTTATTAAGCATCCATACACATGGACCCACTTCCATACATCACTGCATATAAACTCCAAAATCCCGACAAACCCTAGTGCAAAGCAAACTTAGCCAAAAAGATACAAAGCAAACTTAGCCAAAAAATTACAAATCGGGACCACTTTATTCCGATCACTTTCTCAGTCCAAGCATACCAAAATATTGAAAAAATGACATATCAGGACCACCATGATTGAATATAAAACCCATGGACCAAAACCCCCAAATCCCAACAAACCCTATCATTTTTTTATACCCAAATTGCAGTTAATTTATATATAAAAACATGAGACTTAACAAACAACATTAACAAAAACACCAAATCCGACAACCATAAACTAACAAAAACCCCCATATCCGAAAGCCTAGATTAACAAAACCCCCCAAATCGCCTACAAAAAAAATACTTTAACCATTTAAAAAAAGACACTGACCTTTATTGAACGCCTTTTGGAGTTGATAGGTTCCGAAAGATTCTCCATTGTCGGTGTGGAGTTCGGCGACAAAGTCTCGATGGGTCAGCCTTTGTGTAGAACGTTCGACAGTGCTAAGTGGGGACCAAATGCATGCATAAGACAAAGGGAAAAAGACATGCACGCACGGGATAAAGGCTGGATGAGGAGGGGGTATTTTGGGTAGGAGATATGTCTTAAACGGTCACGTGCGTTGCACGTAATCGACTTTCCGTCCAAACAGACTGGCGAATAGATTGTATTTTTTGCCACGAATTGGCAAGTTCGGGGGGGTCATATCTAAATTTTGGTACATTGGGGGGTATATTGTCAGACCGTGGATAAATCAGGGGGGCAAAGTGTCTTTTTCCCTTATTTTTAAGCTGGAATGTTGAATCAAGATATGGATTTCATCTAAAATATAAAATCTTGGGAAAAAAAAAAAAAACTAAAACAGACCCAAAACAGTTTCAAAATTGTTTAAATTAGGCCCTGAAAAGAAGCTCAAAACTCTAAAACCTAAAAGGTTCATTACCTAATAGGCGGTTAGCAGTGCGGTTTTACCTTTAGTAATTGTGTGGCTACTGATTAGTAACCACTTGCTTATGTGGGCAGATACAGTTACCTAAAAGTGATAACCACCTAATACAGTTACAAATGTGGTTGTAGGCAACAACATCATCCACAACTACTACGTGGTGAGCTCGGACTTCTGGGTTGAGGTTACCTTTGGGCCAACTGGCCCTCATCTAGCCCCTTTGAGCCTTTCGACATTTGGGTACTCCAAATAGGATTCTAGGTGTGATTAGCTTATCCCACCGTGAAATAAAATTCATTTACCTCCTGAGGATTAGGATGGTACGACCATGAAATTAGATTTTATTTTTTATTTTTTTTTTAAAAAAATGTCTACCATGATAATAGTTAATTTTTTTTTTTTTTTTCATGTTCATTTATGTATGGAAGAGAGGATTAATCACACCAAGTTATCCATTAATTAACTATTATCACATCCTAATTAATCTTTTAGATTTAACAATTTTTAAATTGTATATTTACCTAAAACATTTTCAGCATGCATCAAGAGTGATATAAGTCAAATGACATTATCGGCTTTAGATTCAAGGATTGTAACATCCCGAATTAAGGTTAGGGTTAAGGATGTCTTAATTATTGTTTAAGTGTGTTTGTTCAAGTTGGATTAGTCTTATATCCCGAAAGGAAAAAAAAAATGGGATTTTTGGACACTTGTGGTAATTTCTCAGAAAACTGATCTAACGGTTGGACGTTTCATGAAATATTCCAATGATACACCTCAGAAAAACGTTTGAACAGTTCTTTAAATGTTAGAATGGTGAGAGCCTGTGTGTGAATGAAATTAGGCCATTTTTGCATGGGCTAGTGGAGGAAGGATGATATAAGGGTCTACGTCATACCCTAGAATCCATTTTGTCACCCTCTAACCACCAAACCCTTTGAGAGAGAGAGACAGAGATAGAGAGAGAGAAGGAGAAGGAGAAGGAGAGGCTTTGGAGGATTTTGAGTTTCCATCTTCAAGGGAGGTAAACCCTACACCCTAAAGTTAGTTTATTCATGGTTTAGACCTTGTTTATTTTTCTGTTTAGTTTTTTGTTTAGTATTTATTTTCGTGTTTGTTAATAGAAGGGTTAAATGTTATTTATCATGGATTAATAATGATTCAAGGGTTAGAGAGTTGGAGTTTATGGATGATATGAACAACTTTGTTTCTTTCATGCTATTTAAGAGTAGACCTCTTATTGATTAAGGTGTTAATGTGTAGATCTTTGTGCTTCTTAGTTGTTTTTAAGGGAAAGCTTTCTCTTTTGTAAGAAAGGTTGGATTTTTGGTATAAAGGTTTGTACTTTGGTGTTTAGGTTCTATTTTGAGGACTAACTTGTGCTTAGGGTAGTGTAAGGGAGCCTTTTTAGGCTTTAAAACGTGCTAGATTGGTTGAAGGTAGGATCTTTCGGAGTTTAAGGGTTTCTGTCTAGAGATCGTTCCAATGATCTGAGCACCTTTTGAACGGTTAAACAGTTCCAATGACGTGAGGATTTATCGAATGGTTGGACCATCCCATCGGTCCCTGTTCCGTGCCAACTGTCTAACATAAAGAATGTCTTGGAGTACAAGTTTAGATTTTTTTTTTTTTTTTTTTTTTTTTTTTTTTTTTTTTTTTTTTCAAGCTATGTCTATATGTGAAACTAATGGTAGACTCTCTCGCAAAAGAGGGAGCTGGGACTTTTGAGGATTACCAAGAGCTTACTTACAGCCAAGGTGAGTAAAAATCATGTGGAAACCATTTATCAATCTTTTGTGCAAATGGAATATTTGGAAAAATGAGTGATTGATTATGTGAGTTTTGTAAATTCATACATGGATAAGAAATGATTAATTTCTTTGTATGACATGACTACCATTGGAAATATGGTTGAGAAATTTGGAGCATGTGCATATTAGTATATGGGCTTGACCCTATGGTTTATGTTTATTTTAATGATAATTATCTTGGATCCAATAGTTGGAAGTGACCGGCGCAACTATGTATGGATGTGGTCACGCCCTGCAACACTACTAGTTGTGTGGATCACTTGAGGTTGAAAAACTAATGGTTTCTGGTTATTGTGCCTCCACGGGGCACTAACGTTTTACCATATATCCCGCAAACACGCAAACCTCATTGCAAGAGGATTATTGATACGGATGTTGTGGAGAACAATGACGCTAAGATGGGTAGCACATTCTTAAAGTTCTTATATATGTGGTACCAGATATTTTGCTACCCATGAGGATTTCTTTTGGTGGACCCTTAATTATTTTGTATTGATATTGTTATCATGAGTAAGGTTGACAAAACGGGTTGGCATGTTAGGTTGACCATCTTGACCTGTAAACCTGTTAGGGTCAACCCGAACCTGACAAGTTTAGCTAAATGGGTCTAACGATTATACCAGAACACACGCTAATTTGCCAAATAACCTGAAATGACACGGAATATGTGTTTAGGTAATGGGTCGTTTCGGGTTGGCATGACTCGTTAGACCCCATTACATGGCACATGCTTAAACTTCTAGATTAAAACAAAGATAATATAATTATAATATGCATTCTTACAAATTTTACATTGCAAGTAAAGATTTGCTTCTTTGAATGGTAAATTATGTAACCCTTAAGAGTATGAGTTCCTATTCGCATGAAGAAAATAAAGAAGAATGCCCAAGTGGAAGGCTATCCAATTTTGGCATTTGACCTAGACTTCTTATCTTCATTGGAAATATTAAAACCTTGTAACCAATTAGAAAAGTTGAAAATAAAAATGTGCAATGAAAATTTGGCATGGCAACCGTTATACATACCAATATTATTGAGAGTTAGAGACTTTGAAGTTGGACAGCTGGACTGGAGTGAAGAATGAAAATGTGAAATGATGCTTAAGGTTAGGTTTCATTCGATAAGTTAATAAACGGTTGATCCGTTTATGACCCGAACTTGTTTAACCTAAACACAAACTGATAAGTCTTGAATTATTCGATTCAAGACCCCTTAATTTACATTTGTTATACCTAGTTCGTATTGTATATATAACGTTTTGTTGTAGTTTTGTGTGTTGTCTTATTTTCAAGTCTTAGTTGAAATCTAATTCAAAACACTTGAATTAGACTTGAAAATACATCAAGGGTATTTTAGTCATTTCTAGAGTTCGAGATTGTTCCTGTTAGTTGAAGAATTGATCAAGGTAATTCAATCGATCGACTTTATAATCGATCGATTGAAGTTCATCAGTCGAAGAAAAGTCGATCGAGCGAAACTCGATCGATCGAACCAGGACAAGCCCGACTGCGATCCAGCAAAATGCGATCGATCGACTTTATAATCGATCGATCAATTTCTCCATCTTCCAAAAAATCAGATATTTTCAGATCTTTTGAATTCTTTATGTAATTCAAATCATAAGTTGGATTTTGTGGATAGAAATGGACGCCGAGCAGCTCTGTTTGTGCGGCTAGAATTAACTCTTGATGGTCTTTTGTAAATCCAATTCTCTATATATATGAGATTAGGGATTTAGGTTTAGACATGCATCTTTTGGGGGTTTCAGATTTTCTCAGGTGTATCAACTTAATTTCTTGTATTTCTAGTTTACTTTCATGCTACTCTCTGGACCGAAATCCAGAGAGCTTGTTTCCTTTGTTGTTTTTCCTTTAAATTTCATGTTCTAGCTTAGGTATATTTTCTTTCCTTGTAATCCAAATTTCTTAAGTTTTAATCTATTATTTTAGTTCATTTTCTTCTTGTTCCTTTACTGTTTTCATTAATTTTCATGCTTAGATTAGATTCAATTATGTCTAGCTAAATTAGTTCTTAGAGTTTGATCAAAATCCTCTCCAAAAACCATGAAGTGTTCTTGAAGTTCTTAGGATTTTATAGATATGTTTGATGATTGTTAAGGGCTAGAGGATCTCAAAACCCATGCTAAAAGGTTTTGTTTTCAAGATTCCAATCTAATTATTCATGAAAAAGAGTTAAATTTGTCTATGAGTTTTCTTAGATTTTTTGAGTAAAACCAACATTCTTGGAAACAAGAACGATGTTTTTTGTAATGATTCTATTTGACATGATGTGTGTTTACCTATTAGAGTCACCTTATAGGGTATGCTAGGGAACACCGGTCATTTCATAACTTTGGTAATGTAAAATGTCTTTCCATTGTAGTTTAATCTTTACATGGAATAGATCGGTGTGAAACTAGATACCTTATCATTGTGGCCTAATTAGGGTTTTCATGTATCCTGTATGCTTATTAGGATGTTTTATAAAGTAGTAAGTTAGGGAGCATCAATCCCCCACACCTTTGGTAGTATAAACGTTTTTCAATTATAGATTAATCTTTACGTGGTAAGTGTTTGATGTGAAACTAGGTGCTTTATAACTACGTCCTAACGAAAGTATTTTCATGTTAAGGTCGTCGTAATGGTTGACGTCCATTACACGCTCATATCATGCATGTTAGGAAGATCTATAAAGACTTTAAGCATTTCATTGGTTGAGGATTAGATGAGATCAATATCCTAAGTTTCCTTTAAGTTTGTTTTCAATTTCCGTTTTTCTTTACTTTACTTGTTGTAGCTTCAATTCTACAACCTTTACTTTTGTTTTCTTTTTCAAAGTTAAGTTAAATACACTCTTTAGATATCCTGTTACGCAAAACAACCCCCAATCTCTGTGGTTCGATAACCCTTACTATTGTACAACTAATACGTACTATTGCGAGTGGTTCAAACTTATAAATTTAAAATCCACGTAGTCAAGTCGGCTACCACAAACACTATAACTTTTTGTCGTGTTCGCGTCGAATTTACGGGTCGTGTCAAAAATTGACAGTCCTATTCGTGAGTATTAAGACTTGATATGTATTATTTAGAGACTTAGTTTTGGTGACTGGTCTACGACTGAGATAATTAATGTTATCCTTTATCCTTTATCCGTTAAGTTATATTATGATGTTTTAGTACTTTCTCAGGTTTTCATTTTATGCGACGTAGTTGTGTGGCTATCTTGCTTTATGTTGAGAAAAAGAGAAGCATCTTCCGCTCCATTACCCTTTGATCAGGGGGTCTATGTAACTCTTCAAGTTATTCACTTAATAAGATACGGTGACACTTTGAGTTAATTACTAGTCAATTGATTTATGGGACATTTCAAGGATGACTCGATATAAATTGAGGCCTAAGGCAGAAAGTTAAAATGAGGGCTTCTTAATTTCATGTAGTAAAATAATAAGTTTTTGTATTAATTATTAAATATTCAAACATTTTATTTAAAATAATTGTTCTCGCTTTTCAAGATGCAAAATTTCTAATCAAATTTTTTATATTAGTTTTGTGAATATATTATTTTCAACAAATAATATAACTAATCCACTTAATTTTTTTTAATTTTTTTTTTTTTTGTGATATATTCAATCGTAAATAGGATTTGATCAATTTTAGTTTTGATTTTTGAATTTTTTTTTTTTAGAAGTAATTGTAACTAGTATTGTGATAATGGTTTTACTTATCAAAAAAAAAGTATTGTGATAATGGTTTTGAAAAGTGTTTTTTGATTTTGGTTTAAAAAATTATTTTGAATTGATATAAAGATGAAAAGTGTTTTTTTGGTGGGGTCTATAATTAAAAAGTGTTTAGTGTTTTGAATTGTTTATTAATGGTTTTGAGAAAAATGCATTTTTTTCATTTTGAAAACATAAATCTATCTTCAAAACTGTTACAAAACGAAGATTTTATATATATATATATATATGGTATTTGAATGGGAATATTAGTTTATGTTTGCAACAAGTGTTAAAACTTTTTTTAACACTTCAAATTTTGAAAAAAAAAAAATTAAAATCCAGGCCATTTATATCAGAATATTCAACATACTTTAGAAATTTTTAAGGGGATAATTGCACCATTGGTCCCTGGAGTATGCCATAATTACGAATCACTCCCTATAGTTTAAAAAATTCATGAAAGGCCATTATGGTAAATTATAATTATAAATCGATCCCTGAAGTAAAATTCTATTAAAAAATTTGATAGATTCTGTTAAATGCCACGTCTGCATCATATCAAACCAATAAGATGGCGACACGTGTTCATCTAAATAAAAAAATATAAATTTATTAAAAAATAAATAAACAAACTTTTTCTAAAAAAAAAAATAAATAAATAAAAAAATAAGAAGAAAAAACAAAAAAGGGAAGAGGTGGCGTGCAGCCACCCCGAGTGGCCTGGGGGTAGCCTTTGGGCCACCCTTGGACCTTTTAGGGGTGGCCCAATGGTTACCCCCAGCTAGGGGTGTACAAACGAAGCGGTTATAACCGCTAACCGCTTATAACCGCATAACCGTATAATCGCATAACCGCTAACCGCCTAGGCGTAGGCGGTTAGCGGTTATAAGGTTTCTAAAAAGCAGTTAATAACCACTAACCGTTTTCCTATATATATATATATATATATTATAAAAATTAAAAATATATTATATCTATTAAAAATTAAAATATATAAAAAATAATAATACTTTAGTGCGACTCGCGAGAGTGTGGGCTGGCTGGCGTCGTTTTGGTATTTAAAAATACCAAAACGACGCCATTTAACTTTGGTATTCACTCATTTCACTGAATCACTAATTAGTATTTCACATTTTCATCTTTCACTCAACAAGTTCAGCACTTCAGCCTTGCACCGTTTGGGACCTAGGGTTTGAAAGTTGAAACTTTCAATTTCATCCACTATCCAATCTCCAACCGTTCTCTCTCAGTCTCACTGTCTTTCGCCGCCTTTCGCCTCCATCGTTCCCCAGCCGTTCTCTCTCACTGCGTCACCGCCTTTGGATTCTCGATTTTAGGTGAGCATTCTTTTAAAATTTTAATGCTGCTTTCTATTTTATCAGATGATTTTCTGTTATAGATCGACAGATCTGTTATTGTGGATCACTGTGACATATTATGTGCTTGTATACTTGATTTGACTTGGGGCTTTTATCATTTCAGATCTGATGATTTTCTTTCATGTTCTGAAATTTCTCTATTGATTTTTTAATGCATGTTCCACCGAATATATTTTCAATGCATGTTTCGATCTATGCTGCTTTTAGTGCTTTATATTTTATCATCGATGTTCTGTTATCTATCGATAGATCTGTGATGATTTTATTGTGGATCGACAAATCTGTGACATAAAGAAGTATGCCTTGTATTCGGGAGATGGCTGTTAGTTTAAAGTATCCATGCTTCCTAGTACATGTTTGCCTGTTTATGAAGCTAATCCATTTGCTATAAGAGTTACCTTTGTTCATCTAAGACATAAGAAATCTTTAGGTTCAGATATAGACCATAAGGAATTGATGATGAATGTTACAGTGGTTCGTAAATTCAAAGGATCTCTGTGTTATGTTAATGCTAGATGTTAAGAGTAACTGTCTTAAGCTCAGATAACGGAAGCAGCACAAACGCTTGAAAATGATTGTATAATTTTCTGTAGAGAAGCTTGACCCTATGAAGCAGCTTTCTTTGTAAGTCAACAGTCAATACAGCAAATAAAGGTCGTTAGCTAAACAGTGCCATTGTTGCATCAGTTTTTGTTTGTTTTTTTCTTTTTTGGTTTGCCATTGGTGCAGCCGTAGTTACTGTATCTGGGGTCCAGATATTAGCCTTTAGCCCATTAGCCATTTTTACTTGAATTATTTTTGTGCATATTTCTATGCTTGTGCATAGGTAGCTTGAGTCTTTGATTCTAGAACTGTATATTTTCAATAAGCTTCTTAAAATGTGCCTTACGAAATATTTGGCTGTAGATATGAAGATCCAGTGGAGCCTAAGATTGAAGTAAGGAGTCATTTTTGCTTCCTAGAAGAATCTGATGAACTGAATATTTTTGGTTTTTGGTTTTGGATTTGTAATGATTTGGATTTGGTCATTTGGTTATATGGCTATTTGTTTGTGTTTTGGATTTGTGTTTTTTTTAATAAATATTTTGGATTTTTATTTAGGTTTGTTAATTTTGTACCAAAAGGCAAAAGGTCCAAAAAGTATTAAATTCTTTTTTGAAAAATAAAAATCTGCCCAAATGGGCAAAAAATCAGCCCAAAACCATCTCAAAATTGGTCCAAAACGGGCCCAAAATTCAAGTTGAAAAGTAGTTTTAAAACCTCCGGTTATTAAGATAATAACCGCTAACCGACGGTTATAAAAATAACCGCCTCCGCTTAGGCAGTTAGCAGTTGTGGTTGGTAAAATTCAATAACCGCTAGGCGGTTAGCAGTTAGCGGTTTTAGCCAATAACTGCCAGTTATAACCGTTTGTACACCCCTACCCCCATCCTCTGGGGAGGCCACGGCCACCCCAGAGTTAGCTGGGGGTGGCGCATAGCCAACCCTTTCTTTTTCTTTTTTTCTTTTTTTTTTTTTTTTTTTTAAAAAAAAAAAAATAAGTTTATATTTATATTTTTTTTATTAAGATGGACACGTGTCGCCATCTTATTGGTTTGATGTGGCGCTAACATAGCATTTAACAGAATCTGTCAAAATTTTTAACGGAATTTGACTATAGGGATTGATTTGTAATTATTGTTTACCACAAGGACCTCCCATGAACTTTTTAAACCATAAGGAGTGATTCATAATTATGGCATACCACAGGAACCAATGGTGCAATTATTCAAATTTTAAGACAAAAGACAACATTTTGTTTTCTCAAATTATTATCATTTAAAGATCTTAATTTTTTTTTTTTTTTTTGAAAATCTCTTCCAATATATTAAAAGGGACCAACTGGTCAAATGCGCAGGGTTACAATGAATCCCCAATACACCAAGTCAAAATCACAGCGGTGAAAGTTTCCTCCACCCAGGCCAAAAAGACTAAAACCATTACAGAACACAGCTGCTCAAAAACCTAGACAACAGAAAGATGCTTCTACAATAACATATAACTATGCTTGATCTAGGAGAGAACACACAATCTAAGCTATAAAATAGCTTTTATCGACCAGATTTTGATATAAAGAACATGCTGCACTAGCAACTACTACAAAACACACAACCAAGAAAACAGAAACAAACTGCAGCTAAACTAGTCAGTAGAAACGTAGGAAGGACAACACCAAAACATCCATGTCCCCCTTATTTTTCGCCGGATCGTGTCCCCTTTTTTGCTCGTCGGTTTTTCCCATGTGCTTTCCCGAAATCCTCAGCCTAAACCCCTTTGTAGGAGAATGGTTACCCTAAATCGCAACCGCTCTTCACCCAAAAACTGTCCCAGTAAATAACCGTAGGTCGTCGGTATTGCAAGCATCATCCATGGAGAAACCTGAGCAACAATCGGCTCCAGCAGTTCATCGAGATAGCTTCAGCCTCTTCAGACAGTCCTTGCGCAGAAGAAGCCAGGGGCTCTAGATGAGGGGACTAAAAATTGTTCAATGCAACAAAACCAATCGCTTCAGGACATCCTTCTGATGCCTAAGGGAGACCCAATCTGGTACACAATCGGCACCGGACTTCACGCATCAACCCGGTAAACCCACTGAACAAAGCCCGGTGCTTGGCTAATGGAGAAATCCTCCGCCAAAATCGTCCCACCGAACCAAGAGAAGAAGCCACAACCAAAACAATAAAACTACTTCTCAGTCTCAAAACAGGACGAGAAAAAGAAACACCTTCTCCTCTAAGGGCCGACTACACCCAAAGAGAGAAGAACATCCATCGTAAACTACAAGCAAAAAAACCAAAGAGAAACACCTTGGGAGGAGGGAAACAGGGGCTTCCCTCCTCCACACGAAGACGCCAAGCCCTTGCCCTCTGCGCTCAGGAATTGGAAATTGCCAGAGAGCCCTCTGGTTCCTAAGATCTTAATTGTTAAAATTAAATAAAAAAAAAAAATCAAAAAAATCTTCATTTAATTTGTTGCAAATTGGTCAAACCTACATTGAGTTGAAGAAATAGTTGAATCTACAATGTATATGAAATAATCAATTCTAAAATTTTCTTTAGTGGATTGAGTTGTTTGATAAAAAAATTAGTTTCGTTAAATTTTTTCTTTTCTACAATTTATACATATTTCACAAAATACAACTCTATTTTCATTTCACTTGCAATTAGATGAAATCATAATTTTTCAATTTTTTTCTTTTTAAATTTTTTTTTCATATCCATATTCATATTTTCTACCAAATTATTTAAGATTATACAAATACCTATAAACAGTGCAAATACACTTTACAACAAAAAATTGTAGTAAAATCAAAATAAGTTGAAGTATATAGTTTAGAATAATGGAACCTAGCACTTTGTGAATAAATGGGAGAGAATACATAATTTTTGCAATAAAATATAAAATATGAAACAAACAATGAGTGAGAAAAACACAGTGATAGAATCATAGAACAAAGAGGTAAAGGAGTAAAAATGATGAAATAAAAGGAGAGGAAAAAGAAATAAAAATAAAAAATAAATAAATAAGCTTGTAAAGCCAATTGTTGCTTTGGAATGTCCAATTCATAAATAAAAGGGCCTCGATCTTTTTAATGGGTGAAAGGTCCAATTAATGATTGACACGTGGTCCATTTTTATGGAATTCCAAAATTTAGGGAAAATTTTGTCCCCCAAACTATCACATTTTCTCTGGATGGCTCCAAACTACCAAGGTTTGTATTCTGGCCCCCAAACTACCAAAACCTTTGAAAAATGCCCATTTTGACAAAATATCCCAATAATACCACTGCAACGTGTCATTTTTAAATTAAAAAAATTAAAAACTAAAAAAAACTAAAATTTTCTTTTTAATTTTTTTTTTTAAAAAAATATTGTGATCAACCGGAGGACGTACTGCTTCTTTCCAGCATCATCGTTGGGCACGATGCACACCTGCAACTCGGCGAACTCGTCTCCGCCTCCCTGAACGCAAACATAGCTAATTTCCTATCCTCCGATGATTATGATATTAATCTTTGGAAGGTTATGAATGATTCCAATCTAAATTTTGTTTTGTTATAAACGACGAAACGACGAGCAAGTTTATCATCGTTGTGGAAGACCTCGATTAGTTTTTTATGGAGAAATCAACGACCGTGAGCTTATTCGTCGATGTTCATATCCATTTTCCTCTCTGTGATTTTTTGGCATTCAAAACGTTAGCCAATAGCTACCTGGGGCTCAAGGATCACAAGCTTTTCTCTTAGGTGGATGATATGTTCTAGAGCGGGGCGAACTTGAGCTTGGCCAAGATCAGGGAGCTAATGATTGCGAATTGGAGCTCGCCGAGCCGGGCTATAAAATCGGTTATCACAACGTTGCAAATGAACGGTGACCGAAAGGGTGTCGGGAAGATCGGGTCGCAGTTGGAAAATAACGCCACCCTAAACACCCATTGTTTTTTAAAATAAAAAATAAAAAAAAAAAAAGAAATAAAATTTTAGTTCATTTATTTTTTAAAAATTTTTTTTATTTTAAATTTTTTTTTTATTGAAAAATGACACGTAGCAGAGGTATTATAGGGATATTTCGCTAAAATGAGTCTTTTTCAAAGGTTTTGGTAGTTTTGGGGGGGGGGGGGGGGGGGGGGGGGGGGGAGAGCCCAAACCTTAGTAGTTAGATAGGCTATCCGGAGAATGACCGGTAGTTTAAAGGGTTAAATTATATTTTTCCGCAAAATTTACCTTTTGACAAGAAGTTGGATGAATAGATTTGGTCCATTAATTTGGAATTGGAAAATAATTGATTTTGAACAATCACATGTCCAGCAAAACAAACATTTGTGGTTGGAGTTGGGATGGTGCGTTGGATTCTCTAATTTTCATGGTACTTGAACTTTATTGTTTTTGTTTTCAGCATTTCGCTTCAAAAATAAATAAATAAATAAAAATAATTCCATTCTCATATTGTTCTTTTATTATTTTTTTCAAGGGTTTAAAACAATTTTTCTTTCACGGACGAGACACAGAAGACTAATTTTGGTAAAAACATTAAAATCTTTTTAATTTTATCTTTTAATGTGCATATAACAAATTTTTTGATATTCTTTAATCCTATCTTTAGTTATATGAGAAAAGAAATTTAATATTCTTGATCGACCATTCTCATTTCTCAACTAACGTGACATGCTTAATCCACCCTAAAATTAGTTTTAATTAAAAAAAAAAAATTAAGGGTAAATGCCACATCAGCTGAGGACGCAGGGAGAATGCTAAATAACATTTATTTATCATAAAAGGATTAAGGAAAAGATTTTTGCACAACAAAATTGTACAACACAAGACACATGGGTGGGACCCATTGGTAGCGGACTAACCGGCTACGTGGATTTTACATTTATAAGTTTACCACTCGCAATAGTACGTATCGATTATACTATAGTAAGGGTGATCGAACCACAGAGATTATTGGTTGTTTTGCGTAATAGGATATCTAAAGGAATGTATCTAACTTAACTTAAGAGTAAAAATAAAAGCAAGGGTTGTAGAATTGAAGCTACAACAAGTAAGGTAAAGGAAAATGGAAATTGAAAACAACTTAAAGAAAACTTAGGGTGTTGATCTTATCCAATCATCAACCAATGAAATGCTTAAAGTCTATATGGTTCTTCCTAACATGCATAATATAAGCGCATAATGGGCGTTAACCATTACGACGACCTCAACGTGAAAACACTTTCGTTAAAACGTAGTTATAAAACACCTAGTTTTACATTAATCTACTCCACGTAAAAATTAGTCTATAATTGAAAAATGTTTACACTACGAAAGGTGTGGAGTGATTAATGCTCCCTAGCTTACTACTCTACAACACATCCTAATAAGTATACACAATACATGCAAACCCTAACTAGGCCACAATGATAAGGTATCTAGTTTCACACCAATCCATTTCACATAAAGTTTAAACTACAATTGAAAAACATTTTAGACTACCAAAGATGTGAAATGATTGGTACTCCCTAGCATACCCTCTAAGGTGACTCTAATGAGAAAAACATAAATCATGTCAAATTAGAACCATTGCAAAAGACATCTTCTTGTTTCCAAGAACGTTGGTTTTACTCAAGAAATCTAAGAAAACTCATAAACAAGTTTAACTCTTTTTCATGAATAATTAGATTGGAATCTTGAAAACAAAACCTTTTAGCATGGGTTTTGAGATCCTCTAGCCCTTAACAATCATCAAACATCTCAAGAAAATCCTAAGAACCTCATGAACACTTCATGGTTTTTGGATAGGATTTTGATCAAACCCTAAGAACTAATTTAGCTAGACATAATTGAATCTAATCTAAGCATGAAATCTATGAAAAACAGTAAAGAAACAAGATGAAAATAAACTAAAACAGTAGATTAAAACTTCTACAATTCGGATTACAAGGAAAGAAAATAAACCTAATCTAGAACATGAAATTTAAAGGAAACAAGCTCCCTGGATTTCGGTCCAGAGAGTAGCATCAAAGTAAATGAAAAACAATAAAAATTAAGTTGATACACCTGAGCAAATCCGAAATCCCCAAAAGATGCATCCATAAACCTAAAACCCTAATCTCATATATATAGAGTTTTAATTTACAAGGGACTCATCAAGGATCAATTCTAGCCGCACAAACAGAGCTGGTCGCCGTCCATTTCTGTCCATTAAACTCAACTTTTGATTTGGATCGCACAAAGATTTAGAAATATCTTGACCTTCAGGAAGATGCAAAGTCGATTGATCGAAAATATGTCGATCGATCGAAAGTCGATCGATTGAAAATGTTGTGCTCTGAGAATCGATCGATCGCATCTGGATTGATTGAAGTTGAGTCGACTGAAAGTCGATCGATTGAATTATTGGCTGTACAAATAATCGATCAATCGAAATGCCTTGGACGATTTCAGGATCAGCCTCGAACTCTGGAAATGACCAAATTGCCCTTGATGTATTTCCATGTCTAATTCAAATGTTTTGAACTAGATTTCCACTAAGACCTAAAAATAAGACAAAACACAAAACTACAACAAAACGTTATATATACAACACGAACTAGGTCTAACAAATACAAATTAAGGGGTCTTGAATCGAATAATTCAAGACTTATCACCCATGTGAGTGGGACCCACTACATGAGTCCCACCCCATGTATCTAGTGTTATGCATATGTTGTGCAATTTTGTTGTCCACTAATCACAACTCAAAGCATTAATATGGTATCATTTAACTGAAAAATCTTCATTTTAAGGAAAAATACCTAGAGATATGCTATTTAGCATTCTTCTAGTATTCTCATATGATGTGGCATGCTCATTTGGATGATACCATATAATATATTAATGCTTTTATGATTTTGACTAAAGTAGACCCTTCACCAATATTCCTTTTATAGTTTGATGGACACAAATTCCATCACCCACAAGTACATGCATGAACAACTTGGGAGAGTATCTTGGCTTCATCAGAATCTCAACACCCTCTTCCAACTTACATAAGTCCTTCAAATATATTGCAATTAGCATGGACATCAAATATTTTATGGGTGAAGGATAAGCCTCTCGTTTTTTTGGGTACCCAACTTGCCCTATAAAGATTATATTTTATTAATTAGTTGTTTTATTTTGAATTTCATTCCTCTATATATCTTTCTTGTTATGTTTTGATATTCCACTTCACCAAGTTTTTCAAATATAAACTTTTAGAGATAAAAGTTTATTTATTTAATATGTAAGAAGAAAATCAGAGGTGCTAGAAGGAGGATAATCGAATATAAATGTGATACCATATAGAATTTTATATAAAATTTGGAAAATAAAGAATTAAGAGAGGGGAAGCAGATAGAATTAAAGTAACGGGATGGCTACATTTTACATTAAAGTGTTAATAAATAATATTACATAGTCTTTAGCTATAGAGAGACAATGAGTACATTGAGTAGTGAGCAAGTAAAACTAAAATAACTAAGGAAATGAAATAAACTTTACCAGGGAAATATAATAAACAAGAATATAAAATATTCTAATATAATGGAAAAATATAATAAAGCCTAATTGGAGAATATTTTCTAAATATTCTAAGATATGCAACTTAAGTCCACGTTAATCTTGAAAGCACCAGACATGAAAATGAGCAGAAAGGAAGTATCATTTTATTTTTTTGGATGAATTAAATCTTTTATAACCAAACTCAGAGCACCAATCACTCCAGAAAAATCTAGATCAATACAAACTAATCAGGGACATGCCCCTCAATTAGAAGACACAACAAGAACACATACTAACACAAAGTAGGCTCCTACAATACAACAACAACAAGACTACACCCTCACACAAAAAATCACACCCGACTAATAGGCTACAAATTCCAACTCTGAACAAGACCCGAATGTCTCTCAGCATATTTCGTTGCACCTTTAGACAGCATTCTAGCTCGAACCTTCCACTTAATCTGATCTACAATAGCTTCTCAAGAAAGTGGAGTATTACCATTTAACAAATCATTTCTTTGTTTCCAAAGTTGATAAACTATTGCTCCAAGACACAATTTGCAGATATATGATTTCAAACTTTCTCCTTGCATCTCCTTTCTAAACCAGCTAATAACATCATCCCATTCCACTGGCAGATCATCACAACAGCATGCAGCCATAACAACACTCCATACCCTTCTACTAAAGTTGCAGTTGAAGAATAACTGTTCTTTGCATTCCTGGCAACCACAGCAAAACAAACAAACGCTAAAGCCTGAAAAACCCCACACGCACATCTTATCCTTGGTAGTTAATGCATCTTTAAAAGCCAACCAAAGAATGAAAGAATGTCTCAGGATTGCTAAGGGAAACCAGACAATTTTAAACCGCCCACAACCGGATACTTCACCCTTAAAACATCCCACGTAGCAGAGCAAGAGTAAATGCCCTTACTAGAATTCTAGACAGGAATATCTTCAGACCCAATAGGAATTTCACACAATTCACTTTTAATCTCAACTAGACTGTTCGATCAAACACTCTTCCAGTACCACGCTCCATCTCTAATGATAGATGAAAGTTTCAGGCCAATAAAAAAACCTACATCATAGACAGCCCTATACCCATATCTATCTATAAGGCATCTAGCAGGGTGCCAAGTATCATACCATAGAAAAATCTTGCTACCATCTTGATGTGAACCCGCAGGATGAAATCCCCTTTGAACGCACAATCAAATTGAAACCTACCCAAGAAAGCCAAGAATCAAGTCAAGAGAATCTAGACCCGTTGAAATCCCGTTCCAAGAACCTAGAATCAAATTAAGATGATCGATCTAGACCCGTTGAAATCTTGTTCTAAGAACCTAGATTTGGTGCTAACGCCCCAAAGGGTTTGCCTTTGATAAGTTCATAGTTCAATCAAGAACTAGTAGAGAAAACTGAAAAGTTTTCTATGAAGAAACTTCATTCAAATTCAGCTTTTTTTCAAAGTGTGGCTAGAAGTCTTTTTAAATACCTCCAAGAAACCCTAGGGCCTACTGAGGCCTTCATAAATTAAAAGACATGGGCTGAACATCTTCAGGCCCAAAACAACCTAAACTAAAAGCCTATAGCTAATAAAAGAAGTCCACGTAATGAATTAAAAAGGCCCAACTGCCTACAACCATAGAAACATAAAAATAGGCCCACAAGCCTATACTTAATGAAATAAAGAGTCCACTAAACCAGATGGATTAAAGTTGGTTCTTCTTCTTTCAAGCTCAACTTGAATGTTGGAGTCTTGCTTGATAAATTTGCAACTTCTTTATACCCAAACCCCCTTCCTTCTTTGGAGAACAAACTTTATCCCAAGCCACCTTAGCCTTAGCTTTCATATCTTGCCCACACCAAAGGAACCGATTGAGCTTCTTTTCTAACAGAAAGATGACTTTCTTTGGGAGAATGAAAATTTTGCACCAATAGACCTGAAGGCTGCAAAGAACAGACTTGATAAGTTGCAGCCGGCCTGCGAAAGACACTTGTTTAACCAACTACGAGTCAATTCGGGCAGTAATCTTTGAGACAAGGCTCTCACAATCTGCTGTCATCAATCTCTTGGTAATAAGGGGAATTCCCATGTACTTAACCGGAAAAATACCCTCATTCATCTGTAAAAAATTCAGAATATTCTCCTTACCCCTCTTTGAAATACCAGCACAAAAATAGGTACTTTTGGCCGGGTTAACCCTCAAATCCGAAAGACCCTCAAATTCAGCTAAAACATCCTTGATCACCTTAATAGAATTCAGTTTTATAGCAGAAAAAATCAGAATATCATCTGCAAAGCAAAGGTGATTAAGTTTGATACCAGAGCACTTAGGATGAAAATCAAAATGTGGATTATCTCTAGTATTCTCCTCCAGCAGTAAGGAACCTCCATGGCTATAACAAAAAGAAAAGGAGAAATAGAATCTCCTTGTCTTATACCTTTCCTACCATGAAAATAACCAACAAGAGTTCCATTGAGAGCAATAGAGTAACTAGGGCTAGAAATACACTCTTTAATCCAAGCCACAAAATTGGGAGGAGCACCAAAACATTTCAGGCAATGCAGAATGAAGTCCCAGCTTATTATGCTTTCATTAGGTCCACCTTCAAAGTACATTGAGGTTTGCCTTTCTTCTTGTGATAATCACACACCAACTCTTGAGCAAGAAGGATATTTTCCGAGATACTCCTCTTCGGAATAAAAGCCCCTTGATTGGAACTTATAATATCATCTAGGCTCGGAAGAAGCCTATTAGCTAGGATCTTAGTTATGCACTTGTAGATGATGTTACAACACGAAATGGGTCTGTAATCACCCACGGTGGCTGGATTTTTCTTTTTAGGAACCAAGGTGATAATAGTAGCATTCACTCTTTTCAAAAGACTACCTGTCTGGAAAAATTCCAGAACCGCATCTGAAACATCTTGACCAATTATAGCCCAAGCCCTTTAATAGAATCTTGCAGAAAATCCATACGGCCCGGGTGCCTTATGCTTATTCATAGCAAAGATCACCTTTTTAATCTCCATAGGGGTCACATCAGCAGCCATACCTGCCACATAGCTAGGAGAGAACTTCTTCTTAATCAATTGAGTCACTCGATCCGCTTTGAGAATCTCAAAAGAATGATCTGAGGTTCCAAGAATCCTTTGGTAAAAACCAATGGCAAGCTCCTTAATTGGGTTCATATCCTCCACCCTATGACCATCCTTATCCTTCAAAATCTTGATAAGGTTAGAAGAGTTTCTAGCCTTGACAGATTTATGGAAAAATTCATTGTTTCCATCCCCCAAATTAAGCCACATGTTCCTAGACTTTTGGTTCAAAAAATTTTCCTCCGCAGCTGATAAAGAAACATAGGCATGGAGGCATTCTCTTTCCTTCCTTTGATATTCTGCATTATCATGAGAAGCAATGAACTTATCTTGAACTACAGCTAAGTCTTGCCTTGCTTGATGAACACACTGCCCCAAGCCTCTAAAACATTCTAAGTTCTTGACTTTCAAATTTTCTTCACATCATTCAGCTTAGAATAAAGCTGGAACATAGAATAGCCATTAATATCAATCCTCCATCCCTCCTCAACCCAACCCAGGAAAAGCCCATGATCTGCCCAAAAATTGAAGAATTTAAAAGGCTTAGGTCCGAAGCTCTTGACCTTCTCAATTGACACCAAAGCAGGAGAATGATCTGAAATCCCTGCTTCTAAAAATTCCACAGAAGTATTGCCATATCTTTGCAGCCATTCCATATTGGACATAACTCTATCAAGCTTTTTGGACACAAAATCATCCCCAGCTTGTTTGTTAGTCCAAGTGTTGAAACAACCTGTGAATGCTAAATCCTCATCCTCAACCTCCACCCTTCTCACACATTCCACAAATTCTGTTTCATATCCAGTCAGTGCAGCATTACCCCATCTTTCTTGCTGAGACCTAATAACATTAAAGTCACTAGTAATCAACCAAGGAACCGAGCCAACATAATTTTTCAAAATAATCAGCCTCTGTAGCAAATGTCTTCCATCAGTACCTTGATTTGAGCCATACACAATAGACATCATCCATGATCCTCTATTATCAGTAGCATTTACCTTACAAGTTAAAACTTGCTCGTGTACATCCACTACATTAATAGAGAATCCACCCAGATCCCAGCAGATCCATATTTTTCCAAGCCAGTGATCATTACAATTATGAAGAATCTCCCACCCAGGTAATATATTATCCCTAATTTTGATAATATTTGCCTTTTGAACACGGGTTTCAACAAGGCAAATAATAGAGACTTTCAATCTAGCCACCATTTTTTTCATCTTCTTTTGCTTCAAGGGTTTATTAACACCCCTGATATTCCAAATAAGGACATGTATGGCTCCTTTGAAGGAGAGCACCCACTTTCAGCATACACACCCTAGCTCGAGCCCCCCATTTTAGCTTTCCCTTTTCCTTTTGAAGATAAAGCCTTTTCAAAGACTTCCAGGAATGTAGTAGGAATAGGCTTTGAAACCTCCTCAAAACCCTCCTTTATTTCAATCCTGCCTATAGCCTCAAAAGAATTAGAAAGCCTAACTTCCTCCCCTTTATTCTTCTTTTTATGAGTATTCTCCGACTACCTAATAGTGCGATCAAAAGGAATTACTGGATTTGCTTTTTCAGTTTTCCTAACAGCATTGTTCACATTTCTATTAGCCCCTTTAGGTATCCACACCTTTTCTTTCTTTGACCATGCATAGGCGGCATGACCAAATCCTTCACATAAGGAGCACTTAGGAGGGAGCCAAGGACACTCCACCACAATATTGATGATCTCACCATTGCACCGGCTTATAAAGAGTTCCTTAGGGCATTCCAACCTAACATCAATCTCTACAAGAACACGGGCATATCCCAATCTCTTTTGCTCCTCAATAATTTTGTCAGCATACAGGGGTTTACCCACACCACTAGCCATATGGCTAAGGCAATTGGATGTCCAGAACTCCTTTGGCAAATGCATCAATTTAATCCACACCAGAATTGTGGATAAAGTGAGCTTTAATACTTGCATTCTTGGCTGCCATTTCCTCAAAATCAGTGGCCACAATTTAGCCTCAAGAACTTCCTCACAACTTACCTCATCTGGGAACTTGAAAATATACATGCCATTCTCTAGAGAAAAAACCTCAATTTCTCCATATTGCTTCCACATAATGGTCACGGACTTCTTCACTAGGAAGAAAGGAAGGGTCTTATCAAGGAATTGACCAACAAGACTAGTCTTCCACTTAGCAATTCCTTTTTCCACATCCTCCTCCGGGGGAGAAACAAAGACTTTATCATCCTTTTTCATTGGAGGAAAGTATTGAAGATTACCCAAAGATCGGTCTGAATTAAACAAACCTCTCCAATCCACGAAGACAGGGTCCTCCTCTGCTCCCATACTAATACAATCAAAATCAACTTCATGATTCTCCATTATTACTTCAATTTCATCATTCTCAATATCATTATCAACAAGAATGTCATTCGGTAAAACATCCACAAGCAACGAACTAGTTCCAGGAACCCCTAAATCCTGATTATCTATATCTGCTACATCAACAAATTCTTCTTGATAAACCATAGGGATAAGAGTTGGTTGAACCACAGAAGGATCAACCACAGGAATCAGGATTAGGAGTCCCTATAATCACATTCAAATTCCCTTTTCCTCGACCTTTACCCTGACTAGGTTTTTTCGCCATCCCGAAATATCGCTCAATCCACAACAATCAACAAAATCTCAAATCATCCAAACAAAAAATAGAATGGAAGAGAAGAGACCTGAGAAATAGCATCGATCGAAATTCGACAATAATTCCAGCATCCACAGGCCCTCACGTGTCGATCGCTGTTTGAAAAGCTTTTCCCGCACAAAGCAAAGTCAGAATTCTCCAGAAGCGGTGATGACATGGCGAGAGCGACCTAATTTTTTATCTTTATATGAAAAGAATTTAAGGAAGTATCATTTTATTACTTGTTGGTAAAGTTTTTTTTTTATTAAAGAAATCGAACAAGAGTTGGAAAATTAACATCAAAGCTCTTTTTCGAATAATCCAGTGATATTTGCTCTGATGCTTACTTATGTGACCCATCAAACTATCAAAGTGTGCCGAAAAGACAATTTTTATCGAAATATTCCTATAATACTCTTATTTTCTTAAAAACATTAGTACATTTAAAATCGGCTATTAGTTCTAGGGGCTTTTTTTTTATATTTTTTTCAAATTAAAATATTAGTACCTCACTTGTACTGTAGTTCGTTGTTCCACGTGATCCATTAGTTTTTTTTTTTTTCTCCTACCAGTGGAGTACACTACCAGACTTACTCGAGTAGTACTCACAAGACCTGAAAAATTATTGGACTTCTAATTAACAAAGCAAGTGTGTGTGAACAGTGTGCAACAAAATATTAAATGTGGAATTAGAGGAGACAAATATTTTGTTGACGAAGTGGAAACTCAATTAAAAGAAAAACCACTCCAGGGCAACCAAACCCAGGATATCCAATATTCAGAAGACAAAGCTAGATACAAAGTAGTAACACTCACATACCCCTGATGCAGTGGTCGTACCTTGCTCTCTAACGTGTAGCCCAACACGAACACCTCTCAACCAGGTCTCCTACCTGAATGGGTCTTCAATGAAATCCTTTACCTTAGGGCCAACCCCTAAGATAGACTTCACAGCTAATCAAATCACACACTGGCAAAGCTAGAGAGCTAGCAGATCTTCAATATCTCCTTAAACACCCTCTCTAAGCTGTAGAGAATTCACCACCGAATTCTGTGTTGAAAGCATGCCTAGAACCCCTTATTTATAGGCTTTAGAAAGCTCTAAATCGGGTAAAAAATGAAGTCTAAGGCAGGCGAGTCCGGACGGGAGCCTTGGCCGTCTGGACGGGCAACGTTTTCCTTGTCCGAAAAATAATTCTAGAATTTTCTGCAGGGCCGTTCGGACACAAGATGTTTCCATCCGGACGGGGTCCGTCCGGAAGCTACTAGTAACCGTCCGGATAGTCAATTTACAGCATTTTTTGTCAACTTTCCAACGACGCCAATTTCGTCCCAATCCGATATTTGAGTAAACAGTTATGATCAAAATACCGGAGGGTGTCAGGACGGCTTGACCGAATGTCCGGACAATCAACTGCAACCGCCTTTCCAAAATAGCACTGAAAGCTTCCATAACAAGGCCGCGTCCGGACGGTGTTGCCCTAGCGTCCGAACGGTTGCACTTTGACTACACGTAATTACCATAATAAGGCTTTGAGCGTTCGGACCCTAACGGCTGACGTCCGGATGGTTGAACTGGTGCACGCAATTTCCATATATGAAGCTTGATCGTCCGGACCATGAAGGCTGACGTCCGAACGGTTGAACTTTGTATACACTACTTGCCTTATGGAGAACATCGTCCGGACGGGATCACACATCGTCCGGACGGTTGCAACCGTCTTCCCATAACTGTGTCTTGAGTCAAAAACCCCAAACACTGAATGGCATTCGGACGGTATAGCCATGTCGTCCGAACGAATGCACTGGAACACTGGGATCTTCTCGAACTCTAAAGAGCGTCCGGACGATTTGCCATTACATCCGGACATATGCAAACTTGAACTGTTTGAAGCTTCTAGACACTGATGGGCGTCCGGACGGAAAGTTCTCGTCGTCCGAACGGATGATGCTTTGACAGATGAGCGTCTGGACGGTACGACATGTCGTCCGGATGGCTGGCAGGGAGCCGAATTTTCTGACTTGCAAACTGTGCAGAATCTTCTGGAAGCTCTTCTGAATAGCGGAATCCCTGTTAAACAGCATCATTACAATGAAGTGATTTTATCCAACAGAATGTGGCCATTTACAAACCAACAAACTCCCCATTTGGCCATTCTGGGACAAAAATCACTTGACCGGTTAAAAATACAATGCCGATCCAAATCAAAAATTACTCCCCCTTTTTGTCACAAAGGGACAAAGGGTAAAATAGAGTAATAAAAAAATACTCCCCCTAAATGTCTCAGAAGGACAGGGGTAAACAAAGTAATAATATCCACAGAAAAAAAAACGTTCTAAAATCCAAAACAATAGGAAAATAGAGAAGAGTCTGCAAGTGGCCCAAAAGAGAGGAACAGAAATCCTCCAAGTACTAAATCCTGCTGATCCACTGAAATCAAGTAACGGAGAGAAATCCATAAAAGCTAGATTTGTACTACTTCGACTTCTAGCTCAGGAAGCCGGGAACCACGGACTAAAAATCCTGCAGTCGCTTGATTTTGCAAGGCCTGAACCTGGTTATCCGTAAATTGACATCCTCTAAGCAACTGGTCTACAAGATAAATAAGGAGATTCACCACTGAACCTCTAACTGAAGCAGATGTGAGGGAATGCTACGGAAGGCTCTGCATGAGCTGGGGGAAAAAGCTCATCTCAAATCCCAAGACCTGTGAAAATTGAACATCCGACTTCAACAACAGTCAGTTTTCCAAAGGATCCATCTGTTAGATATTGTGTTGGGAGCTGCTGGATGATATATTCCTGAAAAGATTTAAACAGAAATATCTCCAAAAATAACACCACAAAGAAATATTAGATCCTGTTAGTCCCAAAAAGAAAATGGTATTATGACAGCTGTCAATTGGATGCCCAAGTATTACAAAAGCAAAGATTGCAATCCAAATGACCTAGATATACCAATATAAACCCAACACACAGACATAATAGGATTTTTATGCACACTATCTCAAGAAAATATCCCAACAGAAATTCCAATATTCTAAAAGCACAAAAACTTAAAAGAATAACGGAAGACACAATGAAGATCATGGGATGAGAAGAGATGTGCAAAGAATGCCAAAACCTTGGGAGAAATCCACGAGAAAAGCACACAACATGACATGATAAAAATGCAAAGATGTGTGTATGGCAGAGAAAGGGACGCAAGTCTTAAACCTGAAGTGATCCTGTCCGGACAAGTCACTTAACCATCCGAACGGCTATTGCTAGAACAGCGTAGGGCAAAACTGCGCTTGTCCGGACATAAGAATCGGTCCGTCCGGATGCTTCACACTGAAAAACATAAAACTGAAGAAAAATTTGCAAAATTTACTTTTCCTCAAGTCATTTTCAGAACACGCATATATAATTCACTGATAACACAATCAAATAGCATTGCAAAAATATGCAAAGATATAAATGAGAGTTAAGTATTCAATAAGCACAAATTTCCCTGTAGATAGAAATTTTAAATAGATTACTCAACTCATGCAATGCGTGTGTGTGTGTGTGAAGACTTTTCCCATAAGGTATGACTTTCACTGATAAAGCAACCAGATTTTCTAGACAAGAGAGAAAATCAGTGAAAGATTAGTCAAAAGTCAAACCTTATAACTTACTAGGGCCTAGCCACCCTCATCTGATACACTCTCCCTGAGATGCAGCACCTAATTGTTTTACTTGTACCATGAAGGACAAAGTAAAAATTTTACTTGCACGTAGAGGGCAAGGCATATGGAAAATTTAGCACATAAACATTGAATATACAATTTAAAGCACAAAATTCATATGATTAACTGCTTGATTCTTATGGTGTTGCAATCTAAAGGGAATGCTAGAGTTTTTAGGTTCTAGGTTCAACTAGCATTTGGTCAATTTGACCATCTTATCCAAAACCTCTTCTCTTATCTAGAATTTCTAGAAGCAAAAAGTCAGAGAAGGAAAAGATATACCTTAGGGGAGTCTTAGATAGCATTTTCTTCGCATGAGGAAAGTAACTATCTATCATTAAGATGCAACATTCAAACTTAGTAGATATCATGCATAAACTCTCAATCATATATAAGCATATTTAATCAATGCACAATGAACTGAGATATCAGGCAAAAACACATGCAATATCTGAAAAGCTATCAAAAGAAAGAAATAAAGTTCCGCATCTTCTCCCCAAACCTTTTTTTAAAAAAAAAAAAAAATGAGACCGAAAATAAAAACAACAAAGACATACTTAGGGAAAAGGAAATGGCATCTATTCCCTAGCATGTAAGGTAAAGCCAAACCTGTCCTCATGGAGAGAGGTTTAGAAATACCAAGACAGAAAAACAGCCACCCGACGTGCTTTAACTGTCATCCCCAAAAAAATATATCTGCAGATGTTTCTCAAGATAACAAGAGAAAATATGGGGATAGAATAAAAGGTTCATCAAACAGAATGCAAGGCATGAATATGATAAACAATGCAATACAAACATACCTGACATGCACTAGGATTTAGGAACCAAAATCCTATGCATGGTAAGACTTCATCCTTACTAGGTAAGTCCATTCCCCTTCAAGGGGTGAATGGTCTCATCATTCTTGACCCATACCTGCTTGACTCGTGGCGGTGGCTTGCAGGTCTTGTACATGTTGGCCATACTCCTTAGCATACCTTGTATTAGGCTCAGCAATCCTTCATAGCCATGGCTTCCATTGGGCTTCTGCGGTTTTCTCTTGTAGTGCCTAGATTTGTTCTTCTTTGGTTTGCCACTCTGATTGGCAGGAACAAACTTCTGCTGATGCCGTGGAGCCTAAAGAGCTATCGGAGGTGTAGCTCTTATTGGTAGATTCCTCTGAACCTTCAACTTCTAGAGCTGTGGACATTTGGGTTGGATGTGACCGGTGATGCCCCAGTGATGATAGGTGGGCAAGCTTCTTTTGTTTGAATGCTTCTCAACATTCTCTACAGAATTATGATTAGCATTCTTACAAATAACATTGCCCTTACCTTTTGTATGTCTCCTATGAGGAGGGACATATTTAGATGAGGAAGAATCTTCAACTTCACTTTTCCTCAGAGCATCCTGCTTAATCCAAGGCCTGTGGGATCTCAACAAATAACAATTTGGCCTAATATGACCGGTTTTCCCACAATTATGACAAGTAGGAACAAACTTACCTTGTGTTCCTAATTCCTTAGACTTTGGCATCACACAATTATTCAAGCAAGAATTATCTAAACAAGCTGTATCTTCTATCACAGGCTTAATATCTAAATCAGAATCAGAAGCATGTGAAGTAGAAGTACTTAAATCATCAATAGTTAAATCAGGCTTGTTAGAAACATCTGAGTGAATACAAAGCATGCTCTTCAAATTATTACTAGAGAATTTTGCCAATTTATTCTCAAGTTCATCAATAATATTAAGCAACATGGTATTCTCAGATCTCAAAGAGTCAATCAAAACATATGATTTAGATAACTGAACAATCAAAGACTCTTTTTCTTGCTTCACCTTTTTGAGCTCTTTTGGAGAAATAATTTTATCTATTTTAGCAAAAACTTTAGAGAGCTCAATATCATGATTTTCTTCAGATAACTGAGAGAAATCCATGATAAAAGGTGTAAAAAAAAATAGAAGTCACGAGAGATGAGGATCACACTCAGGAATTAAATCCTAAACAGAGTTTACCTGCTTTGATACCAATTGAAAAACTATTAGACTTCTAATTAACAAAGCAAGTGTGTGTGAACAGTGTGGAACAAAATATTAAATGCGGAATTAAAGGAGACAAATATTTTGTTGACGAAGTGGAAACTCAATTAAGAGAAAAACCATTCTGGGGCAACCAAACCCAGGATATCCACTATTCAGAAGACAAAGTTAGATACAAAGTAGTAACACTCACATACCCCTGATGCAGTGGTCGTACCTTGCTTTCTAACGTGTAACCCAACACGAACGCATCCCAACCAGGTCTTACCTAAAGGGGTCTTCAATGGAATTCTTTACCTTAGGGCCAACTCCTAAGATAGACTTCACAGCTGATCAAATCACACACTGGCAAAGCTAGAGAGCTAGCAGATCTTCAATATCTCCCTAAACACCTTCTCTAAGCTGTAGAGAATTCACCACCGAATTCTGTGTTGAAAGCATGCCTAGAACCCCTTATTTATAGGCTTTAGAAAGCTCTAAATCGAGTCAAAAATGGAGTCTGAGGCACGCGCATCCGGACGGGAGCCTTGGCCGTCCGGACGGGCAACGTTTTCCTTGTCCGAAAAGTAATTCTGGAATTTTCCGCATAGCCGTTCGGATGCAAGATGTTTCTGTCCGTACGGGGACCGTCCGGATGCTTCTAGTGTCCTTCCGGATGGTCAATTGACAGAATTTTTTGTCAGCTTTCCAATGGCGCTGATTTTGTCCCAATCTAATATTTGAGTAAAACGTTATGATCAAAATACCGGGGGGTGTCCGAACGGCTTGACCGAATGTCCGGATGGTCAACTGCAACTGCCTTTCCAAAATAGCACTGAAAGCTTCCATAACAAGGCCGCGTCCGGACGGTGTTGCCCTAGCGTCTGGACGGTTGCACTTCAACTGTAAGTAATTACCATAATAAGGCTTTGGGCTTCCGGACCCTAAAGTCTGATGACCGAACTGTTGAACTGGTGCACGTAATTTCCATATATGGAGCTTGATCGTCCGGACCATGAAGGCTGACGTCCGGAAGGTTGAACTTTGTATGTACGACTTGCCTTATGGAGAACATCGTCCGGACGGGATCACACATCATCCGGACGGTTGCAGCCGTCTTCCCATAACTGTGTCTTGAGTCAGAAACCCTAATGCTTGTCAAACACTGAATGGCGTCCGGATTGTATAGCCATGTCGTCCGGAAAGATGCACTGGAACACGGGGATCTTCTCGAACTCTGAAGAGCGTCTGGACGAATGTAAACTGGAACTGTTCGAAGCTTCTAGACACTGATGGGCGTCCGGACAGAAAGTATTCGTCGTCCAGACGGATGATGCTTTGACAGATGAGCGTCTGGACGATATGACACGTAATCCGGACGGCTGGCAAGGAACCTAATTTTCTGACTTGCAAACTGTGCAGAATCTTCTGGAAGCTCTTCTGAATAGCGGAATCCCTGTTAAACAGCATCATTACAATGAAGTGATTTTGTCCAATAGAATGTGGGCAATTACAAACCAACAAGACCCAAAGTTTAAAATAACTCAAAAAACACTAAGAGAGTTTAACAGTCACTGAGATTACTGACAAGTGATCTGATACCTCAACCCATCCAATGGAGGATTATTTATAGCCTCACCTCCGTTGATGATATAATGAATGCCTTTAAATTAATTAACTCGGAGTGTCACCGTAACTTCCTTCAGCTAACTTTTCAAGAAAATAAGTGGAAGAGTTACTAGAACCCTCTATCAGATGGCAAAGCAGTGGGAGAAAAAATCCATTTTAACACAACAAGATATCCACACAACTAAGTCACATGACATAATAGCCCGAGCAACATAGTAAAACATCATAATATAACTTAACGAAAAAAAAAAGATAACATCAAGTAACTTGGTCGAAGATCGGTTGTAATGACCTAATCCTGAGGGGCTCAATTTTTTAACTTCAAAGCCTCAAACGCGCAAATGATACCTATTTGGGATCCAGAGCACTTGATCTATATATATATATTGGAAGCATAAGGTCTTAGTATAATAAGTGCATAAGAATCTAAACTAATAAAAGTCAAGTGGTCTTTTGTCTTGTCTATGCCTGAGACACACACTGACAACATAACATAGATGCAACAAAAGTAAATTAAGGGAATGTCATGATTCCCTCATAAAACCTAAGCATCCCGGCCACCTATATCAATCGTCTCGAGACCTGAAAAGGGAAAGAAAGTAAGAGGTGAGAGAAAGGCTCAGTAAGTAATATTCCCAACCGAGTTAAAATGATTGAGGTTGGGACCTTTTGAAATAAAGTAACATTAAGATTGAAGTTGAGACTTAAGCATATAACATAAAGCAATTACCTAAGTTCAACTCCATTTTTTGCCCTCAAACATTTTTCCTAGTCTTATTAAACAAAACATATGTTCAAAAATATCTCATAAGTCAACTTCTTTCATCAAACTCGATATAAAGATGTGATTCCTGAACGAGTAAAAGATTCACTTTTCACTTGTTATTTATGGCATCACATACTATTACTCCTCGTATGCATGGGGTTGTGCAATCTAACCTTCGAGGCCACCATGGCTCTACAGCTCCCATCTTCTTTGGGGCAATATGGTGGACCTAGTTACAGAAAAATATGCTCTCTTACGTTGAAGCGCTCACACAATAAGGAACTTATCAAGATTGAGTAGGTGGGTCTTGAATGCAGCAAAACCATTTTTTTTTTTTTTTTTTCTGAAAATCAGTTAATCATCCACCTATCACACATTAGCATACAAAAAGTGGGTGGCAAAAAATGACAGCCCATCAATCTCAAACATTTTTTCAAGTGCTAGAAATAAAGAAAGCAAATATATATATATATATATATATATATATATATATATATATATATATATATATATATATATATATATATATATATATATATATATATATAGAGAGAGAGAGAGAGAGAGAGAGGTCAAATAGCATCTTACAGGATGAGGCTTGACAGGATCCACTCCAGGCTTAATTTAAGGATCACCTTTTCCTGGCGACTCTGGTTTGCCACCTGTCTTTTTTTCATCCCTAGCCTTATTAAAAATCACAGTAAATCCCTCAACTGAAGCAGGATCGTTGACATCCCAATCACCAAATTTTGGCAGCAGTCGACCCTTGCCCTGCTGGAGAAACTGGAAGGTAAAAGTTCCTATTAACGATTTTGATAACTGTGAAAGGCAGAGGACAGCCGCATAGCAAAAAATAAGTAACCATGTTCACAAAACGTTATGCAAATTGTCATTGAGAAATATGTACCCCAAAAGGGAAGTACTAAAATCCTCATTCTCCTTCCAATGATGAACTTCAAAAATGGAACATAGAAATAACCCTCTCAATTAGAAAAGACAAGCCACATAATTCAACCCAAGTAATTTTCTTGTTCTCTTATAAAACTGAACATAATTAATAAAAATAATGAAAATATTGGAGACTAAGGTGGAAAACTGATGATATGGAGCATTCTCCATCCAACATGGAGGGGACTAAAACACAGTAAGATGCAAACAAGCATATCTATGAAAGCAATAGAATGATATTGCTAATGGTGCAATGAAAATTAACTCGGAAAAGGAATTAAAAACCTTATGCAATTATACATAAAGCTTGAATATGTTCATTATACGGCTGATTACCCCAATTCAAGCAACCAGTTACCAAATGAAAATCATGCTATAACAAAGTCTTGAATAGGCTTCTAATTGATAATTTCCCAAGAAAGCAACTAAATACTCAACGCATTCATCCATAAGTAAAAGCAAAGAAAAGCATATGACATATACCTTAATCAAGCAGTACTAAATCCCAAGTGAAAAATTATTGGACTTCTAATTTAACAATGTGTGTGAACAGTGTGCAACAAAATATTAAATTCGGAATTAGAGGAGACAAATATTTTGTTGACGAAGTTGAAACTCAATTAAGAGAAAAACCACTCCGGGGCAGCCAAACCCAGGATATCACTATTCAGAAGACAAGACTAGATACAAAGTAGTAACACTCACATACCCCTGATGCAGTGGTCGTACCTTGCTCTCTAACGTGTAACCCAACACGAACGCCTCCCAACCAGGTCTCCTACCTGAAGGGGTCTTCAATGGAATCCTTTACCTTAGGGCCAACCCCTAAGATAGACTTCACATCTGATCAAATCACACACTGGCAAAGCTAGAGAGCTAGCAGATCTTCAATATCTCCCTAAACACCCTCTCTAAGCTGTAGAGAATTCACCACCGAATTCTGTGTTGAAAGCATGCCTCATGCCTCTTATTTATAGGCTTTGGAAACCCAAAATCGAGTCAAAAATGGATTTTGAGGCACGCGCGTCTGGATGGGAGCCAGGGCCATCCGGACGGGCCAAGTTTTTCTTGTCCGGAAAGTAATTCTGGAATTTTCTATAGGGCCGTCCGGACTGGTAAATATTTCCGTCCGGACGGAGGCCTTTCGGACGCTATTAATGGCCGTCCCGATACTCAAATTACATAACTTTTTCTTAGCTTTCCAACGACACCGATTTCATCCCAATCCGATATTTGTGTAAAAAGTTATGACGAAAATACCAGAGGGTGTCCGGATGGCTTTACCGAGCGTCCGGACGGTCAACTGCACCGCCTTTGCAAAGTAGCACTGAAAGCTTCTATAACAAGGCCACGTCCGGACGGTGTTTCCCTAGCGTCCGAACAGTTGCACTTCAGCTGTACGTAATTACCATAATAAGGCTTGGAGCGTCCGGTCCCTGAAGGCATCAGTCTGGACGGTTGAACTGGTGCACGTAATTTCCATGTTTGAAGCTTGATCGTCCGGACCATGAAGACTGATGTCCGGACGGTTGAACTTAGAGTGCACGACTTGCCTTATAGAGGACATCGTTCGGACGGGATCACACATCGTCCGGACGGTAGCGGCCGTCTTCCCATAACTGTGTCTTGAGGCAGAAACCCTAATACTTGTCAAACACTGAATGGCGTTCGGACGGTATAACCACGTCGTCCGGACGGATGCGCTGGAACACTGGGATCTTCTCAAACTCTGAAGAGCGTCCGGACGATTTGCCATTATGTCCGGACAGATGCAATCTTGAACTATTCGAAGCTTCTAGACACTGATGGGCGTCCGGACGGATGTTGCTGACTGATGGGCGTCCGGACGGATGTTGCTGACTGATGAGCGTCCGGACGGGAGACCATGTCATCCGGACGGCTGACAGGGAACCGAAATAAACTTCCTTGAAAACTTCATAGAATCTTCTTGAAGAACAAAGCTGAAGAGTAGACTCTGGATAAAGCAGCATTCCTGTGAAAGCAGCAACATTACATAGAAGTGATTTTGTCCAATAGAATGCAGCCAACACAAAAACTAATACCAAGATTCTAGACAATCAAGTATGAAAATAATTTATTGACTTCTAATTTAAACCAAGTGTGTGTTTGTGTGCAAACAAATATCTTAAATGCTGAATTTAAATGAGACAAGATATTTGTTACAAAATGGAAACTCTATGAAGAGAAAAAATCACTCCGAGGTAGCCAAACCCAGGAAATCCACTATCCAAAAACAAAGCTAGTTACAAGACACTCGTACTCACATAACCCTATGCAGTAGTCATACCTTTAACTCTGACGTGTAGCCCAACACGAACACTTCCCAACCAGATCTTCCACCTGAAGGGGTTTTTTATGGATTCCTTTACCTTAGGGCTGACCCCTAAGATAGACTTCACTCGAACACTTGAGCACACACATGCAACGGCTTGAGAGCTAACGGATATTCGATTCTCCCTAAACACCCTCTCAAAGCACTATGGAATTGACCACCGAATTCTGTACAAACCACAAGCTTAGAGCCCCCTTTATATAGGCTTTACAAACCCTTTTTCAACTCAGATTCGGACTCTGGGACGCGTCCGTCTGGATGTTTCTCTTAGCCGTCTGGATGGTTAGGTTGTATAATTTTTCGTTATCTTTCCAATGACACCAATTTCATCCCAATCCGATATTTGAACAGAAAGTTATGATCAAAATACTGGAGGGCATCCGAACGGCTTGATCGATCGTCTGGACGGTCAACTTCTGTTGCACGTAATTTTCATAATAAGGCTTTGAGCGTCCGGACCCTGAAGGCTGATGTCCGGACAGTTGAACTTGATATGCATGACTTGCCTTATGGAGGACATCGTCCGGACAGGATCACACATCGTTCGGACGGTTACAGCCGTCTTCCCATAACTGTGTCTTGAGGCAGAAACCCTAATGCTTGTCAAATATTGAATGGCGTCCGGACGGTATTGTCACGTCGTCTGGACGAATGCACTTGAACACTGGATTCTTCTCGAACTCTTAATAGCGTCTGGACGATTTGCCATTACGTCCAGACGGATGCAATCTTGAACAGTTCAAAGTTTCTAGACACTGATGGGCGTCCGGACGGAAAGTTCTCGTAGTCCGGACGAATGTTGCTAACTGATGAGCGTCTGGATGGGAACACCACATCGTCCGGACGGTTGCTTGGGATCGACTTCTCTGAGTTGGAATCTGCACAGAATCTTGCCTGAACACTGAAATAGCCTTCATGAAGCCTGTCACACTTGCAACTTGTCATAAACGAATCTTCCTTGAACACTGAAATAGCCTTCATGAAGCTTGTGACACTTGCAACTTGTCATAAATGAATCTTCCTTGAACACTGAAATAGCCTTTATGAAGCTTGTGACACTTGCAACTTGTCATAAACGAATCTTCCTTGAACACTGAAATAGCCTTCATGATGCTTGTGGCACTTGCAACTTGTCATAAACGGCTCTTTCCACATCAAAGAAATAAACTCTGAATATCTAAAAA
The DNA here is from genome assembly GCF_958979055.1 of Alnus glutinosa. Classification (NCBI taxonomy): domain Eukaryota; kingdom Viridiplantae; phylum Streptophyta; class Magnoliopsida; order Fagales; family Betulaceae; genus Alnus; species Alnus glutinosa. The sequence goes on from NC_084887.1 coordinate 20,600,129, forward strand.
CTCTGAAATATACGGCATCCCTGTGAAAGCAGCAACATTACATAATAGTGATTTTGTCAACAGAATGCTACCAATCAAAAACTAACAAAGTACATAAAAGGACATACGTTCATTCTACTATATCCCTACTTTCATCCATGTTAATTGGTCAATCATAACACTCCAATACTTCCACATAATCTTGCCATAAAGCTTTGGATACCTCATACATGGCATTCTTACAGGTCCTCTCAATATTGTATTAGTCATCTCGCCCAACTAAGCAGTCATTGTAATGGAGATTTCTAGAAGTGTAAGGAAAAGGAGAATGGAGAAGACAAGGGAATTCTGAATAATACTGAATAATACCGGAGGGCTCTTGGAGAGGCCCAATCTCTCGAAAGTTCAGCTACAAGGATTTTCTCAGTCTACTTTCTACCTGACTATTCCCTTCCATAAATAGGCAATTCGGTTAGAATAATTCTAACCGAATTCAGCCTGTCAATATCATAAATGAAAATGCAAAAATAAAGATGCTTATATCGCATCTGGATCTAGGGGTACAAAAGGAATTAACATAGGTTGGGAAACTCTTCTGGATCCTTCCTAAAAAGCCATTCCCTCAGCTCTTCTTTTAACGTCCACTGCTGTCCACAGACCGGTCCATCTCATAGGCCCATAACACCGGTCCATCTCGTAAGCCCATAACATGGCCTCCCCTATCAGAGCACCTTGCCCACAAGGTGCGGGTATTGATGCTGGATGGTGCAAAGCAGCTCCCAAGTATCATCGTCAACAAAGGTGACTTTCCAATGGACAAAAACCTCGGTTGCAGCTCGGCCATGGCGCTTAATGAGTCGGCGATCCACAATGTAGTCAGGTTCTGGGCAGATTTTGCCACTGCAATCCACTTGAGGGAGAGAGGAAAGGAAAGCCACCGACTATCCCAGTTTCTTCTTTAAGTACGAAACGTGGAAGACGGGATGAAGGCGAGCATTCGGTGGAAGATCCAGCTTATAAGCGACCGAACCAACCCTGCTCAAAACTTGGAAAGGACCAAAGAAACGTGGAGAAAGTTTCAAATTTTTTCGCATAGCGATGGACTTCTGGCGGTAGGGCTGCAACCTGAGGTAAACCCAATCCCCAATCTCGAACTGTCGTTCAGAATGATGTTTATCGGCCTGGTGCTTCATTCGGTGCTGAGCCTGCTGGAGGTGTTCCTTCAATAAGGTGAGCACAGAAGTTCGATCCTGGAGCTGATTGTTGACCGCCAGATTGGCAGAGGCCCCCGGAACATAGGAAAGTAGAGTTAGGGGAGCGTAGCCATAAACAACTTCAAAAGGTGTAAACCCAGTGGAGGAATGGTGGCATGTGTTGTACCACCATTCTGCCAACGATAACCATTGACTCCACTATTTAGGCTTAGCACCTGCATAGCAGCGCAGGTAGGTTGCCGGACATTTGTTGAGGGCCTCTGTTTGGCCATCCGACTGAGGATGATACGTCGAACTGAAGGCCAATGTGATGCCTTGGAGCTGGAAGAGCTCCCGCCAAAAAGAGCTAGTGAATGTCGGGTCCCAATCCGAAACAATTGTGGTGGGAATCCCATGGAGTTTAAAAATGTTGGCTAGTAAGATTTGGGCTACCATGGCAGCCGTGTAGGGGTGGGCCAGAGCTATGAAATGGCCATATTTAGTCAACCGATCAATGACCACCAGAATGATGGAGAACCCAAGAGAAAGGGGAAGCCCTTCAATGAAATCCAATGAAATGTTCGACCAAACCCTTGTTGGAATAGGCAAGGGTTGTAGTAACCCTGCTGGCCGAATGGACTCATGTTTGTTTTCCTGGCACACACTACACTCTTTAACATACTTCTTGATGTCATTCCGCATTCCAGGCCAATAGAAATTAGCCTGAGCCCGTTGGATGGTTTTATGATAGCCCGAATGCCCGGCTGCGGGGTTGGAGTGTATGTACTCCAATAGGCGCTGTTGGAAGGTAGAGGCCTTGACAATCCATAGGTGTCCCTTACGCAGAAGCAGGTCCTGTTGAAGAGAAAAACCCTTAGGATAATCGGAACCAGTTTGTAAGGCCTCCAGGATGCTAAAAGTCTTGGCGTTTGAGTGATAGGAAGACTTTAATTCGGAAACCCAATTAGGAGTGGGAAAGGAGATGAGAGAAATAGAGAAGTCATCCCGGTCGATGAGGGGTTCCGACTGTCTAGATAATCCATCCTCCACTTTGTTATCACGACCTTTTTTATATTCAACCACAAAATCGTAGCCTAGCAGTTTGGACAGCCAACGCTACTGAGCAACAGTTCCCACCTTCTGTTCCAAGAGGAATTTCAAGGACTGATGATCAGTACGAACCACAAATGAGTGCCCCAACAAATAGGGGCGCCACTTTTGAACGGTTGTGACCAAGGATAGCAGTTCTTTTCCATATGTGGAGAGGAGGAGGGCCTGTCCTTTGATGGCCTTTCTGAGGAAGGCGATGGGTCTACCCTTTTGCATCAACACTGCGCCCAGGCCACTACCATTGGCGTCGCATTCGATAACAAATGGCTGGGTAAAATCAGGAAGTCGTAACACGGGTGGGGACGTGACGGCCCTTTTGAGAGCTTCGAAAGCTTGGGTGGCTGCCAGGGTCCAACAGAAGGCATTCTTCTTGAGAAGGGCAGTTAAGGGTGAGGCAATGAGACCGTAGTCACGAATGAATTTCCTGTAGTAGCCGGTAAGGCCCAAAAAACCCTCAAAGGCTTTTTGGTGAGTGGGGCCGAGGCCATTGCACCATCGCGTCCAGTTTAGAGGGGTCAGCCCCTACCCCCTGTTAGGAGATCGAATGCCCCAATACTCAATTTCTGATTAGGCAAAGTGGCATTTAAAGAGCTTGGCAAATAGATTGTTTTGCACTAGGACCTGGAGGACTGACTGTAAATGCTCCAAGTGAGCCTCCCAAGAACGACTATATATGAGTATATCGTCGAAGAAGACCAGTACAAAACGTCGAAGGAATGGTTTGAAGATGTCGTTAATGAGTCTTGGAAAGTGGAGGGGGCGTTGGTGAGACCGAAAGGCATGACGAGAAACTGGTAATGGCCTTCATGGGTCCTGAAGGCTGTCTTGGGAATGTCGGACAAATGCGTTCGGATTTGGTGGTAGCCAGCCCGTAGGTCAAGCTTGGAGAAGATGACAGCCCCATGAAGCTTATCAAGCAATTCGTCGATTACAAGAATCGAAAATTTGTCCTTAATAGTGTAGTGGTTAAGGGCCCGATAACCCACGCAGAGGCACCAACTACCATCAGCTTTGAGAACTAAGAGGATCGGAGCAGAGAAGGGGCTCTGGCTGGGTCTTATAACCCCTGAAAGAAGGAGTTCTCAAATGATTTTCTCCAATTCAGACTTCTGGTAATAAGGGTATCGGTAGGAACGAACATTGATTGGTTGGTTTGTTTAAGGGAGATGGTGTGGTCTGGCGGTCAGGAAAGGGGAAGGCCCGAGGGTTCCGTAAAGGCAGTTTGGAAGGTGGTAAGGATGGATTGAATTTCAGGTGGGTAAGTCGGGGTAGCCTCTTTGGGGTCACAGATGAGTTTCAATAATAAGCCTTTATTAGCCGACGGGGAGGGCTTAAGAAAATGAGTTCCGTCTTTCGTGGGAAACTCGTGAGAGCTTAACCCCGTGAAGAAGGTTGGAGTGCCCAGATGGGTATACTGCATGGTCATGCGAGAGAAATCCCACAGAACTACCCCAATGTTTTTAACCATTGAACCCTAAGAACAATATCGCAACCACCCAAGGCGATGATATAAAAATCAGTAAGGATAGAGTGGCCTTGTACCTTGAGAGACACGGCCTCCACCTTGCCGAGGCAGATGATGGAATCCCCATTAGCAATCTTCACATGTAAGAGAGGGGTAGCGGTCACCCGGAGATATACCTTGGGCAAAAGTCATGGATCTAGGAAGTTGTGGGTGCTTCCCAAATCCACCAAGATGCTGACCCGATAAGCATGCAAGAGGACAAGTAGCCGCATAGATTTCGAGCCTGAGGACCCAGAAATGGCGTTAAGCAAAATCTCTGGTTCCTTACACTCAACCACATCGAATTCGGGAACAGGGTCGGCTGCATCAGTGGTATCATAGTAAATGTCGTCAGGACCCTCATCTTGAGGTAGCTCCAATCCTGAGAGCAAGTACAGTTTTGGGGATTTGCACCTATAGCCCGACAGCCATTTCTTGTCGCCATAGTAGCATAAGCCCTTGTCGTGTCGCTCCTTCATCTGTGCGGACGAGATGCGTTGGACAGGAAATCCCTGGGATGGTTTGGCTGGTAAAGCGAGTTGGGCCAGGGCAGGAAGAGCATGGGAACTCGAAGAAGGGCCCGGATGACTCCAAGTATGCTGGCGCGCAAAGGAATACGAAGAAGAGGTAGAGCGGATGGGCCGCCAAGAGCTCAAAATGTATTCCTCCTGCATCTTCGCCAAACCGAAGGCAGCCGCCAGGGTAGACGGATTCAACATCCGAACCAGAAGGCAGATCTCATCTTTGAGGCCGCTAAGGAAACAGTTGAGGCGGTTTTTCTCTGAGATACCCTGTAGCCTATTCCAAAGAGACTCGAAGTGGGAGGTGTTCTCCGCAACTGTGGATGAGTGCCAGAGTCGCATCAAGGCCTCCATGGGATCATCGTACGTTAGGCCAAAATGCATGAGGAGAGCCTGTAAAAAGGCATCCCAAGTTGGGAATTGGCCGGATTCCTCGGCATCCTGGAAGTAGGTAAGCGCATCGCCTTCCATGTGGAAGGAAGCCATGCGAGTGCGCTTGTAGAGTGGAGTCTGGTAGTAGTCAAAAACTGAGTTGCCTTATAAGACCAGCTGAAGGGATTCTTGCCGTCAAATTTTGGAAAGTCCAGTTGAAAGGGTGACTAGTGGTTATGGTCCGAGAGTCCTCCTCACCTCGGTAGTGCCGGTCATCACAATAGTCCAAGTGATTAGGACCGAAATGGTGAGTGTTGTCGTGGTCATCCCGATCATGCATGTAACGATCCATATAACGGTCCTCACGTCCAATCTGGTCAGCAGAACCTTGTCGTCCATGCAGCCGGCAGTCATCCCGGCCGTAAATGAGTGGGGGGTGTTCATCAAGGTGTGGGTTCCGAGAATTTTCTCAGTCTACTTTCTACCTGACTATTCCCTTCCATATATAGGCAATTCGGTTTGAATAATTCTAACCGAATTCAGCCTGTCAATATCATAAATGAAAATGTAGAAATAAAGATGCTTATATCACATCTGGATCTAGGGGTACAAAGGAATTAACATAGGTTGGGAAACTCTTCTGGATCCTTCCTAAAGAGTTATTCCCTTAGCTCTTCTTCTAACATCCACTACTATCCACAGACCGGTCCATCTCATAGGCCCATAACACCGGTCCATCTCGTAAACCCATAGCAGTCATACAATGAATAGAATAGCTACAGCTTTATACACTTTGTAAGGTGTTCAACCAGGTAGCACATTCACCTCATTCTAAACATCCACCCTCTTGATTAGGTGAACTCTAATAAGTTGGAATTTCATTTGATTCAATGCATTAATCGGTTAGCACAATCCCACTATACACTTTAGGTTGTTTTGAGTAAATGCATACTTGAAATAACCCGATTAGTTCAGCTCTAACACAAAGTGAAATCTTTAAACAAGATATTACGTAATCTTTTCCCATTTCTCAATACGCATGGCAATTTGTTGTTTGTCATGTCTTTAAGTCATTTTTGTTCATTCCAGAATCCAAATATCATTGGTAATTGTTCGGGTGTACTAACTAAAAAAGAAAAAATAAGTGAAAGAAGTAGTAGCAACTTTTATGGATTATATAATCGATCGAGATCAGCTTATTCCCAGTTTACCAAATTCATGATAAAGACCAAAGATAACAAATCACAGAATTAAGCACAAGCTTTGTGGTCCAATAACTATCTAAGGATTTGCTGGGTCAGCAACGACACATTTTCTTTTTTATCAACTTGGCACTGGTGATGGGAGGGGAGGGGGTGAATGTTAGATAATTGCATACATAATAAAAGAAATCCCGTATGGAGAATGAAAAGATAAAATAAATACAGCAATCATAGAAGAAAACCTCAAAAGTACTAGTCAGTTAGTCCTAATCAGGTAAACATACATTAATGCTCCGTTTGTTTCGGCGTAAAATGATTTCTGGAAAATGATTTCGGCATTTTCCGATGTTTGGTAGGGGCGAAAATAATGGTCAACGAAAACCATTTTCGGTTTGACCGTAAAAGCTTCTTTAATTTTCGAAAAACGATTTACGATTTTTAAAACCGTAAATCGTTTTCCGAAATGAAACTCTTCGTCCTTACACGCATTGTTTGATATCCGATCGTCAGAATTTAACAATTGTCGGTCGTTGGAATCCAGTCGGCGCCGGAGTCCGACAACATCTGGTTGCCGGAATCCTATCGGCACTGGAATCAGGCCACCGGAATTCTGCAGGTGCTGGAATCCGGTCACTGGCGGACCAAATTCCGGCCAAGCCGGCCGGATCTGGACGGATCCGGCTATTGATCCAGCCGGATCTGGCCAAAACGGCCAGGATCCGGAAGATTCCGGCCGGATCTGGCCAAAATGGCCGGGATCCAGCCGGATATGACCTAATCCGGCCAAAATCCGGCCATTTTGGCCGGATCCTGTCAAACTTTCTCGCGGGAATCCGGCAATGGCGACCGGACGTTGCCGGATTCCAGCGACATTTGCCAAACTCTGATTTTTGCATTTCGTAATTTTTTCGTGCGAACCAAACACCGAAAAATATTTTCGAGAAAATTATTTTTTCTGAAAATGATTTCGTCGAAGTTATTTTACGACGGAAATCATTTTACGTCGAAACAAACGGAGCATAAAACAAAGCTCCCACACAATGTTGCAGACATGTCTTAGATCAATACAAAGCTCCTCAAAATAGCAAAACAGATTCTCTAATTAAGTCGTTAACATACTCAATTTTTTCATAGAAACATAAAATCGATTATTTTTACACTATTCATTCCAACACTTTTTGATAAGAACTTTTTTTTTTTTTGATAAGACTACTTATTCAAACACTTGACTTTTCACATAAAAACACAAACACAAAGAGACTGAACCAAAAGATTTTTCCTTTTCCTAAAAACAATTTTTTCTCTATAAAAACATTCTACACACCTTACATGCCCTCTTTGATTTTTGTTTCTTTTCATTTGTGTAATAAATCTCTACAAGAAGATTCCATTTCCTCCAACAACAAGAAATTGAATACAAAGTTAATCCAAATTCAAATACACAAATCATTTACTTATAATTCATTGACGACCGCCAGCTAATATAGTTGGTAAAAAAATAACATACAATATTACTGGTTCAAATTTAACATAATTAATCAAATACGCCTTCGACCTTATAAATTAAGAAAATGAAAAATACCCAAATGATCAAATCAAATCGATCAACAATCTCCTTACGCTTTTTTAATGAGATTGGTTTATTACTTATCAAAAAGAAAACAATCGAATCGAATCGAGCACAAAAAACATCACATGAATTACTTTTAATATAAAATTATAAAAAAAATTATAAAAAAAAAAAAAAAAAAAAAAAAGTTACTATTTTTAGAGAGACTTTACGAACCGACATGAATTCTAGAGAGAGAGAGAGAGAGAGAGAGAGAGAGAGAGAGAGCCTTTTCCAGGAAAAGAAAAAGACTACAGAGCTATAAAGCAAGAAAAACTAGAGAGAGGGAGAGAGATGGGGGGTTGGTGATGAGGAGATTTGTAAGTTGGGCCAGAAATGGGCCTCTATAACCATGTGAAACGGAGAAATATTTAGGGCCAAATGTGTTATATTTGACGGGGACAGGGATCAAATGGAGAGGATCCAAGTACTTAACATATTGTTATTCGCCTTGGTTGCTCTGTCCAGAAAAAAGAGAGTCTTTAGTGAATTTTTCTGTCTGGCTGGAGGAGGGAGGCCTCCCTCCTCTTGGCTGTGCTTTTTGCTTCTCTCTCAGCCTTTTGAACTGTAGAGATTTTGTTCCCCCCGGTTTGAACCGGTGGTGGTTGGTTTTCCCCTAGCTCTTTTGGGCTATGGTGGCTTGTGTTTGTTTTTGGTTTTGTTGTTTCTTTCTTCTGGTTTTTTGGCAGTGAGATCCAACTCAAGAAGTCCGGTTTGGGGAGTGGCCGGCTTCCGGTGTCGTCGACAGAGTGCTTTGGCCGGATTTAAGTTTGTTTTCTCTCGGTTTTCGAAGCCAGATCTACGCACATCAGTCGACTTCTGCTAGACACGTACCACCCAACTGTGTTCCCCGTCGTCTTCCGCCCCTACTGCCGGGAGTTTCGGCCTCGTGGTCCATCGGAGATCGACGCTTGGTCCTCACGCGCCAGAGAGTTTTTACACTCTGACTGCGCGTGAAGGCCACGCTCTGTCGTTTTAAGCCATGCTTGTCGGGGCCTAGGGTCTATGGTGTCGAATCTGCTGCTAAGTGCTTCCAGTGTCGGCGCGTATTCTACACGCGCCGCCGCTCCGGCGAAGTTTGGCCATTTCTCCACTGCCGGCGTCCTGCTTTGGGTGTTTTCTACCGTTGTGTTGTGTATTCCTTTGTTTCTCCAGTACAGTCTGTCTTTATATTGCTTAAATTTTACTGGAATTTTTAGTGGCTAAATGCTAGATAGGCCCTCTTTTATTTTGAGAGTGTGCGTTAATGTAAAGAGAGGCACCAATGTAATTCTTGTAAGGTTTGAGTTTCTGCTAAGGCAGCTGTTTTTTAAGTTAGATCCTTCTGGCTCAAAGTTGTAGGGGTCTTGTACCTTCTTTTCATGATGTAAGCCTTCGGGCTTTTTAAGCAATATATTAGGTAGCACATGCTACTTTGTTCGGGAAAAAAAAATGGAGAGGATCCAAATTTGTTTGACGAGGACATGAGAGGTGTGACATCACTGTTAGTCAGCGTCAGCCACGGATAGCAAAGAGAGAGAGATAGAGAATTAATAATGGAACGGAGTGATGAGCTGGCAAACGCATTGAAGGAGGAGCTGTTGGGTTGCACCGAGGCAGTGAGCATATTGACTTGCTGGCAATGCCTTAACAATTTGTATTTTCGATGTCTTAATCTTAATTAATCAAACTATTTTAGTTAGAGACTCGCATCCTCTAGCAAAAAGGGGACCTATGGATCACGTGAAGGGGCGTACAAATAATCCTTTACAAACTTACTGACACATCAGCATATAATTTGAGGGTGTTATTTTTTTTTTTTTTAAATGATGGAAATGATTCTAATAGTGTGTTGACACATATCAACAAGTCGTAAAAGAGTTGTATGTCTAATATTATTGAATTTTTATTTTTTTTTTAAAAAAAAAAAACTTAATTGGTGTTCTTTGAGTTGATTATTTGTTGTGACGATCAATAACAGACAACATTTGACTTGGCCAATATCAAAAACCTATTTCCTAAATACTCAAATCCAACTCATAGTACGTATTTTATTTTTTTAAGGGCTTGGCTTGGGTCATGTTTTAGTTGGAATTAAATTCGTTAAGATTGGAACTTCTATCCTATAACATGACACAAGAAAAACATATTCCAGTCTCAACGGGAACGGGTTGTTCCACCTTATAACCCTTAATCTCTCTCATTCGGTCATCTCCTTGAGCTATCCCCCGTTTGATTTTGTCAACGTAAGTTTTCTTATGCCTATTGGCTTAAGAGTGATTCAACTCGTTGTTTTCTTATTTTAGGATGTAAATGTTTGATAATATTGGTATGTATTGGGCTAGTTCTTGTGGTGGGCTTCAGTCCTCTTGCTATAGTGGAGGCCATGGAGGCCGATAGTGGGCTCGACTAATCTTCTATTCCTTTTCAATCCCATTATCGCATTCACAGTCTAAAATATGCCACCTTTAATCATGGCTGAATCTGATCTTGGTAATTAGTATTGCTGAAAACATTTGTCCATGGAGAGAGATGTGATTTTTGGAAGATGTGATTTTTGGAAGATGTGATTTTGAAGCTTAACGGGAGATTTAGGCCCATTTGGTAACCCATTCATTTTTTTTCTTTTTTCTGTTTGTTTCTATCAAAAAAAAAAAAATCAAATTCATTTTTTTTCTTCATTTTTCACTCACAATAAATTCAAAATTAATTTTACATTTATGTCACATCGATCCACCTTTATATCACATCAATCCATTCATTTCTCATTTCTATTCTAAAATATGTTTACCAAAAATTTTAAGATTCTTATATGCTAAAAATGGTGGACAAAAGGAAATAATGTTGCTCAATAAAGTACTGCTTTCTAGGGTTTGGAGTATTTTTTGTTTTTTGTTTTTAAAGTATTCTAATGTGACATATAGAGAAAAACTTGTTTTAACGAGTTTTATGTGTTTTGAGTTGTTTGTTAATATATTTGTCTTGAGAATAGAAAACAAAAAAGAATAAAGACAAACATGACCATGATTTTTGCATGTGGAAACAAGGCCTTGAGTGTCAAAATTGTTAGATTCTGTACGCCATGCAGCAGCAATGCATTATATTTTGTATGTTAGATTCTATGACATACAACCAAGTTTCTGCCACCATTACAGGGTGCAGAGATTCTATGACATACAACCAAGTTTCTGCCTCCATTACAGGGTGCAGATCCAACACATTGAGGGCCTGAGGCTCACTACACGAGCCATATTTAATAAAAATAACAATGAATTTCAGACACCACTATTCTGTTCCCTAGTAGGCCAAATTCTTTTGCCATAAAGTTGCTTCATCCACCTCTTTTGGGCTACTATCTGTACTGCAAGCAATCCTGGTCTTCTCAAAATACTTGGGGAGAAAAAAAATATGACCCTAAAAAAATGTACATTGAGAAAATATGTTATTATGTGCCAATGATCTTTTGTCTTGACCTTCCAACCAGTGGACAACATTACAGAGCTCAATGCTCACAAAAATCCTGATCCCCACAATGGATTCCCCCCCTTCCCCCCCCCCCCCCCCCCCCCCAAGCAGCATGTAAAGAGATGTCTCATTATTGCTTGACACTGGCTGCTGTGAGGCTCCATCTTCTAGTTCTGACTTTGGCAGTATTGGTGAGAAACAAATCTAAACCAAGATACTCATGGATTAGAAAAAAAATAGAGATAAAAAAGAGCAAAAATAAATAAATAAATAAAAATAGAAGGTTTAGATGAGAAAGCATGCACACATAACAGAAATGAAATCATACCCACATTACTGCGCATAACATCTGAAAAAATGAAATTTGATACTAACTGAATCTGTTAGATCACTGGATGGAATATGATTGTATGGAGTAAGTTGTTTTTTTGGCATACATCAGGAACCTCTGAGTTCATTTAGATACCACATGAAACTAGTTGTAAATCAGATAAATTACATTGACTGGTTTAGCATTTTTCCCTAAAAACATTGAAAGTCATGTAACTTATGTTGGCAATAACAGATTCAGCTCCCTATGTTCATCTTGTGTCAACGGTACCTAAATGCTTCAACAACCAAGTAACCATCTGGTTACAAAAGATAAAGGGTGTATATATCTTTACACAAACCTTGTATCAGTCGAGGGCAGCCGGTCAGGAGTTCCATATGCCTTGTGAATCTGAAACCTCTGAGGACCAGAAATACCTTGCAAAGCCTTGAAACCCTCTAAAGGAACCTGAATTATCATAAATATGTAGAGGCTTAAAGTCAAACGTACAATTCATAATTACTACAACCAAAACAAAAACCCTACCAGCTTTACAAACCCTTGCCCCAGCCACTTGGTTCGGCAAACCAATGCTGTGAATCAAAGTTTACAGAATATAAGAAGGCATACATCACATAAAGCGTTTCAGATATAGGAGCATGATACATCAATATAAAAAACTACTTGAAGCGGACTCATGACCTGCAACATTTAGAAGAAAACAAAATCGAAAAAAAATATATAAAAATTAAAACTTACATTTAATTATAACAAGATTATAGAACAAGCTAATATAATAATATATAATTAGAAATAGAGAGATTGTGGCCTAAGCTATTTTGAAATCACTTGACCAAGACATCAGATCTACCTGCTCAAGGTGAGCAGTACTGCGTAGAAAAAGCGGTCGATTCAAAAGTTTCAGGAACAGTGTCAACGGAAAATCCACATTTAGAGAGTTTCCCAAAGGTTTTGACGCAAATCCTCCTTCCACAATTTTCTCCTTACCTTTCTCCTTCTTGCTTTCCAAACATATAGGACTTAGAGGCTTTAGAACAAGTAAGGAATCAAAGTAGAATAACAGATTGGCAACAGCATAATGATTAGTAGCCAAATATATCAATATCTCAAAAGTTCGACGCAAGACCTGTTGAGGGACAAAATTTGAGATAGCATTAACAATAAAAAAAATTAATACATAAACAAAAAATTAAGCAGATGGTTCTGGTGACATCAGATGAAACTTTTACCATCCAATAACTGGGATCGACGATAACAACATTTGACTGACGACCATAAAGCCTCTGGGAGTTAATTGTTGCCAATCCACTGACTGATCCATCAACCTCAGGCTTAATCATATAAAGCAAAAGAGGCACTAGAATTTCCCTTGTAACAATATGTGCAGATAGGTTTAACAAGAGTCTTTGCAAGAGGCCTTTGCCAAGGGGCTAACCACAAAAAGAAAGTTGAATTGATTTTGCCAGCATAAGTTACATGACTTTCAGTGTAAGTCGAATTGTTTTTATAAAAGTATATGCTTGTATGTTGATCTTATGTCGATGGTTTCTAAATGCTTCAAGAACCAACATCATTGTATCATTTATTGTATAATTTATTTCTTTGGCCCATAAAATATTGTACAATCTAGAGCATGACACACCAAACCCTAAGAAAATACCAAGTTAAACTCATTTCCATAAGATTTACTAAAAATCTCCCAAAAATGCGAGTTTAGCTATTTACCTCAAAACGTTCTGTCAAAACGTAGATCGGGCTTCGAGAGTTACGTTATCGAAGTCGGATCTAAGATTGGACGGCTGGATTTCAAGATATCACGGTTTTTAGGTGAAAAACCGTAGAGAAATCGAGAGGGAAACGGAGCTGCCGAGAAGAAAAGGGCGTTTTGCCCTCTTTAATTCGGACCCCGTCCAGACAGGCATCACAAACCGTCCGGACGCGCGCCGTTTAAGAAGACGTGCACCGCATAGCAGGCCTTCCGGACAGACACCGACTACCGTCCAAACGCGCGTCGTTTAAGAAGACTGTGCACCGCTCGTTGTGAACCGTCCGGACGCTTTAAAGCAGGCGTCCGGACGCACGTGGAATGGGCGTCCGCCACGTGATGATAAGGTACTGTCCGGACGAGCCTGTTGAGCCATCCCGATGCACCATATTAATTTTTATTTATTTATCCCATTTTCTGCATTGATTCCATTTCTCATATATTTTCTCATTGTATAATTTATTTCTTTGGCCCATAAAATATTCTCTGCGCGTCCCATTGTATTTTTTTAGTCGTCTAGTTAATTTTAATTGTCCATTCCATACAATTTTATTCCTAAAATAGTAAATAATATTCGGGACATCACACCAAACGCACAAAGTCCAAGAACAAGAGAATGACATGTTAATTTATAAGGCAGAAAACCTGTCCTGGTCATAGCACTATACAATCTAGAGCATGCCAATAAAACTTGTTTCTTTGAATATCCATGCAAGAGAATATTACATGTAAACAACTTAGGACTCAAACTTTTGCTCCTCATAGTAGAAAAGACATCATTTGCCTGCACCAGTTTTCCCATCTATGAGTATCCATCTAAAACTACATTAAGTGCAATATTAACTTCAAGGCTCAGACCTTTGTTCTCCATCTATTCATAAAGATATAAGGCTGCCTTTGATTTTCCGCCCTTGAAAAGGCCATCAATTAAACAGGAATACAGTACAAGATTTGGAGAAAGAGATTCATTTTCCAACAATTTTTCCAACGAGAGGATAGTAGCAACTAATTTGCCTTTCCTGCAGAACCCAGAAAGAAGGATAGTGTACGTGTGGCTGTCAACAGCACATCATTCTGTATCATCTCATCAAGAAGGACCACTGCCTCCGACAAATTCCCCGATTTAGAAGTCTCAACAAGTATTGTCTTGTAGAGAACAATATCTACTACAGAGGGAATGCAGTCGAGTTTATTCAAAAACTTTTTTGCCTCCTCCAGATTGCCCCCCCTTGCATAGCCCTTCAGTAAACTCCCATATGTGAAAGGACTTGGGTGATGACCTAATCTAATCATTTCATCAAGCAAAGAAAATGCTTTTAACCCATCACCCAAATTTCCATAGCCATCTATAATACAATCAAAAGTTACAGCGTTAGGACCAAGGCCAACTCTACTTATGTGATGCATGAAATTTTCTGCTTCTACGAGTTCTCCAACTCCACATAAAGAAGTAACCAACACATTACATGTGAAATGGTCCACTTCATGCCCGTTGCTAATCATACCTACATAAACTTTAAATGCCCCTGCAATATTCTCCATCTTGCAAGAATTATAAACTAATGTAGAGTATATGATATTGTTTCGTACAAGTCCAGCTTTATACATTTTACATATTATCTCCTTTGCATTTTTTATTTTCCCGACTTTGCAAAATCCATTTATGAGCACTGAAAATGTGACAAGATCAGGATTGACACAATCTGTGCACATCTTATAGAGCAACTGCACTGCTTCATCAAGCAACCCATTTTTGCATAAACCATCAATCATTACTGTGTACGCAATACAACTAACTACTATCCCTTTCATCCCCATTCTCTCTAGCATGCTATTCGCTAAGTCAAATTTGGCATGCTTGCACAGCCCACTTAAAAGAGTCCCATAACTGACATCATTAGGTCGCATTCCTCCCTCTTCCATCATATCCAACAGTTTAAATGCTTCTTCAAAATTACCCCTGTTACAGTGCACATCGATCAAAGCATTGTAAGTAATACAGTTTGGTGAAATATTAAGCAATGACATCTCATCCAAAAGCCAAGTAGCAACTCCAATCTTTCCCTCCTTAACAGACCCATTGATTAGAGTATTATAGGTCACTTCATTAAGAAATAACATCTTTTTCCTCATCTTTTTTAGCCGTAAAGAAGCTTTCAAACTTCTATTATTTCTACACAAATCATCAATTAACATATTATATGTACATAAATATGCTTCAATACCCTTGGATCCCATGTGATCAATCAGCAGAAATGCCGCTTTGTATCTACCCTTCTTGCAATACTAATTCAGCAAAGTATTGTAAGTGACAATAGTAGGAACACATTTACTCTCTTCCATCTTTGTTAACAGATAACCGGCTTTCCTAAGCTTCCCTTCCATACATAAAGAATTTAGCAATATATTAAAAGTAGTCACATTAGGACAAACCTCCCTTCCAAGCATTTCCTTGGAAAAAGACCAAACTGACCCAGCTCCTCGATCTTTCACCATTAAATCATATTACAAGTAAAAATTGACGGCCTAAATCCTCAAGAACCCATCAAATAGAAAGTTTCCACAGCATCCCCAACCATCCCTTCTCTAACATACACCCTAATTAGAAGGTCAATGTAATAGTTGGATTAACTGTTACTGAATTCTGGGGTTTGATTTATGAAATTGTAATTGGAAATGGAAAGAAATGATGAATTGATGAAAGAAATATTCAGATCTGTAGATTGATGAATGAAATCTGTAACAAAATTGTATTGAAATGGACCATTCGAGATGTCCAGTATCCTAGAGCGTGCTCAACCTCCATTTTTCTATTTACTTCTCAAATATCTCAACAATTAGACTCTAGGCCTCATGTATTCATAGACCTTAAGCTATAACAATTGAAATGGGTATACTTCTCTCCGTTCTCTCTCCTCCTTTTCCTGGAGTTTATCGCCCCAACAGTACTTCTCACATACTTCTTGTCACTTTACTCTTCACCCATCTTTGTTTTCTTCTACGTTACTCACCTTTCTCTTTCACCTCACCATCACCTTTCCAACCTTTCCACCTGTTTCTATCCAATAACCAACTCTGCCCTACCTTACATCATGTCTTCCGCTTCTGCTTTGCTGAAAGCCCTTATTGCGGCAACAGAGGCTCTCAACTGTGAGGATCCTTTTCCCCTGGAATTTGTCCCTCTGGCTCTCCCCTCTTCTGATGGTTTTCGTTTACTTGGCCGCCTCATTTCACCCAATCTGCCATCAGTGCATACAGTACGTGACTTTCTTGTTAACGCATGGAAGTTTGTCGGTTTATTTACGGTTGATCCTCTATCTGGTGACCGACTACTGTTTACTATATCTTCTGCGGACCTGGTTCGTAAAATCATGGACAATGGTCCATGGAATGTTAAGGGGGCCCTGTTGGTTGTTAAGCCATGGCCGCAGGAATTATCCATTGAAGAGGTTAATATATCTTTCCACTTGTGAATTTTGGGCGCAGGTCCATGGTTTACCTTTGCAGAATATGACTGCTGTTAATGCTATAAAGATTGGTAAAAAGTTTATTGGTGAGGTGCTCAACGTTGAAAATGGGGATAAGAAGGGGATTATTGCTCATCATCACCTCCGTATCAGAATTGCAGTCAATATTTTACTTCCTCTTCATCCGGGTTTTTTCCTTCCTCGCCAAGGACTTTCCTCTATTTGGATTAAGTTCTTATATGAGCGATTGACTGATTATTGTGTTTACTGTGGCTTAATTGGTCATAGGAAGAATTTTTGCGTGGGTCCCCTGCATCCTAATCAGCAAGAGTTGTATGTTCATTCACTCCGTGGGTATGTTTATCCTAGTACTCGAGTTCCAACAACACGCCCAGCTCATGTTCCTTCAGCTGGCTCTTCGACCTCTTTGCGTGGCTCTGAAGATTTCGCTTCTGGTTTGCACTCTCCCATGGAGGTTTCCCACAGTAGCCGACGCCATAGATCTTTCTTCAGTGAAGCATGGCAGGGATTTTTTTGGTTTACTTGGCCATCCTTTTGCCACGTCTTCCCATTCAGCTGGGGACATGTGTTCAAAGGGTAAGGAGAAAATTGTCTACCCTCAGGATACAGGAAATATCCCCCCCCAGGCGGCTTATCTAGACGCCCGATTTTTGCCCTCATCTGTTCCAGATGTTCCAGATTGTCCACCGGGTTTTGGGCCTTCAAAGGTGCTTCCTCTTCATATGGGCCCGTCCATCACTGGGCCAACCATCCAAGGTCCTACAGATCATAATAGTACTTCGGGCCACCTGCAGCTCGCCCAGCAATTGACGGGTGTTATGGGTCACTCTTCTTCGGGCCTCACTTTGTTTGGGCCATCTGCCCTTCACTTTTATCATGGGCCTAGCTCAGTCTTCTCTGATATCTCCAATCGGGACTCTGAAACATTGCTACCGTCTCATGCTCCCTTGCCTCGTGATCTGCCTGTAAGCCACCCTTCATCCTCTCCTTTTTTCACTGATAATATTGGATCACATGGAATTTCTCAGCATGCCTATCAACCGGATTTCCAGCAATTTCCCATGTCCAATCAGCCTCAGGTTTACACTAACCCTATTATTTCCCTCCCACCATCCCCTGTCCAACCTTCTCCGGATGAAGAGGAAGTAAAATATTGACTGCAATTCTGATACGGAGGTGATGATGAGCAATAATCCCCTTCTTATCCCTATTTTTAACGTTGAGCACCTCACCAATAAACTTTTTACCAATCTTTATAGCATTAACAGCAGTCATATTCTGCAAAGGTAAACCATGGACCTGCACCCAAAATTCACAAGTGGAAAGATTAACCTCTTCAATGGATAATTCCTGCGGCCATGGCTTAACAACCAACAGGGCCCCCTTAACATTCCATGGACCATTGTCCATGATTTTACGAACCAGGTCCGCAGAGGATATAGTAAACAGTAGTCGGTCACCAGATAGAGGATCAACCGTAAATAAACCGACAAACTTCCATGCGTTAACAAGAAAGTCACGTACTGTATGCAATGATGGCGGATTGGGTGAAATGAGGCGGCCAAGTAAACGAAAACCATAAGAAGAGGGGAGAGCCAGAGGGACAGATTCCAGGGGAAAAGGATCCTCACAGTTGAGAGCCTCTGTTGCTGCAATAAGAGCTTTCAGCAAAGCAGAAGCGGAAGACATGATGTAAGGTAGGGCAGAGTTGGTTATTGGATAGAAACAGGTGGAAAGGTTGGAAAGGTGATGGTGAGGTGAAAGAGAAAGGTGAGTAACGTAGAAGAAAACAAAGATGGGTGAAGAGTAAGTGACAAGAAGTATGTGAGAAGTACTGTTGGGGCAACAAACTCCAGGAAAAGGAGGAGAGAGAAGTATGTGAGAACCGTCAAATGCTTTCCATTATTACCTCATTCTTATGTCTTATGTCTAGTCTCTACCATTACTTCGTCGTTTTCCTGCTTTTTCCTACCCTATTTTATATATTTTTTTATATTTATATAAATATCTTCGTATTCAATTTGAATTCTTCTACGTTAATAGAGGATAATGAGATATGATGAGACTGATTTTCATCAATTCCATCAACTAAATATACATGTGACTCTCTGTGTCAAAGAAGCTTTAATTAATAGAGGATAATGAGATATGATGAGACTGATTTTGATCAATTCCATCAACTAAATATACATGTGACTCTCTGTGTCAAAGAAGCTTTAATTATTGTGACAATGAACGAGCTAGTCATGCTGATGTATATATATGCTTCTAATCCAATATGCATAACAATATTTGGAGGAATAGAGAAATATTTTATAGCATATTGAATTATTGCTTAAATATGTATTACAAATGAGTCTGGTTTATAAAATACAAAGCCAAAAATGTTATTAATTACATTAACATCCTCTCAAACTCAAGAAAAAAAAAAATTGACTTTGTTTGTTAATATGTTTAGGGGGTATTTTTATTTTTATTTTAAAGAAAAATATATGTTATGAGATGACATAAAAATGAAAATTACTTTTATGTTTTTAAGAATATATTTTATGTATGAATTTGAATTATATGCAATTTTTTCAACTGATTGAGTCTTAGAGATCTATTATATATATATATATATATATATGTTCATTATTGAAAACACTCGATTAGGCTATATTTTTAGTGAATTGGCTTTATTTTACCATTCTCCTCTCCCATTCTCGGCCCTCTAGGTCTTCTCCCCGACTTCATCATTTTTAGAGACCTAATTCTGCTACAATGGATCAGGGGAAAACTATTGCCTCGATTGCTCATGATTTGGATGGTGCTACAGTGTATCCCTCTCCGCTGTCCGAGTTGAGTAAGGTGTCTGGACAGAAAAGGGTTGCTGTTTCTGATATATCTGACCTATTCCCAAAACCATCAAAAAAATTAAACATGCCTAATACCACTCAGGACAGGATGACCCTTGCAGCTCAATCCCTTTCTGCGTTGAAGAACTCCCCAGCAGCTCCAACGACACCGTTTATGCTGAGGGTTTCGGGTCCCTCTGATTTGGCCCCCTTCACATTGGCGCAATCCTCTGTTGCAGAATCATCTCCTTCTACTCGGGTTGATACAGTGGGCTTACTACCTTCAACTGCACCTTTGTCTAGGAAGGTGTATAAGGCAGGGAAAAAATCTAGAAGTGTAACTCAATTGCTTTTGTTGGAAGCAGAATCACTTGCAGTGGCTAATACCTCTGCTCCCCTTGAGGCGGCTGGCTTGGCCATGCCCCCTCCTGATATATGATAACTTTTTCCTGGAATTGTAGAGGGCTGTCGCAACCCTCTACAATTCGCAGTCTTAGGGTTCTTATTAGGAAACATAATCCTGATGTTATTTTTTTGTCAGAAACTAAGGCTGCTCCTTTTGTTACTACCCCTATTTTGCATCAACTGGGGTATACTTTGATGGTTCATGCTCCTCCCTCTGGCTCGCAGGGAGGCCTTTTACTTGCTTGGAAACCGGATGTAAATATTGTTAGCTTTTATGTCACTTGTAATATTATATGTGTTTGGCACTATTCGGATGATCCACATGTTAAATGTTTGCTTACCTTTGTGTATGGGCCTCCATATAAGAATCTTTGCCTAGGCTTTTGGAAGGCTATGAATACTCTTGGGGTTTCTTATAATGATATGTGGGTTTGCATTGGGGATTTTAATTCTATAACCTCTCCTGATGATAAATTTGGGGGTCGGGCATTTGACTCTTTCTCTCCAAATCTATTTGCGGATTTCATGGATGGCTTTGGAATGATTGATTTGGGATTTAGTGGTAATCCATTTACATGGTCTAATCACCGCCAAGGCTCTGGCTTAATCAAGGAAAGGCTGGACAGGGGTGTTGCAAATTGTCATTAGATTCATTTTTTTCCATCATATTTGGTAGTTCATCTCCCAGCACATAGCTCTGATCACTGTCCCCTTCTTTTAAATACTAGTCAAATATTACCTTCACTTCCCCGTCCGTTTCGTTTTGAAGCATTTTGGACTAGGGATCCAACATGTGGTATTGTTATTGAAGAAACTTGGTCCCCTTTTATAGCTGGTTCTCCTTCTTACTGTCTAACAAAAAAACTTAAGCTAACAAAGGAGGCTATCAAATTTTGGAATAAGCATTATTTTGGGACTATTAAATCTAAGGTGGATCGAACTCTTTTTTTGCTTGATGAGGTTCAACAGGCCCATCCCTCGGATGCTAATTTAGCTAAAGAGCTTCACCTTCAATCATTGCTGGATGAGTACCTTCTACAGGAAGAGTCTCTTTGGAAGACCAAATCTCGGGAATTATGGCTTACGGCAACAGATTTGAATACCAGATTTTTCCACACTAGCACTATTATCTGTCGTCGGCGAAATTTCATTTCTATGCTACAAACCCCGGGTGGGGGTTGGATTTCTGACCGGGCTGATATTGGTATCTCTTTTATCACACATTTTAAGACGTTGTTCACTTCCACTAATCCGATTTTCTCTCCTGCCTTATTGGACCTTTTTAATCCAGTTATTACGGACACTGACAATGATCTGTTGTGTGGTATTCCCACGGAAGAAGAGATTTATGCTTCACTGATTAGTTTGGGTAAGGAAAAAGCGTCTGGTCCTGATGGATTCACTACTTTATTCTATGTCAAATATTGGGACTGTATCAAGACTACAGTTCTGCTGGCTATTGGTAATTTTTTTGATTCTAACACTTTGCTTAGAGAACAGAATCATACTTTCATTGCTTTAATTCCAAAGCGGTTGGGAGCTTCTACTGTTCATCATTTTAGGCCTATTAGTCTTTGTAACATTATTTACAAAATTATCTCTAAGCTCTTGGCTAATAGACTCAAGCCCCTCTTATTGAAGATTATTTCTCCATTTCAGACTGCTTTTGTGCCAGGTCGTCATATTCAGGATAATTCTATTATTTCCCACGAGATGCTCCACTCTCTTAAGAATAAAAGGGGAAGAGGTGGCTTAGTGGCTGTAAATATTGATATGGAAAAAGCTTTTGATAAAATGGAGTGGGGCTGCCTCATAATTATTATGGAGAAATTGGGGTTTCATCCAATTTGGATTAATTGGATCCGGATTTGTATCTCTACTTCTTCTTTCTCAATTCTGCTGAATGGATCCCCTTATGGTCTTTTCCGGCCTTCTCGTGGTTTACGACAGGGTGATCCACTGTCTCCTTTTCTCTTTATTTTAGGTACTGAGGTTATTTCCAGACTCCTTCATCAAAATCTTCAGGGATTTAAGATCTCAAGGAGATGTTTTCCTTTAAATCATCTTCTATTTGCTGATGATCTGATTATCTTTACACATGCCACCTCTTCGGAAGTTGGTATTATCAAGGATTGTTTAGCTAAATATAGTCTTTGGTCGGGAGAGACAGTTAATATGGAAAAATCAAATATTCTGTTCAGTGCAAATACTACTGCATCTACTAAAGCTAGTATTCTAGATATTATCCCCTATGTTGAGACTCCTAATTCTGCTAAACATTTGGGCCTTCCTATGTTTTTTGGCCGTTCTAAACAATATCCTTTTTTGGATATTCTCCAAAAGGTCAAGGGGAAAATAGAAGGATGGAGATCTAAAACTTTATCACAAGCTGGGAAATCGGTTTTGCTTAAAGTAATAGCTTCTTCTATCCCTTCTTATGCTATGAGTTCTTTTATGTTCCCTGACATCCTTTGCAATCGACTAGATGCTGCTTTCAGGAATTTTTGGTGGGGTTTCTCGGTCAATAAAGCTCATAATCTTTCTCTGAAGTTGTGGAAATCGATCTGTCTGCCAAAAGATCAGGGTGGTTTGGGTTTCCGTTTGATGAAAGATATCAGCGTCTCTCTTATTGCTAAACTTGGTTGGAAGATTCTTGTAAATCATGATGCACTTTGGATCCCCCTCTTTAAGGAAAAATACATTAAATATGGAACTCTACTCTCCTGCCCTCTAAGCACAGGTTCCTATATCTGGAATGGCATCACTTCTGTTGTCCCTTTGCTTAAATTGGGTGCTTGTTATATACCTCATGCCTCAAGTTCTCTGGCTATTTGGCATTCGCCGTGGATTCCTACTTTACCCAATTTCCAACCTGTACCTCGAGTTCTGAGACTCTGCTTGGATTACCCGTTGGTGATTTCGAATCTTATCCATCCGCAATTTTTAACTTGGAATGTATCACTGCTACTCTTTCTTTTTGTTCCTGAAACAGTTACAGAAATTCTTAAGATCTCGACTCGAGCTATGTCTGACTCTCTTATTTGGACTGCATCGGCTTCAGGGGTTTTCTCTTCCAAGACGGCCCATCATTTATATTCTTCCTCTCGATCCACTCATGTTTCGCCTGTTACTCCTAGCAGTTGGAAAGGTTTGTGGAAGCTGAAGCTCAATCATCGACTCAAACTTTTCCTTTGGAAAATGATCTGGAACATTGTCCCCACCAAGGATCGAATTGCTCAGTCTATTGCAACTTCTCAAAGGGATTCTTCATGCTCTTTATGTTCTGCTTCAACAGATTCGCAGCTTCATCTTTTTTTCTCATGCCCTATTGCGAAGGTCATTTGGAGGAACTCTTTCTGGCCACTAGATATTACTGCCCTCTGTATTTCTGAAATTTCTGATTGGCTTAATGTTATTCTTCATCCTGGAACAATAGGTATTCCACCTGCAGATTTTCATCTGTTCCAAATATTTGCAATGGTAGCTTGTGATCGTATCTGGTACTCTCGAAACAAAGCTCATCATGATGGTTGGATTCCGAATGCTTTATCAATCTCAGCTGATGTTAACCGTACATCTCGGACACACTTCCGGGCTTGGTCAAATAAAATTTCTCATGTTCGTCAGATCTGGGCTAAGCCTGCTCCTCTATGCTTTAAAATTAATTATGATACAGCAATCCGTAGGAACTTCTCAGCTCAGGCAGCCGTTTGTAGAGATTCAACGGGTGCTATTATTCAAGTTTTGACGAGAATTAGTCCTTTATGCACCCCCTTGTATGGAGAAGCAACCACAGCTCTTCTTGCAGCTACATTGTGCTCATCTATGGGATTGTCCCATGTAACATTTGAAGGTGATTCCTTGACAGTTAACCTTGCCATCAATAATCCTTCGATTACTCAAGACTGGCGTATTTCATCCATCATATCGGAGTTTTTTTCAACTATTTCATCCACTACTAGCTGGTCTGCTAGTAACATCAACCGAAGTGCAAACTTCTGCGTCCACTATGTGGCTGATTGGGCTACGACTAGATTTACCTCTAGCTGCATTCCCACCTCTGTTTCATCGTTTAGTTCTTTTAGTTCGTCCATTCCTCCCTGTTTTGGAATGGATTCTTCTTTCTCTTTTAAAGTTCCTTGAATTCTTCTTGTAAGCTTGATTACTGTTGTACTTATAAAAAATAAAAAAAAATAAAAACAATTGAAATGGGTTTTACTAATAACTACTAAACCCAAGCCCATTCAGCCCACTATTAAAACTAAACCCAACCAGCCTACTAACACTAATAATAATCCAGTCCACTATCACTAATGGTACTGTTACAGAAAAAAACTGCAGGACTAGAATTGCAAAGAGGGAAATACATCAAAGACTACCCATTTGTGATATGTGCCTCAACATTCTAGCTCTAACAAGTACATGGGTTGTGAAGCAGAATACATGGGTAAGATGGTTGAGTTCCAAACCGGGTTGCTTGATGACCCAGTTGAGGAATTTCAAGGCCAGCCTCCCATGAACAGGTCTAAGTGAAGCCAACCTATACTCCATATGGTTCAGTGACTCCCAACGGTCTATAGCAAGAATTGCGTATATGCTCTTCTCCATTTTCTGAACCTGTTCCCAAAAACCAAAACTTTCAATGAGAAAACATATACACACAAACACACAAGTAGCACAAGCACACATACGTGTATAGAGAGAGAGAGAGAGAGAGAGAGAGAGAGAGGCATACCAGAGGTTTGTGTGTTCTGCTTCTGCAAAGCTTCATTATGGATGCGAGAAGTGTGTAAATTCTTTTCTTTGGTAAAACTAGAGAAAGCCAGGTGAGAAATCCGTCTAAATTTTGATAATAGAGAGATTTTGGCCAAAGAACTCATACTCAAATACATCAGTGGCTCCTCTCTTCCTCGGCAACCAGCATTAACATTACCCTCTGGAATACAAGGAATAAGTGAATGAAACTAGTCCAAAGAACTTCATTGATTGATACAAATTTTGGGCTTAGCGGGGATTAGAAATGGACCCAAAAAGGAAAGTCGAGATTGGGATGCGCAGAATGTGGGCTCCTGATCCAAAGAGTCTATAAGCTTGGACCTACCCGAAAAACTAGTCTGTCTGCCTTTCTACATATTTGAAATGCAAAGTTCACAAATAATGTGGCTTATTGAGATTCCTAAAATATGGTGTTCCAATTTTATAGAAATTCAGGTGGTAGAGGAGGGCTGCATAACCCCATATTCCAGGTGGGTACGACCCACAGCCTAAGATGCTCGGGTCCTACAACTCTCTCTCTTTGGGCTACTTGAATTTCAGTGAAATTCGAGCACCCCACATGTAGGGGATCCTCATTCGCTCTATGTGACACGTGAGGCCACCCTTCAGTTCATTATCTACCAATTTCATTCAATCTCTCTAAAATAATTGTTTAAAGAATAATGTTATACACCATACTTTTATTACATTTTTATCTCATTATCCCGATATGACAAAGTTTAGTAGCCATTGGATTTTTTATTTTTTATTTATTTATTTTAACAATGGTTGCAATACATATCCATGTTAATATAGTGAGATAAAAATAAGACAAAAGTGAAACATTACAAAGGGAATGATAGTTAAAGGAGGAAAAATGTAGTTAACCTAATTATATAATAACAGTAATACCCCATGAAATCCTCTTTGCTCCTCATTGCCTAGAATATATATATATATACACACATACACACGCACGCATATACTAATAGTAGTTGATTCAAATTTTATCATCTTAACTATACATAAGAGATAGAAATAATAAGTCATCTTAAGGCTATTGGGGGCTTAGGCCAATGGGGATAGTTGAACCACTCCCTTTCACCACGGGGTGGCTCAACCACCCACCCACCCTGGTGACTTGCACGGTGCCCCTTTTTCTTTTTCTTTTTTTCCTCTGCTGTGCTTGAGATATGAGCCGTTTATGTTTTACTTTTTCTTTTAAAAAAAAAAGAAGTCCAGAGAAGAGCTATTGAACCCGGTGCTGCCTCTAAGCATTGCACCAAATCTCAATCCGGTAAGATAATGGACATCAATGAAATCAGCCAGTTCAAAATCATTTGAGGTCCCATGTCCTACAAATCGTTGTAACACTGCTCACATGTTTTTAAAAACGAGAACAATACATGCCCAACAATCAATATACAACCAGTGGTAAAGTACAAGGGGTTTCATAGTTGAAAAGAAAAAAGTTTCATAAGAATTACAACGCAAAGTGCTCCCAAGTACCATGTCTCCATAATATTTAGATGCATTTAACCTGCTACAAGTTTAGAAAATTTAATTAACAATTCAATTAAAGAATAAGGAAGAGAGAATCTGTCTACAATTTACGTCATTAAATATACATAATACATACCCTGCTATGTGGTTACAGAAACTAATTTATAAGGCTATATAAAGGATGAAGCTCGAGGCTAAATACTCTATCAACAAAAAACCTACTATGAACAATGAAAATATATGTCCATCAACATTTTGTACACTTCCCTAGAACTCATTGGCATGGCAAGAATCCAAAGAATTAACATTTTCTAGCCAATTCTTACTGAGCAGCCCACCATTCCGCAAAAGCATAATTATCTTCTGTTGAATTGATAATAATAATAATAATAATAACTGATTGCCAGCCTCGATGAGAGAGAAAAAAAAAGCTTTCAAGAAAGTTCCTGGCCTTCCATCTCCTGAATTTTATTGTCCACCTGGGGCAGTCTCTTTTACCTGCACCACAAAAGGAAATGGCAATAAGAGCAATGGTGTAGTAATCAAAACCATCAACACACTAGATCAAGAACACACCATTTCAAGATTTCACTTGAAATGGAGAGGATCCTATTCCGGACACACCAGGCATGCACAGCCCATATATGTATACTCAGCATTTTGCCCCACTTGGTTGTTAAACAGAAAGAAGGAAAGAAAATTTATAAACTGTCTTACTAGATTAGCTTTCTTCCCAGGCAATCTAATACCTAACCCTTCCTCCCACTCGTTGTTTTCTCGATCCAATCAAGCACAAAAATATATTAAAATAAAATTTTATTGCGCTGATATATTCTCTAGGACCTCAATGTCCAATACCAAAAAACGCTAGCGATTCTGTAGAGAACTCGCCTTACTTGTTACACCAAAAAACTCGAATAAATAATATAGTAGCAGTAGAAGTAGATGATGAATAAGAAATTTTAAAGGATGGAATAATGGGAAAGGATGTCTAACTGACATGTACATGGCAATTTTAAAGGCAGATTGAACTGCTGGGGCAACAATATCACGTTAAACTTAGGTCAACCAAAGCCAAACCCTTCATTGGCTTCATGGATAGCAAGCAGCAGGCGTTCTTGAAGCTGTTCCTTTGAGGTATACTTGTGAAGGTCAAGCTGATTAAAGCTGCAGAACGAGGGAGGGAAAAGTGAATTAGTTAGTTTAAGCCCTAAAAGCAGACACTTTGATTCCAAGTACCCATCATCTGGCTACAAAAGATAAAGGCTGTAATATATCTTTACACAGACCATGTATCAGCTGAGGGCAGCCGGTCAGGAGCTCCATATGCCTTGTGAATCTGAAACCTTTGAGGACTGGAAATACCTTGCAAAGCCTTGAAACCCTCCAAAGGAACCTGAATTATCATAAATATGTAGTGGCTTAAAATCAAACATACAATTCATAATTACTATAACTAATACAAAAACCCTAAACCGGCTTTACAAACCCTTGCTCCAACTACTTGGTTCGGCTAACCAATGCTGAGAATCAAAATTTACAGCACTTAAAAGGATTACATTTCAGATGAGGAGAAAACCAGAAGTCAATGCATTACCCAAACAAGATAAAAATCTAATTAATTGAAATAATCAAACTTCTGCCCTTGCCATTCAAAGATAAATTCTTGGAACTGAACCCACACTGTCAAGTCAGATTTCGAGGGAAAGAAAGATTGACAGTTAAAAAATAAATAAAAACAGAGCAAAACAAAAGAGTGGTCGTGGGACAGCAAAAGAATATATGTTAAAGCATAACATCACATCTTAATCAATGACGTCTAGCATTATTGCAAAGGAGTATTTTATAAATTTAAAAGTAAAAGGAAACGCGGGGAGGGTGAAAATAAAAGTCACATACATGCCAAACATATGAGTCCACTTATATTATGTTGTGCATCGAACTACCATTTCATGTATAGTGCAATAAATTACATTCGACATTCCAGTGACAAATTGCAGTAGTCTTGCCATATCTTCCTTGCTGAAAGCCGTAACAACCTCCCAAAACCATTGAATAACACCAGATGCTGCTGTATAGCCAGTATACTCCGCGTTGGCCTTCAAATCCTCCACTGCAAAAGCAACGACACCAATCAGATACTTTTAAGTAAAGCACAAGAACACCACAAATATTCAATGACCGCATAGGAAAGCCAAACTTACAATCAATTTCTGGAAGTCCACTTATAAGTAGCTCAAGCTCTTTATCATTGAAAATAGAGATAAGTTCTCGTGGTACCAATTCATTGAAGCCATCTAAAAAGGAATTAATTCAAGGACGGATAGTATTTGTCAAGATGTGCCAGGCAACAAGGTCAACATACTCTTACTTTGTTTCTTCTGTAACCCTTATATTTCTTCCCCTGGGTTTAAGCTCATAATCAGTAACCTTTTCAAGAAAAAAGCAAAAAAAAAACACACACACACAATAAACAAAGATCTTACTCCAGACAACTTGATGTAATCTTTGAAAAATTTCTCAGTCTTAAGAAGATCAGATTGAAAGTTCTGAAGATTTTACAAAAGCTGCTAACCAAATTCTATACAATTTAAGAAACAGATCATAACTTGTAATTTACATACCTCCTTTTTTCCATAAAGGAAATGCTTTTCCTCATCTGCATCCATGCTAAATGTCAGGTCAGGAATGCCACTCACATCATTCTGAAAAGGGTCAGATATAGAAAATGAGACAAAAAGTGATATTCCAAACAGAACAGCCATAGCAAAATGTCGGTAGAACCACAAGGGTCAAAAAAAAAAAAAACATAAAAAGACACCGGATTGTTAGCATATGAACCCACTGACCTCCAACATCCACTTTAAATTCTTGTAGTAATCAGGATCAACAGCCTCTATATCATGGTAAGTGACCTTGGCACCAAGTATGTGCTAGTAGAATGATCGAGTAAAATAGACATCCAAAAGCTGCCCATCAAACAATGCCTTTGCAACCTGCACAACAATTCAGAGAAAAATGTAAAAAAACCTTTGGACTACAGTTGCAAAAACCATCTATGATAACAATATATATATATATATATATATATATATATATATATATATATATATATATATATATATATATATATATATAACCAATATCAGAACTGGTCCCAAAGAAATTACCACTCGGCCCACGAACTTGAAGTAGGAAAGATGTTCTGTCTGGTAGACAGAATTGGGGTTTGGCTGGAAAGTCGCATTGTTTCCCACAGCAGTGAAAAGTAAAGCCCCCTTGTCAAATATAACCCTTGACAGTAATTGATACCATTCTCTTGTCAGACCTCCAGCATCAATACCCTCTTCACCTTGAAATTGCACATTCAATCGTCCCTTTAGATCCTGAGTGGGACGCATCCACAACTGATTGTATGAGTCCTCCAAGCGTAAGCCCTCCGCACACTTATCCGCAATGGGCCGGAGAGGTGCTACTCGTGCTGCTGCCTAATTCTTGAACGGAAATATGCTCGCTTATTGTCAAAATCAATCAGCCTTGGTACCTTCAGCAGCATTGAAAGTGATTTCTCCAATAAACCTGGATTCTGTCCAATAAAAGCATTCAAAAGCGATCGGTGCTTCTCAGCAAACCTTGTAAATGTGATGGCACCGTCAAGCTTCTTCTGAGGATCCACACTGCACTTTGTGATTAAAGAGGCTGAACTCCCAGAAGATTCATTGACTTCTCTTGCAGTTATATTGGCATGATCTTGCTGCATGATAGACTGGTTTGCTTGTAGCTTTTTCACTCAAAACAAAGAAAGCCTCAATGAAGGGCAAGAGTCTCTGGGTTCCAGGAGGAAGAGGAGATGAAGAAGAGGTCCCCTGGATATGCTCCCCAACATTTATATTTGACATGGTATGAAAGGAGCTGACCCAGCTGTGTCTCAGTCACACTTATACAATCACTCAATTCTTGCCACAATTCAAGTCCGACATGCAGCTTTTTCATAGTAGCTTGCTCCTCCTGCTCCTGCTCCCCATCACTCTCAAGTCCTGTACTCTCATTTATGCTAGGTGAAGTGAGAGTACTAAGTGCTTGTAGTACACATAGGATTGCTGCACCAGCCATGGAACCAGCACTTGAACCTAGCATGTGTGTTTTCCGCAGTGTGACAAGCTATCAACAGCTGAACTGCTCAATCCACGGGATAATTCAGAAAGCTCTGAAGTAAAACACATTCGATGGGGTGCAACAACTGAGGCCAACTTCTTCAGCACCTCACCAGAAAGCATATAAACTCTATCTGAAAGCCTAAGTAAGTTTATAGAACAGGTTAGTCACTCATTTATCTGAGTTAAGACAAAAAGAAGGGGAAAAAAAGCAGAGGGAGAATGCTGCAGCAGAGAAAAATTAAAAAGGAGGGTAATGCAGACATGAAGCGGATACATAGATGAAGTGAAATGCAAGTATCCTAATGGTTAGCAGGACATTAAAGAGAGTTATACAGGCTACAAAATAATAAAATAGTAAATAGAATATCTAAACCATCCAGACATAAGGTTCAGAGAATTAAAAGTACCGCTCATGACCAAGAATGCTGCACAGATTGCAAAGTTCTGATTGGGGCAATCGTAAAAAGATATTATACGTACCAATGCTCCTCTTTCCGTCTGAAGTGGATGACTCAGCACCAGCATGTTTATCCTCTTGCTTAGACTCTGGTTCCGTTGAAGGAGTATCTTTTTGGACATCACCAGAAGCTTCATTGACAGGCAAATCCTGGGAATTCGCTGTTGCCGGTTCAGATTGAGGCTGGTACTCTAAATTTGACGCAGCAGTATAAACAACTACTTGAAGCAGACTCCTGACCAGCAGCATTGAGGAAAAATATATATATATATATAAAATTAAAACAAGATGGATTCCAGGTTATTACAATTAATTATAACAAAATTATGGAACAAGCTAATATAATAATATATAATTAGAAATAGACAGATTGTGGCCAAAGCTATTTTGAAATCACTTGACCAAGACATCAGATCTACCTGCTCAAGGTGAGCAGTGCTGCGTAGAAAAAGCAGTAAAATCAAAGCTTCAGGAACAGTACCAACGGAACATCCACATTCAGAGAGTTGCCCAAAGGTTTTGACGCAAATCCTCCTTCCACAATTTTCTTCTTGCCTTTATCCTTCTTGCTTTCCAAACATATAGGACTTAGAGGCTTTAGAACAAGTAAGGGATCAAAGTAGAATAACATATTGGCAACAGCAGAATGATTAGTAGCCAAATATGTCAATATCTCAAAAGTTCGATGCAAGACCAGTGGAGGAAGACCTGTTAAGGGACAAAATTTGAGATAGCATTAACAATAAAAAATTAATACATAAACAAAAAATTAAGCAGATGGTTCTAGTGACATCAGATGAAACTCTTACCATCCAACAACTGGGATCGACCACAAAAAACATTTGACTGGCAACCATAAAGCCTCTGGGAGTTAATTGTTGTCAATCCATTGACTGAAACTTCAGCCTCAGGCTTAATCATATCAAGCAAAAGACACGCTAGAATTGCCCTTGTAACACTATGTGCACATAGGTTTAACAAGAGTCTCTGCAAGAGGCCTTTGCCAAGGGGCTAACCACAAAAAGAAAACAATTAGACAGATATCATAATACAGTAAACACACAAACACACATCTCATTGCCAAGTAACTTGCAGTACCATATTTAGTCAAGGTAAGCATTATCTGCCAGACCTCTAGAAGAAAGGTTTATTTTTCGTGTACCAACTCAGACTACATTGCTTCCTTCTGTTTTTCTTCAACGAAGTTATTTTTTCCATGGCAATCATCAATCCCTCATTTAATTGTTGGGTACTTTGACCCCAATCCCAAGATATCCATCCCTTTTCCTGCAAGTCCTCCAAAAGCATTTCACCCTTGACAAGATTATTTTCAGCTAAAATGGCATCGATAAGAACAGTATAGGTGGTGGTGTTGTGCCATAGACCTCTTTGTTTCATCTCTTCATAAAGTTCAAATGCAGACACAACATCACCATTAGCACATAGTCCTGAAATGAGAACATTAAAGGCAGCAACATCAAGCTTCACACCACAATGTTCCATAATGCCCTTCAACTTTAGGGCCTCTGTAAGGTTAGCATCCTTGCAGAACACGTGCATCAAAGAAGTAAAAGTCGCAGTAGTGGGAACGAGTTGCATCCGGAGCATGCAATTAAGAACCAGCATGGCTTCTTCAATTTTTCCACATCGTGCAAGCCCTCTAACCATAGCACTCTCAGCAACATCACGGGAACTGATACCTAGTGCTCCCATCTCGTCTTTTAGCCTGAATGCTCCTTGTATATCTCCCACTCTACACATACCATTAATTAGAGTGATATACTGCTTGCACCTAGGGATGAAACCCTTTTCCAACATGTCATGCAAAAAAATATGGGATTCTCGGAAAGATGAAGTTCTAAACAGTCCATTAAAGATCGCATTTTGCGTATATACATCAGAACTAACTCCAGAAACATTCATAATATTAACCAGATCAAAGGCTTTCCCCATCTCACCAGTTTGACAACACTTGGTAATAAGCATGTTAAATGTAAACTGATCAGCTATAACACCTTCCATTGTCATTTTTTTCAACATTTTGATACCAATGTCCAACATACCAGACTCACAAAGTCCAAGAATAAGAGAATGGCACGTTAATTTATCAGGCAGAAAACCTGCCCTGGTCATAGCACTATACAATCTAGAGCATGCCAATAAAACCTGTTTCTTTGAATATCCATGCAAGAGAATATTATATGTAGACAAGTTAGGACTCAAAATTTTGCTTCTCATAGTAGAAAATACATCATTTGCCTGCACCATTTTTCCCATCTTTGAGTATCCATCTAAAACTGCATTAAGTGCAATAGTATCAGGGCTCAGACCTTTGTTCTCCATCTCTTCATAAAGATACATGGCTGCCTTTGATTGTCCGGCCTTGAAAAGGCCATCAATTAAACAGGAATACAGTACAAGATTTGGAGTAAGAGCTTCATTTTCCAACAATTTTTCCAACAAGAGGATAGCAGCAACTAATTTGCCTTTCCTGCAGAACCCAGAAAGAAGGATAGTGTATGTATGACTATCAGGTAGCACACCATTATGGATCATCTCATCAAGAAGGACCACTGCCTCCGACAAATTCCCCAATTTACAAGTCTCAACAAGTATTGTGTTGTAGAGAACAGCATCTACTCCAGAGGGAATGCAGTTGAGTTTATTCAAAAACTTTTTTGCCTCCTCCAGATTCCCCCCCTTGCATAGCCCTTTCAGTAAACTCCCATATGTAAAAGGACTTGGGTGATGACCTAATCTAATCATTTCATCAAGCAATGAAAATGCTTTTAACCCATCACCCAAATTTCCGTAGCCATCTATAATACAATCAAAAGTTACAGAGTTAGGACCAAGGCCAACTCTACTCATGTGATGCATGAAATTTTCTGCTCCTACGAGTTCTCCAACTCTACATAAAGAAGTAACCAACACGTTACATGTGAAATGGTCCACTTCATGCCCATTGCTAATCATAGCTTCATAGACTTTAAATGCCTCTGCAATATTCCCCATCTTGCAAGAATTATAAACTAATGTAGAGTATATGATATTGTTTGGTACAAGTCCAGCTTTATACATTTTACATATTATTTCCTTTGCACTTTTTATCTTCCTGACTCTGCAAAATCCGTTTATGAGCACTGAAAATGTGACGAGATCAGGATTGACACAATCTGTGAACATCTTATAGAGCAATTGCACAGCTTCATCAAGCAACCCATTTTTGCATAATCCATCAATCATTACTGTGTACACAATACAACTAACCACCATCCCTTTCATCCTCATTCTCTCCAGCATGCTGCTCGCTAAGTCAAACTTGGCATGCTTGCACAACCCATTTAAAAGAGTCCCATAACTGACATCATTAGGTCGCATTCCTCCCTCTTCCATCATATCCAACAGTTTAAATGCTTCTTCAAAATTACCCCTGTTACAGTGCCCATCGATCAAAGCATTGTAAGTAATGCAGTTTGGTGAAATATTAAGCAATGACATCTCATCCAAAAGCCGAGTAGCAACTCCAATCTTTCCCTCCTTAACAAACCCATTGATTAGAGTATTATAGGTCACTTCATTCGGAAATAACATCTTTTTCCTCATCTTTTTTAGCAGTAAATAAGCTTTCGCACTCCTGTTATTTCTACACAAATCATCAATTAACATATTATATGTACATACATCTGCTTCAATACCCTTGGATCCCATGTGATCAATCAGCTCAAATGCCGCTTTGTATCTCCCCTTCTTGCAATACCAATTCAGCATAGTATTGTAAGTGACAATAGTTGGAACACAATCACTCTCTTCCATCTTTCTTAACAAATAACCGGCTTTCTTAAGCTTCCCTTCCGTACATAAAGAATTTAGCAATATATTAAAAGTAGTCACATTAGGACAAACCTCCCTTCCAAGCATTTCTTTGAAAAAAGACCAAACTGGCCCAGCTCCCCAATCTTTCACCATTGAAGCTAGAATCATATTACAAGTAAAAATTGACGGCCTAAATCCTCGAGAACCCATCAAATAGAAAGTTTCCACAGCATCCCCAACCATCCCTTCTCTAACATACACCCTAATTAGAAGGTCAAAAACTGCAGGACTTGAATTGCAAAGAGGGTATGTGTTCATAAATGCATCAAAGACAGAAGTTGGCCCAATACCCATTTGTGATATGTGCCTCAAAATTGATTTTGCAGGGCCATACATTCTAGCTCTAACAATTACATGGGTTGTGATACAAAATACATGGGTAAGATGGTTGAGTTCCAAACCGGGTTGCTTGATGACCCAGTTGAGGAATTTCAAGGCCAGCCTCCCATGAACAGGTCTAAGTGAAGCCAACCTATACTCCATATGGTTCAGTGACTCCCAACGGTCTATAGTAAGAATTGCGTATATGCTCTTCTCCATTTCTGAACCTGTTCCCAAAAACCAAAACTTTCAATGAGAAAACATATACACACAAACACACAAGTAGCACAGGCACGCATACGTGTATAGAGAGAGAGAGAGAGAGAGAGAGAGAGAGAGAGAGAGAGAGAGAGAGAGAGAGGCATACCGGAGGTTTGTGTGTTCTGCTTCTGCAAAGCTTCATTATGGATGCGAGAAGTGTGTAAATTCTTTTCTTTGGTAAAACTAGAGAAACACAGGTGAGAAATCCGTCTAAAGTTTGATAATAGAGAGATTTTGGCAAAAGAAGAACTCAAACACGAATACATCAATGGCTCCTCTCTTCCTCAGCAATCAGCATTGCCATTACCCTCTGGAATTAAAGGAATAAGTGAATGAAACTAGTCCAAAGAACTTCATTGATTGATACCAATTTTGGGCTTAGCAGGGATTAGAAATGGACCCAGAAGGAAAGTCGAGATTGGGATGTGCAATATGTGGGCTCCTGATCCGAAGAGTCTATAAGCTTGGACCTACCCGCAAAACTGGTCTGTGGGCCTTTCTACATATTTGAGACCAAGTTAGGGTTAAATACCTATTTGCCCCTGTGCTTTACAACATTTATCTTTTGCCTCCTCAGTTTCACTTTTTATCAAATTTGGTACCGGTGGTATATGAAAAGACGGAAATGGTACCTCCGTCTAATTTCCTGTCCAAAACTAACGTTCAGCCACGTCATCCTACAGGTGTCGGCGTGCATGCGCGACACCTATCCCAGTGATACAGTTCAGCGCTGACGTGGCTATCATTTTTCTTTATTATTATTTTAATAATTTCTTTTATATATATATATATATAATAAAAAAAAATAAAAAAAATTCTGAGGATGGCTCAGCCACCCCTTTGGGCCACAGCCACCCCCATTTTGGAAGCCACCCCCAAGGCCATTTTTGGGGGTGGCTGAACCACCCCAATGGCTCTTGGGGGTGGTTCGGCCACCCCCAAAGGCCAAAATGGGGGTGGCCGAAACCACCCCCATTTGGCTTGGGGGTGGGTCGGCCACCCCCGTGGCCCATGGGGGTGGTTCGGCCACCCCCAAGGGCCAAGGTTTTTCTCACTTTGGCCCTTGGGGGTGGCCGAACCACCCCCATGGGCCACGGGAGTGGTTCGGCCACCCCCATACCGGCCGGTCTGGAGGTGGCCGACCCACCACCAGGCCAAATGTGGGTGGCCGGCCGCCCCATGTGGCCTAAAGGGGTGGCTCGGCCACCTCAACAATTTTTTTTTAAAAAAAAAATCTTTAAAATAATATATATATGGTACAAAATATATTGATTTTATTTTATTTTATTTTTTGACATATCTGCACAAGAAGAGGAGGGGGATTCAAACTAGTAACCTCCATTTCATGTGGCGTAGTCTCCAGCCGATTGAGCTATTCCTTAGGAACAAAAATATATTAATTGTGTACAAAGTACCATGTGTGATATATTTATAAAACCAATGTACCATTTCTGGTAATTATTTAAACTACAGGGGGCACATCATGAAATATATAAAACCACAGGGATATACATTGGGAAATGGAGGTGGCTGAGCCACCCCTATATTTCCCAATGTATACCCCTGTGGTTTTATATATTTCATGATGTGCCCCCTGTAGTTTAAATAATTACCAGAAATGGTACGTTGGTTTTATAAATATATCACACATGGTACTTTGTACATAATTAATATATTTTTGTTCCTAAGGAATAGCTCAATCGGCTGAAGACCACGCCACATGAAATGGAGGTTACTAGTTTGAATCCTCCCTCTTCTTCTTGTGCGGATATGTCAAAAAAATAAAATAAATAAAATCAATATATTTTGTACCATATATATATTATTTTAAAGATTTTTTTTTTTTTTTAAGAAAAAAAATAAAATAAAATTATTGGGGTGGCCGAGCCACCCCCAAGCCAAATGGGGGTGGTTTCAGCCACCCCCATTTTGGCCCTTGGGGGTGGCCGAACCACCCCCAAGGGCCATGGGGGTGGTCCGACCACCCCCAAAAATGGCCTTGAGGGTGGCTAAGCCACCCCCTTGGCCAAAATGGGGGTGGCCGAACCACCCCCAAGGGCCATGGGGGTGGTTCGACCACCCCCAAAAATGGCCTTGAGCCACCCCACAGAATTTCATATATATATATAAAAGAAATCATTAAAATAATAATAAAGAAAAATGATAGCCACATCAACACTGAAGTGTATCACGAGAACAGGTGTCGCGCATGCACGTCGACACCTGTAGGATGACGTGGTTGGACGTTAGTTTTGGACAAAAAATTAGACGGAGGTACCATTTCTGTCTTTTCATATACCACCAGTACCAAATTTGATAAAAAGTGAAACTGATGGGGCAAAAAATAAAGGTCGTAAAGCACAGGGGTGACAGGCTATTTAACCCACCAAGTTATACATATGTGAAGAATATACCAAGCTATAAAACAAGGTTACAACAACAACAACTCCATAAGCATCATGGATACATATCCATTCACGAATTTAGTTTGACAAAAAAATGACAAGGTTACATCCATCAAACAAAATGACACTTGCATAAGAAATCTCAACAAAACATCCTCAAAATTTTTAGGAGTAAAAGCACAATGTCATTATCTATCTGAAGCACCGTCCAATCATCCATAATCTATAAAAAAGTTCACATAAATCACTATCATGAAACTCATTATCACCATATGATTGGAACTCAATATCCTTCGTTGCATGCTTCCTAATGAAGTTATGATCATGAAGAGCCATAGTGACGGGGTCCACGTAGTTAATTTCTTTTTAATAAACGAGCTGGACTTATAACCAGCCCACCTTGTGTTGCTTTAATAATGGGCTAAGCCCCAGCCCACTTATGTACTAGGGTTAGGGGTCCTAGGGTTCCTACGTGAATCTATTTAAGGACATTTTCATGTAATCGTATGCATGCAATAAGATAGCCCTTTTCTTCCATGTGCTTAAGATGAGCTGTTTCTTGGCTTGGTGAGACGCCAAGGCCACAATTGTGTGCGTTTCCCTTCCGGTGCTGCGTCACATAGACGCCAACAATTTTCATCTTCATCAAGACTAAAGGAAGCCATCCAAAATATAAGATAGATTTGCGTCTTGCTCATTAAGAATAACCAAGATGAGTGACAACTTCATGTAGCAATTTCAATGCGAGAATGTAAATGCCCGTAGTAAACTTGTTCATGTATCCAAGGAAGCTCATCATTCATGGCATTTATGAGAGACTCCTATTCAAAGTAATCACAAAAGAATTATACAGAGTTGGAACGTAATCACAATAACAAATGACCACCTTGTATAGTATCTGCTTATGTGGTTGGTGTACTCAAATTTACTGCACCTAAGATCTTCATGATCATCCCATACTTGCCCCAATCATATACCATTTCATGCTATTATAATATCGCTGGAACCTGAAAGTAAATAAAGAAAGAAAGAAAATGGATGTATTCCATTCTCAGTTAGACTGTTACCAAATATTAATAGTAACAACAATACCTTCAACAATAGCTCTAAAAGACTACACAAAACTACAAAGACAAAGCCAACAAAAAAATCATTTGTAACTTTTAATCCACAAATCGAAGATCCGGATCTAAGACTATCTGATTGTGTCCTGTCAACAAATATGAAGCTGCTAAACGTGTAGTAGGAAGTACATATAAGAACATTCACAGCCAACCAGAATAAGCAAAGCTAACCTATCTGCTACTAGTCTACCACTTCATAGCAAAATTTATCAAACTAATCCAACTACCAAATCCTGCGGAACTCATTGAATATCAAAATCACCCCTTTAAGAATACTTCAGGTTATTGTTTTCAAATTCTAATGGAAGATAATGAGTTCCTCAATGTTCATATATAATGGCGATATCAGATATAAAAGTAAATGAAATATGGAACAGAGAAAGACAGTGACACCTATTTTTAAGGACCCTGTAAGATGTAACCTGTAATAATTCCTCTCACATCAACCATTTTCCTAAATTCTATTTTTCCGGATGCCTTCTATGCTAAACCATGATTGTTGATTGAACCCATGAACTAAACCTCCAAAATATGAATCACCATCAGGGAAATGGACTCAATGACCGTAACTAATCATAGTTTGTGTTTTTTTGTGTGATTTTTTTTATAAAAAAAAAAAAAAAAACAAGTAATGAAACATTAGTCTACAATGCAGAAACATGTTTTGCTGTTTTGAGAATAGAAAACTGTTTCCAAAATAGATCATCAAACAGACTCCAAAGTTTACAAATAATGTGGCTTATCGGGATTCCTATAATATGGTGTTCTAATTTTATAGAAATTCTAGTGGTAGAGGAGGGGTGCGTAACCCCCATATTCCGGGTGGATACGACCCACAGCTTAAGATGCCCGAGTCCTGCAACCCTCTCTCTTTGGGCTACTTGAATTGCAGTGAAATTCGAGCACCCCACATGTAGGGGATCCTCATTCGCTCTATATGACACGCGAGGCCACCCTTCAGATCATTATCCACCAATTTCATTCAATCTCACTAAAATAATTGTTTAAAGAGTAATGTTATACACCACACTTTTATTACATTTTTATCTCATTATCTTGATATGACAAAGTCTAGTAGCTATTGGAATTTTTTTTTTTTTTTTTTTTAAACAATGGGTGCAATACACATCCACGTTAACATAGTGAGATAAAAAAATAGGATAAAAGTGAAACATTACAAAAGGAATGATAGTTAAAGGAGAAAAAAATGTAGTTAACCTAATTATATAATAACAGTAATACCTCATGTAATCCTCTTTCCTCCTCATTGCCTCGAATATGTATATATACATAAATACACGCACCCATACACTATCAGTAGTTGATTCAAATTTTATCATCTTAACTATACATAAGAGATAGAAATAATAAGCCATCTTAATGCTATTAGGAGCTTAACCGCCCCGTTTGGCCACTCAACCTTTGAAGGTGACTATCTCTCAAACAAACAAAAAAAAAAAAAAAAAAAAAAAGCCATTGGGGATGGTTGAACCACCCATTTTCACCATCATACTCTTTTTCATTTTTCTTTTTTCTTTTTTTTTCTCTGCTGTGCTAAATATGAGCAGTTTTTTTTTTAAAAAAAAAAAAAAAAAAAGTCCAGAGAAGAGCTATTGAACCCGGTGCTGCCTCTAAGCATTGCACCAAATCTCAATCCAGTAAGACAATGGACATCAATGTGGCAATTTGATCAAAATCAGCACTCTAAGCATTGCACCAAATCTCAGTCAGGTAAGATAATGGACATCAATGTGGCAATTCGATAAAAATCAGCCAGTTCAAAATCATTTGAGGTCTCATGTGCTACAAATCGTTGTAACACTGCTCACATGTTTTTAAAAACGAGAACAATACATGCCCAACAATCAATATACAACCAGTGGTAAAGTACAAGGGGTTTCATAGTTGAAAAGAAAAAAGTTTCATAAGATTTAGAACGCAAAGTCCTCCCAAGTACCATGTCTCCTTAATCTTTAGATGGATTTAACATGCTACAAGTTGAGAATATTTAATTAACAATTCAATTAAAGCAAAAGGAAGAGAGAATCTGTCTACAATTTATGTCATTAAGTATACATAATACATACCCTGCTATGTGGCTACAGAAACTAATTTATAAGGCTCTATAAAGGGTAAAGCTCGAGGCTAAACACTCTATCAACAAACCCGAAGCCAGTTACCCGGTTATAACCAGGTTTTTAGGAATGTAATAGCCGAAATCGGCTCCGGGTGCCCGGTTATCCGGTTATAAATAACAGGGTACCAAACCGGTTTTCCGGTTACCTAGAGCCGGTTGATACCTGGTTACAGGTTCCCGACCGGTTATAACTGGCCAGATTTACACCCCTATTAACAAGAACCCTGTTGCATTATGTTGCGTGTGAGTTTGTGACTTATCTTTCTTTTATGAAGCTACTGAGTTCATTGTATAAATGACATGTTTCTCCGTGTGCTAACTTACTAAGTTATGGACTTACACTTTATCTTTTTCACCTATAAAATATCTTTGTTTTATTGTCGGTCATTCTTTAAATGACGGTGCATGGGAGCCCGAACAAGGGGATGGCGTTATATGACCTTACTAGGTTGTTTTTTGAGATTGCCTCTGATACTATGGATGTTGTGGAGGAGAGTGGCACTGTGATGTGATGGGTAGTACATTCTTAGGGTTCTTATATATGTGGTACCAAATATTTTGCTACCCTTGAAGTTATTTTGTATGGATGTTGTTTTCCTGACTATTGAGACTTGATATGTATTATTTAGAGATTTAATTTTGGTGACCGGTCTACGATTGAGATAATTGATGTTCCCCTTTATCCTTTAAGTCATATTATGATGTTTTTTAA
This sequence comes from Alnus glutinosa, assembly GCF_958979055.1. NCBI lineage: Eukaryota > Viridiplantae > Streptophyta > Magnoliopsida > Fagales > Betulaceae > Alnus > Alnus glutinosa. Next base: position 20,641,597 of record NC_084887.1, read on the forward strand.
TAACTGCTCTAGCTATCATTTTATGCAACGTAGTTGTGTGGCTATCTTGTTTTATATTGAAAAAACAAGATGCGTCTTCTGATGCATTTGCTTCTCATCAAGGGGTTTATGTAACTCTTATAATTATTTACTTAATAAATAAGCACAGGAATTTTACAGTGACACTCCGAGTTAATTACCAGCTAGGTGATTTCGGAGGCGTTACAAGGATGACTCAATATTTATTTTTAATAGATAATATAACTAATCCATTTAATTTTTCTTATGCCATAGTCATTCGTAAATAGGATTTTATCAATTTTACCAATTGTGTCAATATCCCTCCTCAAACTTTCAAAAAATATTAATGTCCCCCCTAAGACTAACAAAAAGACAAAAATAACCCTAAAACTTTTTCGGTAAGACAAAAATGTCCTTATAAATTTGAAGAAAAAAACTAAAACTAAAAAATAAAAATAAAAAACTTAAAAAAAATATTTTTTTTTCAAAAGAAAATTAAATAAAAAACAAAAAAAAAAATTAAAAGAACAATTTTTTTTTCAAAAAAAAAAAAAAACCAAAAAGAATGATTTTTTTTTTTTAAAAAAAAAAAAAAAGGAAAAAAAAAAACTAAAAATTATAAAAATAATTTTTTAAAAAAGAAGTTTTAATTTTAATAATTTTTTAGACTACTTCACAAAAGGGTATCGAATTATACCGCGTTTTGACAGAAGGGTACTAAATATTAATTTCTCTCAAACCCGAGATTTTAACTATCAAAATGAGTCCCAGAAGGGCATTCCTTCTGTTCTCGGCGTTAAAACGTGACGGAAGTCGATTCACGTGACTTCCACGTGACTTTTTTAATGCGTTTGGTCTTCTTTGCCCTTGACTTCAACGGATACAATTTCGAACTTAAATTTGGCCATCGTATCATATTTTCCTATTTTTCCCAAATTGCTTTGTAAGTCTTCGGAAACCCTAGAGCTCCCCATCTGTACTCGTGCACTAAGAACCCTAACCATGCTATTACAATGTGGCTTGTTTCGGCAGTATACACAAGAATCAAGCATCAAAGGCTGATTTTGACTAAAGGTAATGAACGTTTTTGCTTCTTCTTTTTTCAGTGTAAATGAATATTTGTTTAACCATATTTGTTTATTTACGGATTATTTGTTTTTTTCCAAAATGCTGGGCGTTATTTGGGGTTTATGGACATTTTTCCCATTGTTTAGGGTTTAGGTTGTTACGGGACCATGTGTTTGGTCATCAGCAATTTCTGGGTCTTATTGAAGTTGCTGAGATGGTGTATTTTATATATTCTTTGGTTTGTGGTCCTATTTTGTTTGGGTTTGTGGTCCCATTTCTTCCTGTCATTATCTTGTTTCAGGTTTGTTGTTCCCTCTTTTTTTTTGGTTTGTGGTCCCATTTCGGGTTTGTTGCTTAGGGTTGAAGAAAAGTTCAATTTTTTTAACATTATTTGTTGTGGTTAGTGGGTCTTAATGTGTTTGCCATTATGGGGTGAATTTTGTTTCGGTTTGCTGGCTGATGCCTTTATTATGCATGATGTATCCAGAATTGCTTTACTCTGCTTGTGGACCCAATGCCTTTACTCTTTTTTTTTTTGTTTTTGTCTGCTCACTAGGACATGTCATTGTTTTGTCTATTTGTATATTTGTAGGACACGTAATGTATCCAGAATTGCTAATGTTTGAGGTGCACCACGGTGACTGATTTAATAGGGAGCATAGGGTCATATATGTCGGTGGGGACATATCACATTACCCTGACCCATATGATAGAGACGAGTTGTCATTTATTGAGATAGAGAGGGTAGTTAGGACTTATGGGTATGGTCATGGTGACCTAATTTACTATAATCTACCTACCATGAGTCTAGATGAAGTGCTACGACTTATTTCTTCTGACCATGATGTCATTCAAATGGTGGAGCACCATAGGGAGCATGGAATTGTAGAGTTATATTTGGTTGCCTTTGGTGTAGTAGATGTAGATGAAGAAGTAGAAGTACACGGAGAAGAGGGTATTCTTGATGAGGAAGAGGAAGAAGAATATAAGAGAGTGTCTGTATACAGAAGTGACCCATTCTGGGACCAGGTTCTAAGTGATGACTCTGATGCTTATGATTTAGATGGAGATGTAGAGGTGGGATTAGAACATGATAATATTCGAGTAGATGAAGGGTTTGGACTACAACCAGAAGATGTTGTGGATCAGGAGGTTGGAGTAGAAGTAGCAGTTGGTGAAGCAGAAGAGGGTGAGGGTGAGGGTGCGGGTGGGGTTGGGGGTCAGGGTGGGGGTCAGGGTGAGGGTTATTCAGATATTTCTGGTAGTGATGAACTGATCTCACCTAGTGTTAGTGATGAAGAGGGTGCGGCTGAGGCTGAGTCTTCAAGACGGCCCTGTGTCACCAAGAGGGTTCCATTTAGTAAAGATGATTTGAAAGATCCGATTTTACAGTGTGGTAACACTTTTCAGGATGTGTATGAGGCATTCCACGTTGTCATGCCATCTCGGCAATATGGCATGGTGGAGGCATCCCAAATGATTATTTGAGTCATTACTTTGGAAAGGAGATGTACTTAAAGGCATATGCACCCATCATTTACCCTGTACCAAGTGAGAAGCAATGGGTTAGGATAAATCAACCGAAGATTGAACCACCTAAGTCAAGAGCAACTATAGGTAGACCTAAGAAAGTTAGAAATAGAGGTGCTGATGAGACATCAAATCCATACTCAGTTAGAAAGGGTAGCAAGAAGAACCAATGTGGTATGTGCAAGAAATATGGTCACAATACTAGAACATGCATTGTTATGATGAGGCATGATGAAAGACAACAACGTAGGAGAACTTCTATAGAAAACATGCTGCAGATATTGACTGCAATCTTGACAGGGTAATGTTTCTTGTTTGTGATTGTTTAGCATACATTTAGTACCTAAAGGCATATGTTTCTTCATACTGCGAGTTTAATATGTTTGAGTTGTTTTATGATGGTTTCTGACATTTGATGTGTTCTTTTTAGTTGGGTGAATCCTCTGGGCACCATCTGTAGGCCATTCCAGTGCACCAACATCTACTACCCCAACATCTAGTGCCCCAACATCTGGTGCCCCAACATCTGGTGCCCCATCTACTGCCCCATCTACTGACAATCCTACTGTACCAACAAGGGGTCAGGGTCAAAAGAGGGTAAGAGCAAGAGGAGAGGGTACAAGCACTACATCTACTGCACCAAGTAGGGGTGAGAAGAGCACTAGAGGAATGGGTGCAAGAACAAGATATACTAGGAAGAAGGCCAGTACCAGTTTGGCAACTAGAAGCAGAGTTGGTGGAAGATTGAGAGCACATCCTAAACAAACTAACCCAAACACTCGAGGAAAGGTGATGGCTGACCTCGCTGGGAACCCTTCTGGACCACCCAAGGTTCCAGGAGGTGGACCTGCATGCTCATGGGGTCCTCCTAGGGTTGCAGGTGGCATAACTTTCAGGCTAACTCCCCCCGACTTTGACATAAACAAGGAAAAAGCAACAAGTTTTGACATTCCTCCACCTGTAGGCAAAAAGGATAAAGGAAAGAAGAAGATTTGGCAAGTCTGATGTGTATTTTTGGATATGTGTTGTACATTTTGGAAGGGCATGGACAACATGGTTATGATGTATATTTTGGATTTCTATTGTGTATTTTGGAAGGACATGGACGGCATGGTTTCAGGATGTATTAACTTAACTTATGATATTTAACAGCATGGTTATGATTTGTAACTTATGTTATTTAACTTATGGTACTATTTTTTGGAAGGGTTTAATTTGTAATTTCAGTAGCTAAATTTCATGTGTTTTGATGTTATTTGAGTAATGGAAGGTTAATGATAGTATTGATGTGTTTTGATGTCATTTGAGTCATGGAAGGTTAAGGAACTGTTATGTATTCGTTTGTTTTTTGAAGTGTTTTAATGGAAGGTTAATGATAGTATTGATGTGCTTTGATGTTATTTGAGTCATGGAAGGTTAAGGAACTGTTATGTATTGGTTTGTTTTTTGAAGTGTTTTAATGGAAGGTTAATGATAGTATTTATGTGTTTTGATGTCATTTGACTTTTGTCTAATGATTGGAGGAATTTGTTTGGTTTGTGATTGGATGAGTCTAGCTTTTCTATTCAGGTTTTTTATACCAACAGGTTTACAGGAACACATTTCGTACCATTTTGAAACCAAGTAGTTTATGATGGCATTTTGGTATTGTCTGTTATTGCATTAATCTATTGGTACCAATTTTGGACCCAAAACAACAATTGGTAACAAATGGTACCAACAAGTTTACAGAGACATACCAAATTGGTCATTTACAAGTTCTTTGGAATCAACACTGTAACGCCCAAGAAATAAATAAATTGCTTAAAATAAGAATGTATCGAAATGTTAGATAAATAAAAGTTTAGTTAATGCATAAATGTAAGAATACGTTTTTTTCTTTTTGGTAAATGTGAATATGCACATGTGAGAATATTAGACCTAATTGGCCTATATATATATGTAGAAGTATTTAATTAATTCTTGCATGAGGTTCTAATTTTATGATATGCTATATGATTATATAGGGATATATAATTGAGCAATATATATATATATATATATGTATGTATATATGTATGTATGTATTTATGTGACCAACCGGATTAAGAAACATAAACTAAGATGATGACTTCTAGAGCACCAGTTTTCTAGCTTAGTAAACTAGGTGGGAAACATCAATTGTGTGGGTATTTTTGAAAGTATGAACCATCATCAAAGATCCCATAAAATCCAGCTCAAATAAGAACAAATCAGGCCATGTAATAGGCTCGGCAGTTTGGGATGGATCAGAATGTGTAATTGAGGGATACAAGGGTTTATAAGCTAAAAGTTATTGAGTGAACAGTAACTGAATGCTTAGCTGGAAATGATATTTTTGTTTAGTAATCATCAACACTAATGAGATATTTTGGGGTGAAAATGAATTGGAAAGTGAGTGAGAGAGGAGTCCTAGTTTGGGTGAAACCAGGAGATGGTTAGTTAGCTCAATTAGTTAGAATTCAAATTATAGTTAAAGGAGATAAGAGATATTTAAGAAATTTAATGATGGTTTTTATCCTAAATCCAGCATTCACCAAACACCTGGTTGCTCCCTAACCACAGATCATTTTGCTTGAAGAAATCTGGACCCCTCATGTTCTCTATAGATATGAGACCAAGCTTCAGCCATTGTTCAAGGAAAATATCACCGAATATCATTTCTGCATTAGAGTTCCTGCAACATTCCCTGCCTTCGGTTAGAACAGAAAAACCAGAATTGAAATCATTCCCTCATTGTCGTTTCTATTATCAAAACATGGAGAAGAACTTAGAAAGTCATACACATATTTTCCTCCTTGTGACATTAATCGGCCAGTAGCAAGACAACCGAAAAACGGAATTTCAGCTCTCTGTTTTTACACTTCCTGTTACCCTCCTTGTTTGAAGTTCTTGAGAGCAAGTGTAACACCTTGTATCTTGTCCCTTCACGGTGTATTCAATATACAACAGAAAAATGAACTAAGGAACTCAGTTTCAATTTCATTCTTCACACCTTCGGGCAATAACTTTTGAAGAGACAAAGGAGAGTTCAACTTTAATCTCAACCCAACCTGGAATTTTCGGACAGCAGCTCTTAGTTTTCACCTTCAGCAATAGGTTCTCTATTTATCTGGTTGAACAAAGGAAATCTTCTCTTTTTCACCATATAATCATGTCCTTACATATCCTTCTTTTTATATGGTTGTTAGTGACCTTTGGATTAGGTTGACAACAGCAAAAAGAGATAAGTGCAGCATTTATTTCATCTAAGCAGAACCGGGTAAGCTTCCTAAAGGAAGAAGAATAACATGATATGTATATAGGTAGATAAATGTTTAGATGGAGGAATGATAAGCATGATTTGTTGTATGTATATATATATATATATATATATATATATATATATATATATAACAGAACCAAAAAAATGATGTGTTTTTGCTGTGAGATAAACCGAACCTGTTTGCTAAGAAATGACCGTGTAAAGTGTGAATGGGTTATAGATGTGTGTTGTGGATATATATAAAGTGCTGAAACAGAAAAGTAAAAGGGTGTGTGTGTTGTGCGTGCTGTGATGAAACAGAAGAAACAAAAAAAAAAAAAAAAGTGTGTGTGCTGTGTCTGTACAGGTGGGTGATTAAGTGTAAGGTGCTGCATGTGGGAGTGATTTAGGTAAACAAGTGTTGTGCTTTTATGGTAAACGTGTAGGTATATAATGGAAGTATAAAATATATATATATATATATATATATATATATATATATATATATATATATATATATATATATATATATATATATATGCACCTAGAGATGGAAAATCGTGTGTACATGTGTAAAAAGGTGTGTGGGTTTAAGTGCTAATGCTGTTGCTATTTAATAGAAAGTGTGTGAGTGTGATTTTGCTATCAAAGAAAAGTCAACGTGTGTGAAAGTGAATGGCAGATCTGTAGTTCAGATTAGTGTACATAAACAAGTGGAAAAATAGTGAAGGGAAATAGAGGGGACTAAGGGAAACACATGGGTAAAAACAAAAATTACTTATTGGTAAGTTGGTATTCGGATTAGTGCAGAAAAGTGGGATAAAATCTGTACCAAAAGGGAGTAAAATTTACAAATAGTGGTTGTAGTGTGCAGTATATAAAAAGTTAATCAAATGGGGAGTCCATGGGTTGCTTACTTAAGCACTAAAAATAATAATGTAGTCATATATGTATATGTATACTCTTGATGTGAATATATGAAAAATATATATGTATAATTTCTATTGTTGTATGTATATATCTATAGGTATTGTACACAACATAGAATATATATAGATACCTATATATTGTAGTGTCAAATACAAGAAATTATAGGTTCCAAATATAGTGCTAAAAAGATATGTATATATATATATATATATAATCTCTTTTGTTAGTATGAAAATGATAAAGTTGCAATTAAAAATGTGGTTATTAAAATATCCAAACAATTAATGGTTCCATGTAATAAAGGACTAGAAGAGATTATTATAAGTGATAATTTTCTTAGCACTATTTACTAATTTCATATTTCATGAATATAATCCTGCAGTTGATATTTTTGTGGACCATGTGGAAGCGAAGGACTGTAAGTATAAATTACTTACTGAGGGTAGTACTGGATTTCAATAGTGTTGTGTTTATGTTTTATTTTAATTGGATACGTGTGACTGATTATTGCATTCTGTTAATAATCAACCTATTAATATTGGGTGCTACGTCTCCCAAAGGTTCAGGATGGGAATAGTGCTTGGAACCGAAAACCCTTTAATTCATATTGATTGCTACTGTCTCTCAAAGTGCTAGTGGAGTGACGTGGAAAGTACTCTGCTAGTGCGGAAACCATGCTAATAAAATGTAATGTAGGAGACACGTCGTCGAACGTCTCAAATATGCTAACCGGGGGTACGACCCTTATACAAGAGGAGTGCAATAACTATATTGAACTGTTAAACTTTGCATAGAAAACTATCACTGCATCATTATGTTATATATGTTCCTTAAATAATGCATAAATCATTGATTTTATTGAACGACAGTTAGCTCACTTATGGAACTATGGGTTTGTGGTAATAACCACCCTCTCATAGATGATTGTGCAGGTACAGACACTGATGAGTATCAGGATAATCAGGATCTTTATGATGATCCTGGTTTCATAGATGAGACTATCTGATGTCTCCTTTTTGTGATAGACTTGCTGAACAGTCTATCTTTTATGTTGCTATTAGGTTTTTATTTTACGCACCTTCTAGACATCTTATGTTTTATGGTTTGTAATATGACTACTATTATGTAGGATACGGCCGCATGTGGCTCTTATGTTATTGCTTTTGGGGTGTATTTATTTGTAAGACCTTTTATTTATTTTAATGTAAGTTGAGGTATTTCAATCAAAGCTCTATATGTGTTGAAAGGGAATTGTCCATGTTGGTTTAAAAAGAAAAGAAAAAAAGATATTCATTTTTTCAGCTGCGAGATTTATCGTCTCTGAAAGGTTAATGACATGTAATTATCCAGATATAATTACTTACGCCTTTTGTAAAAAGCGGGTCGTTACAAACACAGTATTACAGAATATCACCCAATGATAACATGTACCATTTTGAAACCAAATTGTTTATGATGTCATTTCTGGTATTGTCTATTATTGGCATTATTGCCTTAATTTGTTGGTACCAAATATTGTTTATAACTCTGTGAACTTGTTGTTAACAAATAGACCAATTGAATGGCCAATAACATCCATCCAATTTTGGTACCAATTTTGGACCCAAAACGACAATTGGTAACAAATTGTAGCAACAAGTTTACAAAGACATATCATATTGGTCATTTACAAGTTCTTTAGAACCAACACAACAATTGATATCACCCATGAACAACAATATTTCAAAGATAACAACTACAATACACTTATCAAGGGAAATTTATAATTCGGCTAACAATTACAAACCAGTTACCAACCTTGAACACAATCCGATCAACACTCACAACATTACAAGGCATTACACCATTACAAAAAAGTTTCATACCAACATCATCCTCGATGTATTGCACTGGCTGTGAGATTGAGGATATATCAGCAACAACAGGAATATCACCCATGACCAAACAAAGGCAAATTGTATTTCATCTCTACTGACCGAAGCTTCATCTTCTGTCTCTCTAGTTTCGACTTGTATTTCTCAGCTTCTTCCCTGTATTTATCAGCTTCATTCTTATTCCTCTCAGCTTCGGACTTATATTTATCCGCTTCATCCGAGACCTGGGTTCCACTCAACTCCCATTCAAGCTTCAAACTCTCTTGCCACTTCCTCAACCTCGACACAACTCTTCGACCGTACACATACATTTCAGGATCACGCCATGAAAAATAATCACATTTCACAGCTTCTTGCTGCATAATCGGAAAATCCCATCAATCAAAACTTGTGGAACCCTAAGGGAGAAAAAAAAAAAAAAAAAAAAAAAAAAAAATTAGGAAAACAAAGATGGAACCCTAAGGGAAAAAAAAAATTGGGGGAAGAAATTACTTACCTTGTAATTTACACAAGAATAAAACCTTCTACCAAAATTTTCCATGGTGAAGGAAGTCCATGAACATGCTTTCAATCCACATTTACACAGTGGACTGGTAGAGGTTGCCGAGCTCGATTCACTGTCGGACATAGATTATGATCGTAAACCCTTTCATGTGAAGAAGGGAAGAAATTAACTCATGCAAGAAAACCAACCTTTCACGCGTTGATGGAGATAGGCCGAAGCTGGGAGTGTATGTATGAGCTGAGAGTGTATCAATGTATGAGATAAGTGCTTTCTGAAGGAGTTTTCAGACTTGATCAATTCGTTGAAGTCAGGGGCAAAGAAGATCAAACACATTAAAAAAGTCATGTGAATAGACTTCAGTCACGTTTTAATGTCGAGAACAGACAGAATACCCTTCTATGACTCATTTTGATAGTTAAAACCCCAGGTTCGAGAGAAATGATAATTCAATACCCTTCTATCAAAACGGGATATAATTCGATACCCTTTTGTGAAGTTATCCCTTAATTTTTTGAGTTTTTATTTTATTTTATTTTAATAATTTTATGAAAGATATTTTTATCATTATGGGGACATTGATATTTTTTGGTAGTTTAGGGAAGACATTGATACAATTGGTAGTTTGGAGGGACATTAACAATGAGGTGATAGTTTGAGAGAATTATGTGTATTTTTTCCCTTTTTTTCCTTTCAAAAATATATTCTGAATTTCATATCTTTAGTAGTTCAACAACCACACCCTATATTTACATGAGGCCTATTGGGAAGCTACAGTGCTTCCCAATACATTGAGAAGCTGCAGTGCTTTCCAATTAACAAGTTATTTTAATTTTAAAAAAGAAAAAGAAAAAAAGAGCTCCTCCCTCCTTCTGGTCGATTCACTCATCTTCTTCCTTTTTATCTTTCTTTCCTTCTCTTTCTTCCCGCGAATCACAGCAGCCTCTGCACAATCTTCTCCTCCATTTTCTCGTGAACCAAACAAAGTTGAAAACACAAATTCCCAAATCTTATTCAAATTTCTCACAAAACAACCAAAACAGATAACTGAATAACTGTAATCTCGTTGAAGCCACTATTCCTAGTATGAATAGTTCCACTTACCCAAATTTAGGTACAAAGCAATCTTGTTGTAATGAATTTCTAAGGAGTAGAAAGAATCTGAGTTGCGTGGGAAAGAAGTCAAGCGAGTGGCCACGTTGAGTCTTTGGCCCCAGAGCATTAAGTTCAGTCGGAAAATTGAAACTTTGCCATTTTATCCGATTCAATGTGTCAACTTGAACCAGATTCCCGGAGTCCATTATCTGTAATCTCTGCATCAAAATGAAGGGAGCAAAAGAAAAAAAAAAATACACCCATTAGAATCTGTTGGCTGCTTACTGATAGAAATGATTCTGTGTAGAGTTTTACCTCCACACCTTGTTCGGAAGTCCCTATCCGCCCTCTCTCTTGCTCTTTTGGATCCTTCAACCTTAAATCTCCATCAGTAGTGAGCTCTAGCACGCATTTATCTCATGGTTCGAAGGTCTCTGTCCATGGTGGTTTCACTAGTTTGTTTCTGGCTTTCTGCGTTGTAGAGAGAGAAATTGAGAACAAAAGGAGAAAATGAAGGAGATGCTTCTGGAAAGTTAAAAAGGAAAGAAAAAAAATGAAGTAAAGGATAAAAAAAATAATAAAAAACAAAAAAAACAAAAAAAAAAAACATATATTAATATATAGGGAAATATAAATGGAAGCTGTTGTAGGGTGTTTTTTAATAGAAAACAAAAAGTGGTCTGATTTCCTAAATTTTCTCTAAATTTAGAGAAAATAATTGGAAATCTGATCGGAATGTTCTAAGAGCATAGCAATGGAGAGGAAGACCGCGAGAGATAGTGGGGTCCGCATTTTATTACACCGGTCAAGGTGAAGGGAGAGTGGGCCCCACATTTTATTATTACTATATTGTCCTTCATGTGTATTTGAGTGGTTTCTTGAGGAGCATAATAAGTAGTATTGCTTAAGTAAATTGCACGTGATGGGGGTTCCGTCAGGTTTTAACATCGAATCTTGAGGGAATACCCTCATGTGAGGGTTTTTGATAATTTAAAACTCCGGCTCAAGAGAAATGATAGTTCAATATCCTTCCATCAAAATGCATGATAGTTCAGTACACTTTTGTAAAGTTCTCCCAAAGATAAATTTATACAAAGGTATGAATATAACTATTTAAATTTTATTTTAATACTTGAAAAGGTTTACATATTCTTCTCAAATTATCACATAATTGATAATATTCTTCTAAACTTTTAATTGTGACAAATTTTCTCTAAATTATCAAAAATTATCAATGTCTCTAAACAAGAGAAGAAGACAAAAATATCCTAAAATTGTTTTAATAGGACAAACATACATTTTTAAATTCAAAAAAAAAAAAAAAAAAAAAAAAAAACCTTTGAACTTTTTTCTTTAAAAAAGTAAAATTTTAAATTTTTTATTATTTTTTTAAAAATTTATTAAGAATATTTTTGTCTGGACAATTTTTGTTAGTTTGAATGGACATTATTCTAATTGAAAGTTTGGAGAGAACATGTCACTTGAATGATATTTTGAAGGGTATATAAAATTTTTTCTTCAATATTTTTTTAACGTGTGAAATAAAATATATATATAACGAAAATAGGGTTTAAGTTTAGGATCGCTACTTTACTACCACGTAAAATCATTATGTACCTTTAAAGCTCAAGCTTATAAAATTAAAGAAGTTTTAATCTTTTAATTTCTCCAAAAAAAAAAAAAAAATCTTTGAAGGAAGAAGCTGTGGGTAAGATGTGGATGTGTTATTTCTACACACTTTATATATATACTCATATTTGGTATGGGACGATACATACAAAACGAATTCCAAATGCATGTATGTTACACATGCGAGTATTCATACATAGTGTTAAAAAAATGCGTATAAATATTATCTGTGGTGTAATTTCGGAACTTGGAAGGTGGAGAGCAGTGATAATGCCAGCAGAGCTGCAACTTCAATTGTGTCATCCACTCTGCTCCACATCTATGGCGTTCACAAGGGTATACTCGTCATCCTTGTCCTTCTTGTCCGCCGTCACAAGGTGCAGGCACGACGTGTTCTTGAGCTTCAGAGGCGAAGACACCCGCCACAACATTACGCAGCAGCTACACAGGGCCTTGGAGGCGGCAGGCATTCCAACCTTCAAAGACGACGTCAAACTCCACAAAGGGGGAGAGATCGCGTCCGAGCTGCTAAAAGCCTTCCAAATGTCGAGGATTGCCGTCATTGTCTTTTCAAGAAACTATGCGAATTCGGGGTGGTGCCTGGACGAGCTGGTGAAGATCGTAGAGTGCAAGAACCAAGCTGGGCAGCTGCTTCTGCCTCTCTTTTACGATGTTGATCCTGTTGACCCTGGGAGTTTTGCGGAAGCGTTTGCCACACATGAAGAGCGTTTCAGGGGAGGGAATTTGGCCGAAAGCAAGCTAGAGAAGTGAAGGGCAGCTTTGACAGAGGCTGCTACTCTGTCTCAAGGATGGGATTTGCAGAATGTTGCCAGCTGGTACTTCTTTATCAATTTCCATGCATATTTATATTTTCCTCTGTTTGCTGGGGCAAAGCTAGTGGTTAGATCTTTTATATTACAGAAGATTTGAAATACATACAACTAGATGATAATCTACAATCTAATCTGTTGAAGTGGGGGGTTGAAGGTGAAGTTAAATGCTTGTTTTGTAGAAGCTGTGATGTAGAGACCACTTGTTTACTATACCTACTGATTGGGATGAGAGATTCTAAGGAAAGGAATGAAGGAATGGCAGGGCTCTACAGTTTATAATATTTGGAGGTATAGGAATAATATGAAACATGGGAACCAAGAAAAAACCTTGCAAAAATATGTTGGCAGGTTAGGACTAGAATTGTGGGAAAGGGGAAATTCAAGAAAAATGAAGAAAATGTGGCCATTTGTAAAAATTGGGGCATCTTTCTAAATGTTCTGACTTAGAATGGAAGTTGGGGTATCTGATTGCTGTTGGATGCTTAGAGCTACTGTTATGTTGCTGCTGAATTGTTTTGTGTCTGCTTGTTTGCGGCTGGCATAGAAGTTGGGGGATTGGAGTACTTTTTGTATCGTAGCAGTTGAAGAGTGCTGTCAGTACTCTCTGCTCTGGTTGCAGGTTTTTAGTTGATGTGCTTTGCTGTTAGTTTCTGTTGTTTTTTATTTTGAATTGTAGTTGCTCTTATACTGAATAGTTTGTTGATTTAGAGTGTTTAATCTCAGACACTCTGGTTTTCTGGCTGTTTTGGGCTGGATGTTGGTTGTAGCAAGATGTGTTGATGGCAACTGGGGTTCTAGCATTTTTCTGCTAGAGCGTGTTGTATTCTTTGTTTTGTTAATAGAAATTCATTCATCCAACAAAAAAAAAAAAAATCTACAATCTAATCTACAATGTACAACTAACTAAATTCAAATATGAAATTCAAAAATTACAACTCTAACAATATGATCCTGTTATCTCGACATATGAAGCTCATCTGAAGATATATATCATTTACTGTTGAGCTGGCTGTGCTGAGTTGTGTTTGATCTGTGTCTTGCTCTGCCTCATCCAGGTGAGGCTGCTGCTTAACACACTCTCCATATTAATTGACAAATTTATGGATGCAGTTTTCTTATTAGAGTATATCCCCCGATGTGTTGTCTGTTGTAGCTCAATGATGTTTACAATGTTTTGGTTTTGGTCAAATTTGGCATGCATCAGTCAAAATTCATCGAGGAAATTGTGAAACATGTTATGGGCAGACATCAAGATGCACACATGAGTGCTTCGATCTTCCCGTCTAGAATGGATTCTGGTAAACAGTACCTCAATCTCTTGTTAACTGTCATATCAGATGATGTTCTCATAATAGGCATCTCTGGAATGGACAAAACATTGATTGCCAAAGCTGTTTATAATCAAAATTTTCTGAGATTTGAAAGGCAGCAGTTTCCTTTCCAATGTAAGCATAATTGCAGAAGAACCAGGTGGACTACTTGCTTTACAAAAACATTTCCTTTCTGATATCCTAAGGGAAGACAATTTGAACATAGACAACGTTGAAAGCGGAACCACAATGATAAAAAAGGAACTAGGCAGCAAAAGGATTCTTGCAGTTCTTGATGATGTGAATAAGTTGGACCAATTAAATGCACTTGCTAGAAAGCGCGATTGGTTTGGTTCGGGAAGTGGAATCATCGTAACAGCGAAAGACGCTCAATTGTTTAATATACTTGAAGTTGATGATGTCTATGGAGATGAGGGCATACGGGTGAGTGAGTCTGTTCTTTGTGGTTTATTGGCTGAAACAGCATGAGCATTTCTCATGAAATTTATGGTATGCAGGTCATAGAGAATCAGTTTAGGCAGAACCTTCAAACGATTGAAGATCTCATGCAATTAATCTGGAGGTCCCATGCCCAGGTATAGCTTTCTTGCACAAGGCTAGCTAGCTGTTCCAAAAACAAATAAAAAACCTCATCTAATTGCTTCCAAATGTAGGCTTATGAAACAGAAATGTTCCTCATTGCTGAGATAGAAAGAGAGCAAAGGAAGAGCACCACTAAGGTACGTACGGTTCTCTTTTTCAAAGTCAGGGCCGGTTTGTTTCAGCATAAAATATTTTTTTGTCGAAAAGCTAGTAACATTTTTTCAAAAAAAAAAAAAGATAAGGCTTTTTTTGCTGTTTGTTTGCAACTTTAAAAATGACTTGAAAAACATTTTCTAGCATTTGGCTCGTGTGGAAAATTGCCAAATATCCCATATATTTTCATGTAATTTGAGAAGTTGCGAGGAAGAGAGAAACAACGAAGAGGAAATTGTTAGAGAATATATTGATACCGTATATTACGGTACTCTCCATATAGATGTTAGAAAATATAACGATACCGTATATTACGGTACTCTTCATATATTGTAGGATTTGAATTAATCCTCATTAATTGTAATTGATTATAATCAAATTAGATTTGAATTCATTCAATTCTGATTTGATTGTATTCTCTCTATATCCCTATAAATAGGAATAATTTGTATTGTAAATCAATCAAGCAATAAGAGCATAATGTAGCCTTAGGGCTTTTTCCCCCTTTCCTAAGGCATCTTAGAGAGAGGATTGAGCCTTCCCTCCCGCTGCCACTCTGATGCAATACACGTGATTGGACAATAGTGCCACACGTGAGGGGGCGTGTTAAGTATCCCCCTTTCCTAAGGCATCTTTTGAGAGAGAGTAAAGCCCATGGACTTTTACAAATCAAATCAGAATTAAATGTATTCAAATCTGATTTGATTATAATCAATTACAATTAATGAGTATTAATTCAAATCCTACAGTATATGAAGAGTACCGTAATATACGGTATCGTTATATTCTCTAACATCTATATGGAGAGTACCGTAATATACGGTATCAATATATTTTCTAACAGAGATGAGGAGGAAGAGAGTGTGTGAGAGTAGGAAGGCTTTTGAGAGTAAGTTTGAAATTCAATGCGACTGCATTTGCATGGCCATCTTGCTTGCAATTTGGGTAGGCAATTGTGAAAGGGTCCTTGTAGGACCCGTTTGAACAAATCAAGACCTATTTAGGCAAGTATGTCCCATAACATAAAGAGTTCTCTCATAATTACCTATCCCGCGGGTGTGAGAGTGAGGCAAAAAATGGTTTATGCAAATGAGAAACGTAAACCATTTTACACCTCGTAAAGGTTATTTTCCTTGGTTATCTGAAAATATTTTCAGGTTGCAGAACGGGCCTCCCATTGCTAAGGGTTCTTACTTGACTTTGCCCTTTATGGGCACAAATTATTGCCGACTTACAACAAAGTGTGGATCAAACATTGGCTTCAACTGCACTCACGTCAACAACAAATGTCATAATGCACGGAATGGAAGGCCAAGGTTGTGGGGATGAGATTGTTGGTGATTTTGAGTGTGGAAAGGAGATGATAAGTGGGAATGTTTTTGTGGGCGAGGAAGGGGAAATGAGCATTCCTCTCCATATTGCATCCCAGGATTTGGTGAAGGGAGGAATAGAGATGAGACAGCAGAAATGTTCTGCATTGAGCGTCCGAGGAATGTTGGAGTATGGGTATGGACACCACCAACAAAGTGGGGAGTAGGATATGTTTCATTTAACTATGTATATACTTCTTGGTGTTTAAGGTTGTTTGTCTTCGTTCTTCTCGCTTTTAGGATTTTCTTCAAATAAATAAATAATAATCTTTTTGTTTAGATATCTCTCTTGTATATTTCTTATGTACTCAGGTTGTACTCGTTCGCTTTTTGTAAAATTTCAACTATTTATCAAAAAAAGTTGTCAGTGTTTTAGAAAAGTTTTGAGCACTTAGCCTCTCTACTTGTAGAGTATAATTTTAGTAACATACTGAATTTTATGGTATTAAAGGACAACTCTTTAATTCGAATTAATGATAAGATTAACAAGGTTGTTACAGCTTAAAGGGTTAAGTCTCTCTTGTATATTTTTTCATGTACGAGGGTTTAGCTCTTTTTTTCCTCAATAAGATCTGAATTATTCATTAAAAAAAAATTATAAGGTTAACAAGTTTAGATTTTTAAACATGATGTTGGGTGGCCGAACCACTCTTGGTTCAGCTGCCCCCAACACACACCAAAAGGTCACCTTCCAATTTTTTTCTTTTTTTTTTGCATTGTTATCATGATTTAGACTGTTCATTTCCAAAAAATTGTTATTGCACCTTCAAATTGGAATATCTCTTTATCCTATTTATCTTTAAATATTTCTGACTTCGAATTTTCTTGATTCCCATCTAGGTAAAAAGTTCCATAAATAGGTCTATTTTTATAGTCTCTTTGAAGTGGAATTCATCCTTAGTTTTTTTTTTTTCATTCATTCGAATCTCTTCTGTTTCGTTAATTTTGTTTGGATCGTCCTTTTCTTTAGTGAATTTATCTTATTTCTGTTTAGTCCCCTTCGTTTCGAAAGTTGTTTTTATTTCTACATGTTTCTTTCTCACTTTTTAGGTATTACATGGGATCTCAATCTGTAAGAAACCACCATAGTAGACTAGTAGTTAACGTTATTGAGTGTCTTTATAATCCACACACCTAACTAACTTTTTAGGGTATCACAACAACTACTATCTCCCTCATAACCAACCACTCACGAGTCACAATCAACTAGTGACATATAACGAAAATCATTTGTGGGGGACGAAAAACAGTCCCCCATGTATCAGCTCTCAACATATAAAAATGAAAAAAATATAAAATCAATCTATGTGGTTGGCCTAAATTATAAATCGATTTGTCGTATCAACGTGAATTCAGATGGCCCTAGGGTATGTAAAAAAAAAAAAAAAAAATAGTTTAGTCCCTAAAGTCAAATTCCATTAAAGCATTTGACAGATTCCGTTAGGTGCTACATTAGCACCAATAAAATGACATGTGTCACTCTTAATAAATAAATAAATATATATATATATATATATATATGACTTAAGAAAATATATATTTAAAAAAAAAAAAAAAAGGAAAAACTGGCAGCCACCTCTTTTGGGATTCCGCACGCCACCCCGGCAACCTCTAGTGGTGGCGCATGGCCATCCCAGAAGTGGGAGTGGCCTTCGATCATCCCTAGATCAAACTTGGGGTGGTCGCACACCACCCCCAGCCACCTCTAGAAGTGGCTTGTGACCCCAAAAAGAACCGGCAACCACCCCTTTCATTTTTTTCTTTTTTTCTTTTTCTTTTTTCAATTTGTTTAAAATAATTTTTTATTTGTATTTTTTTGTAATTTTTAAGAGTGGCGCGTGTCGTCCTTTTTTTTGCGCTGACGTGACACCTAACAGAATCCATTAAATGTTTTAACGGAATTTGACTCCATGGACTAAATTTTTTTTTTTTAGCATACCACATGAAACTTTGAATTCATTTTGATATGACATTGAGCAATTTGTAATTTATGCTAACTACAATGACTAATTTTACATTTTTTTTTCCTATAAAAACGAAAGAAGGATATAGATACTTACAAAAATTTCACTTTATTCAACCACATTAAACTGTCATAGGTCGAGTCCAATTAAACTAATGGCATAAATCAATCATACACATGCAGGTGCACAAAATGCAGTAGATCCCTACGTCTTACGGTTGTCTTTTTTCATTTTTTTTTTTTTTTTTGGGCCCCTTTTCACAATCTCAATGTGTGACAAGTTTGCAATGTCACCGCCAAATTTTCAAAAGTTGTAATATAGGTATTCTATTTTTCAACCTCCTTTAATTTTACTCTCACATTAAGATTTTTTTGTTAAATCTTAACGGAAGATGTCAAAATGACCAAATTCCACGCCCCCCCCCCCCCCCCCCCCCCCTTTTTTAAGGAAAAAATAAAAAATAAAAAAGGTGAATATTCTCCTTGGGACAGTTGGTTTGAGACGAATAGGGCACGAATACGGCCCTAGGTAGACGTGCTTGCAATTGGGTGGGTTCTTTGGGCTAAAGTTTGGGCACCAAATGGCTCATTAACTAGGTTGACAGAGCTATGGAATTCCCCATCAATCTACAATATCTATCGAGACGATGATAAATCTTCGGAGATATATTTTTTTTTTTCGCGATAGTGCTTTTGAAAATATTTCTTAAAGCTACTTAACGAAACATGACGTAAAACATGATTTAGGAGAACAGAAAACTAGAAGAAAAAGCAAAATCCAAATATTTCATCAAAGCATTATCTTTCGTCAAAATAAAAGTAAGATGGTAAGTTATACTGTAAGAAAACGCAATGTAGCTGAAACAAAATTATTACAAATCAATTGGGAAGAGAAGGGGGTGTGCAAGAAGAGCGCCAAAAAGGAGAGGAATCATCATCAGGTGCACAAGCATATCAAGCACCTCATATTTTCTAGAGAATTCTCAAAGCCTGACACAAATAGAACTCAATTCACACAGCATTGACATGCCAATGCCCTTTCTCAAATCATCAAAATATCAGGCAAATGGCTCTGTACTTCACTTTATCCCAAGGAAAGACATTTGTCCAAACAAGGAAACAGACAATCCTAGCACCACGTCTTAGCAAATAAAATTTGCGCTACTAGCTGTCAATCTTCTTGGAAGTAGCAAATTTTCCGACAATTTTGCATTTTAATTTGCGTCCAAGAGAGAGAGTTTCCAAAACCATAGCATCAATTTCCTGCTCTTTTTTCTCATATATAAAGAAGGCTACAAAGGCAGCAGGAAGACCTGCAAAAACAACAAAAGCAACCTAAGTGAAGCTCATATTCAAGTCTCAATGACTAAATAAAAAGCAACCTAAGTCGCCAAATGGAGTAAGAACCAACAATTACAAAACTTTATGACATTTGCTACATATTCTTTTATCCAACAATCTGACAGGTTTCCCTCAAGACCATCCAATCAGATTCATTTACAGCCTTTTTTTCAAGCTCTCCCAGAAATTTTGGACAAGGCCTTGTTTGACAAAGTTTAGGATAACTGTTTTTACCATTCAAACACTGAATTTTTTTTTTCTCCAATAGCCACTCACACATGCGCATGAGAGAGAGAGAGAGAGAGAGAGAGAGAGAGAGAGAGAGCAAACCTATAACAAAAAAGCCATGAAGTGAAATGGCTCCGAGGAAGCTAAGAAGCAGTAGTGAGAGAACAACCTAATATATTAGACAAGCAGAGAAAAGTATCAGCCAAATTGAATCAAGAACCCCCATCAGAATTGCTGAAATGAACAAAAAAATATAGGCATAAAACAAGTTGGAACCAAACTCGAATTTGCATTATTTACACAATAAACAAACGTTAACAAGGGGGCCTCAGAAGCAGTGTATTACACATCTCCTCTTTTTAGGTGGCTATGGTGTGCCTCATCATGAATGGTATGTACAAATAAAAGCATGGTGGTGATTTCCAATGCGTATTCATTAAAAGAACACATTTTCTTATAAGTAAAGCAAATTCATTAAAACATTAAAAGAATGCAGGAAGGAAAACAAAAGAAAGAAAGGATCTAAACATCAGAGTAAAGAGTAGTGACTTATCATCATCCAAGTCCACTTGGACGACAAAAACAAATGGATCCTGAAAGGGAGACTTTTACAAATACTCTGTAAACTGCCGCTCAGCAAATGTTTATTATCTGGCTTCACAGAAATTCTAGCTTACATGCTGGTATATAAAATCCGAGGAATGCCTGATTCAAAACATTATGACTGCTGTGAGGTTGAGACTTGCTACAAGCAGGAGTGTTACAAATTCCATCTGGAATAGGGTTTTTGTAGTTTGTGAGAATTCATTTTTCTGTATTTGATGTGCAGAGGAGTTTTACGATTTGACTGAAGTTTCTACTGCTAGTATCTTTTGTACTGTGATTTCACCTCTTGTACTTCTTTTGGTTGGATGAAATGACTAATTCATCAGCAAAAAAAAAACTTTGGCTAGCTCCATCAATCTTTGTGGTTCCAATTATCATCTTAAATTTCTACCAGATATGCATCAACTGTATATCAGCATATTATGCAGGAAAAAATGTCTTCAAACAGACATACTTATTATGTGAGACCAGTTTTCGTATTAGTTGGAGTCTATGAAAGATCAAATCTAGTATATTATAAGGAAAGATTTGGACGACAGCTCAGAAAATGTTATAAATTGGTAAGGGGCAGTTGATTTTCCCTAAATATTTCTGGACATTAGGAGCAATAGTTTCCTTTTTGAAATGACATTTTCCTAGGTTGCCAAAATTGTCCAAGTAGCAAGCAGACCTTGTTTTCTCTCTTTTTGGGATAGAATCACCTCCCCCCTCTCCCCCCCCAAAAAAAAAAAAAGAAAAAATGACAAAATACAACCAAAAACCATCTGACAAGGTACTTTATAAGAATAAAATCATACTTGCCACTTTTCCTGCATTAAACCAGTGCTTAGTTTTAGAGCATACAAAATTCTTCTGACAACGCTGTCTTTCTTTATTCTTTTTTCTAAATGGTACTCCTTGTCCTACGTTAGTTTACTTTTATATGCTAAATAACATAATTTGAAACACAACTTTAACTTATGGAAGTTTTTAGGAATAAGTATCATCCAAAACCTGTTGGATCCTCCGTCAATTTTACAGATCATAAGACAATGCATCAATGGAAATTGTGAAGTTACTGAACTTCAGCTTAAGTTTTCAAAATCGCTCTCACTGGATGACTGTGCTGGGCAGACTGTTTTTTCCTCCTTTTTTGGATTGTTTGGACAACGAAGAATTTAATTGTCGCTCTTTAAAAGGTCCTTTTGCACTCCCTGGGTATTAAGTTGAACCCTTCATTTTAATAATTGTCAAGAAAACAAAAAGAAGTAGAAACTAATTCGGTACCACCAAAAAAATGCATAACTTAAGAGCCATAAACAGCGCGGAAACATGCAGAGAATGGCAAATACCTTAAGGAACAGAATCCAGTCATTCCCCTTCGACAGATATTTTAAAACAGTAACAGCAGCATTCCAAGATAAGGCCACAGACGAAGCAACCCTTATCGACATTTCTTCTGACAAGTGAAAGCAAGATCCAGGTATTTTCTCAATTGTATATCCCATTCTGCAATGGCAGACACGTTTATAATTAGCACCAAACTTAGTATCATTATTTCAATGCTTCTGAAAGCCTCCCATCAATTCATAACATATTAATCAGGTCTATGGGCGAAACATGTTAACAGCAGTGTGCATGTTCATTAGCATATAGACATGTCAGAATAAGAGAATAGTCAGACATACATCTTTCCTGGTAAAATGCCATGGATAAACAAGAACATTGATGTCACCAAGAGAAGCTTTGAAAGGGCACTCAAGAGGGTAAATCCAGATGCTACAAAGTTGCAGTAAATTGCAACCAAAACTAACAAAGCAGTAAGAGTCTGCTTTTTATCCCTCCAGAGTAACGTGTCAGCAACTGCAAATGGAATAGAGGCAAATGGGTCACTTCATCAACACATAGATATAGATGTATATTACGACTTCAATCACAATGTGTCAGCTGCTTACAATGTCGTGGTAAAAGAAGAAAAAAAAAATTAAAAGTCCCATATGATAAATATCTTTATGTTCACCCTGGATGCTCAAACACATTGGATTAGAATATATAAACTTGACAAGAATATAAGCGCTCATTTCCAACATGTCTCGGTGAGTATGCTACATGTTGGTTTGTAAAACATAAAGCTAGTGAAATGATTTATAAATGTTTGAAAATGAGGTGTCCCTATTGTACCAGCTGTCCTTCCCTCTAGAATGATGTATTTTTCTTCTATAAATAGGAACATATGGTGAGGACTAAAAAATAACATGCCTCTGTTTTAAAAATCCCTATACTTTACATGGTATCAGAGCTTAGAAATTAACAAACAGCAGGAGCCTTTCTCCTTCGCTTTCTTTCCTTTTTCTTTCTTTTCTTCCTTCTCTTTTCCTTTTCCTCAACTAGTTCTACAACAGGACAATGATATTTTCTCTATATGATCACGGCTCTATTTTCCGATTTGATGCACTCCTTAGCTGCCTCTCAATTGAGTTATAAAATGAGTTAAAGAATAAATATTATGGTTTTGTTAAAAGTAAAACCCCAATGCCTTAGCAGTTTCTTTTAATTATTGTTTCCCCTATATCTTTTATTGCATTTTATAAAATCATTCAACCAAATCAATTGTCATAGATTTTTCCTAATCTAATTTTGTTAGTGCTTTTTGTTTCCCAAATCCCTGTGGTTCAACACTCGGACTCCAAAGAATTTACTACTTCGCGACAACCTGCACTTGGGATTGCACACTTAAGTTGTTACCTATAGGTCGGGGTTGGAGGCACATGGCGCCCTCATCCCCAT
The DNA here is from genome assembly GCF_958979055.1 of Alnus glutinosa. Taxonomy (NCBI): domain Eukaryota; kingdom Viridiplantae; phylum Streptophyta; class Magnoliopsida; order Fagales; family Betulaceae; genus Alnus; species Alnus glutinosa. Next base: position 20,664,660 of record NC_084887.1, read on the forward strand.
CATTATGTTTTCGTTGGATGACGTCGTCGTTCCCATATATATATAAACTAAAAAATTTAAAGAAATTAAAAACTTAAAAAATTAAAAAATTTTAATTGGAAGCCACCCCTTTTTTAATAGTTTTCTAAAATTTCTTTTTTTTTAAAAAAAAAAAGTTTTTTTTTATTATTTTTTATTTTAGGTTTTAAGAGAATAAGGGTATTATATGAATATTTCGACAAAAGTGACATTTTTGGCACACTTTGGTAGTTTGATGGGTCACATTAGTGCACTTGAAATTCAGGGGGCTATTTTAAAATTGGTTACTAGTTTAGGGAGCTTTTTTATATTTTTCCCTAGTTTTTATTAATGATGCAAAACAAATTACCTTATAAGGTGTAACATAACTATCTTTTACCTATTTTACTTTCGAAGTTGTGCAAATAAGAAAGAAGAACAATAATAGTGTAATTACGGACAAAATATGGAATTAAATAAAGATCAAGATACAATCCAAAAAGGTTCCTATATTTGTTTTTTCTTTATAAGTAATAAAATTTTATTAAAAAAATGTAAGACACTCCTAAGTACACAGGAAGTACACACAAGAGCAGGCGAAGCAACCCACAAAAAGAAAGAAACCCAACAAACCCTCAAAAACCAAAAGCCTTTAAACCCGAACCCTCAAGAAGCACACCCTTCTACAACACGTGAGCCTTACCTTTCCTCTGCCGAGAGAATGCACTTGCATCACCATAACTATCTTTTACCTATACTTGTTAAACATACGGTATTAAATGAAGATGGAGAGAAGATTAAGTTGGTCAAAGATTTGTACTCTGATATCGTCAAGTGGTTTGGGGGTTAGAAATTTGTTTTTGTTGAATCGAACTCTTTTGGGGAAGTAATTATGGCATTATGCCATAGAGAAAGAGGCTTTGTGGAGATCAGTTGTGTAAGTTAAATACAACAACATATGGGGAGGGTGGGTGTTCTAATGCGGTTATTGGGTCTTTCGAGGTTAGCGTGTGGAAAAATATTATGAGGGGGTGGGGAGAATTCTCCTAGATTTATTAAATTTGAGGTGGGTGATGATTCTAAGATCATATTTTGGCATGAAGTGTGTGGTGGGGATCAGACTTTGAAGGCAGTCTTCCCAAAGAAGTTTAGTGTATCTCGCTTTAAGGAGAGGCTTCGGTGTCCCTATTGTACCAACTGTCCTCTCCTTTAGAATGATGTATTTTGCTTTTATAAATAGTAACATAAGGTGAAGGCCAAAATATACTCTCTTTTGCAAATGCCTATATTTTACAATTAGAAAGGAGAATAATAAACCATCATACAATGTCAATTGTCAACAATCTTCCCATGTTGCATTTTGAATACAACAAAATATGTTTATACCACCAATCCTTGTATAAAGTAATACCTCTGTCCACTTGAAAGGAGGAAGCACTTAGGTTTAGCTCATGGAAGGGGAAGGCCGTATCCTACCACTACCACTTGTGCGTACAAACATACATTGTCATATGCATATGAGTGTTGCGTGTCTATATGTTGGAAACAAATTTTATACTCTTTCTTATCAACTCAATTGCAACCTCCTTAAACTCGGCCTGTCCATCTTGCAGCCTTCAGATCCCCTAATTTAAGGTCATTAGTTATGTCATCTTGAGATGAAAAAAAAAATACTTAATAGAGGTTCGGTTGGACAAAAGTATTAACATCTAAGCTTGTGCAATTGGATTGAATATAATACCCTTTTGATCTTTTTAGTACCCCATACAACGTATATGACAATACCGTGGGGGGAGGTGGTATTACGGTAATGGGGATAACATGTGTTCCTTGTCATATGCCCAAACACTGTGATTACCTGAGATCACCAGCGATGGTCTCAAAATTGCCACCAACTCAAGCTTGCTGCCAACATCCAAACATTGCTTACTTAAGCTTGACAGTGAAAAACCACCAATAAGTTTTCTTTTTTCAATATCATCTTTTCCCCACCGATCACTCAAGCTTCCAGCCAACCATCAAAAAGAAAACATACCAATTATTATTTTTATTCAATCCAATCCAGGTGTATCCCAAGAACATGATTGGACAATATAATCCAATCCAAAACAACCCTCTATATACAGCGTGCCAATCAGGGCCTGTCAGCCTTAACTAAATAGACACCTAATCAGTATAGTAGTTGGCTAGGGCAGTGCAAGAGGCATCCATCATTTGATTTGTACAAGGCCCTGGATGATTGCATTCTACAACATACTGTAAGAAAACACCCAAGAGTATAACATAGGGAAATGTAACACAGCCAGATATATAAAATAATGACATTAAATTGACGATTCATACCCCTTCCCCTTCCAAGATATATGGAAGCTTTAGAAGGCCCTTCTCTTTTGGGTAGTCGTTCAGCCCTCAAGTGCGAGTATGACTCAATTGTCCTCTTTAGACCCTCCTGCAGAAAGATAAAATCTAATGTTAAAAGAATGCTACCTATACAAGAATTTGCACTTAGATTATACGGGTGAATAGACCTTTATTAATGCGATTGATAACTGCCCATCAACCAATACTATCCAGTTCAAAGCCACATTATGTACATAAGACCCAGAGCACAAAATTAAACCTAAAATAGTCTAAACATAGAGGGGAAGAATCCTTATGGGCATTTAAATTTGCATCAACCATCCGAAATAAATCATTTAGAGGGTTGAGACCAGAAAGATTAGAAGGGCCCACATTTCATAGGGCAAATCCTTGAAGTTGAGTTTACAGGTAAACCACAGGGCCATAAAACTCATGGGAATGCAGCAGAACATGATATAAACTAAACAGATTTGGTGAATCCTTATACAAATCATCAAATACAAATAATTAAACTAGATTTAAAACAATCAAGAAAATAATTCCCTACCGAAGACACCTAACTGATTTAAAACAATCAAGAAAATATTTTCATATGGTGAATCCTTATATATGCTACTTTTCTGCTTCTTTTTTCCGTTTTTATTTTTTGGGAGCAACTTATTTATCTTTGTCATGAAAAATGATAGAACCTGAAGTGATACGATGGGTGTGTAGCCAAGTAGATCCTTTGCTTTCGAACAATTGAAAGATCTGCTGCAAGTGAGGAGTCTTATTCTTGAAGGTGTCAACTGTGGAACCTTCATCCCATATGGACCTAACAGCCTATATGTACAATCCACCAAATGTGCAATTGGCATCATTACAAAGGCAGGGATCTTTATTCTTGGCCTGCAAACCACATTGGTTCAGATAAACAATTACGTAACTATATTTTATTCCCTAGTTCTTGGGAAAAAAAAAACGGACTACACCATAAAGAAATTGCAGGTTATTCATTTAAAAGAGGCTACATGCCATACAGCAAAACCCAATAACTGATCGACCAGTGCCCAGCCTATAAAAAAGGCTAACAAGCAATCCTCTAGAAACAGGTTGATCAAGTACAAGAATTTAGTTAGCAAGCACTGTAAAATTGTGCCAAAGGCCCATTGCATCATATTGGGAGCATCCATGACTAACACAAAGAGAAAGGGTGAGAGAGGGTCCCCTTGGCGAAGGCCCCGAGAACTTCCAAAGAAGCCATGTAGGCTACCAATGATCAGGATGGAAAAGCAAGCCGTGGAAATACAAGCAGAAATCCGCTTCCTCCATTTAGTACCAAACCCACTACACCTCAAGAGATAAGAGAGGAAATCCAATTGACATGGTCATAAGCCTTTTCCAGGTCTACTTTGCACAAAACACCAGGAATTCCTGAACTCGTCTTGCTGTCCAAGCACTCGTTGGGCTATAAGTACCGAGTCTAGAATTTGCCTCCTCCCAATAAATGCATTCTGGCTGTTTGAAATAAGCGCACCCAACACTTGTTTCAACCTACTAGCAAGAACTTTTGCCAAGATCTTATAAACACTCCCCACCGAACTGATAGGTTGAAGTCCCTTACCTCTAGCTGTCCAATCTTCTTAAGGATGAGAGCAATAAGATTAGCCTCTTCTCAAACCTCTAATGCTAATGGAAGTTATGAAAGACACTCGTAAGATTAGCTTTCACTTTAGACCAACAACAATGAAAAAAAAAAAAAAAGCAATAGTGAAGCCGTCAGGGCCCGGCGCATTGTCTTTATCCTTACTAAGCAAAGCTTGACGAACCTCCTCTGAATCGGTCTCTCCAACCAAACCATTTCTGTAGAATCTAAACAAAGAAACTGCAAACCATCTAATTTGAGATGTCAAGGAGCTGTTTCGATAAAGAGATTCTTGTAGTACTAAGTGATTGTATCTTTGATCACCTCTTGCTAGGAAGTAACACTACCTTCAATACAACGATTGCAGATAAAGTTGTTTCTTCTATGAGAATTGGCAAGACGATGGAAAAAACCGGTGTTGTGATCCCCTTCTTTTTGTGAAGTCGCCTTTGATTTCTGTCTCCAACTGATTTCTTACATAAGAGCCACTTTCTCCAAGTCAATTTTTTCACCTTTTCACTCACTCTCTCCTCATCTGCCAACTCTCTTTCATCTTCTAAACCATCAAGAAATGAGATCTCCTCCAGCAAAGCTTTCTTCCTCACCTCTACATTTCAAAAAACCTCCTTGTTCCAATGATTCAAATCAAATTCAGCTGCTTTAATTTGTTAGCTAGAACATAACAGGGAGTGCCGAAGAACAGATATGAATCCCACCACTGTTTGACTAACTCTACAAAACCTTCTACTTTTACCTTCATGTTCTCAAATTTAAATGAGCCTGAACCTCTAGTCATACCTCCACAATCAAGCAATAATGGAAAATTATATAATAAAGGACGAGGAAGTCAGCACTGAATCAAGTCTGAAAAATGCTCTTCCCAAAGAGAGGCTAAGAATCTATCAATCCTGGACATAAAAAAAAGGGGGAGGACCAAGTAAAGAACCTCTAGTCAATGGTAAATCCATCAACCCTTGTTCTGAAATGAACTATGAGAATACCCACATAGGTTGAATGGGACATACTACATTAGGCATCCAACTTTTCAAAAAATTGGTGGTGCTAAGTCTTTTCCCTGCATCGTTAAGATCTCTAACATTCCAGCTAAAGATTTTTCCTAGTGGGGTGGAAGCCTTGCCACAAATCCAAGGACGGGTTTTGGACAGGTTTCTACTATAGTCGTAGTACACTGAGCTTGATAAGTTGATGAGTTCTCTTACCCCTTTCACCCTGCTCCCTGAAACTTTTTTGAGAGGTCTCGGAGACATGGAGTGCTCTTTGCGTCTGGATTCAATAGCAGAAAATATATTCGAAGCCTCCTGCTTAGGACCTTCATAAGAAATTCCCAGGAATTTTGTAGTCTATACATGGGTCATTTAACCCATTATGAAGGCACCACCTTACTCGTCTGGGGTTTTGAGGGAATACCCTCTATGCTGTCATGAGAAGACCTAGACACTGATATGATCGACGCAGGAGGAGCAAAGATGTTTCCCCTAGGCATGTTGCTTCCTTCCCTGCGGGAGATGTGTACAGGGTCTTCCTGAACAGCTGGAAGACACAAACTCGATGGTTCATTGGAATCCTCTCTAGAACAGGAAGGAAGACTGGTATCGACATCCAAGAGACAATCCGACACAGTTTGAGAAGTCTGGGAGGATTTGTGGCTAAGTGAGCGAGACTTTAAAACCTTTATCAAATCAACTAATTGGGAGGTGGATTCGATTACCTCGTTCTTTTATCTTTTGTATTATCTCACATTGGAATGAGGCGGTGAGGATGAGATTTGTTAGATACCTTCCAAAAGGCAGGTTTTGAGGTCAAATCATTTTACAATGCACGGATTCACCCCAATGGCTCTCCCTTTCCATGGAAAAGCATTTGAAGGAATACGTCTCCTTCGAGGGTGGCATTCTTTGTATGGAGGGTAGCTTTAGGGAAGATTCTCATTATGAATAATTTGAGAAAGAGGCATATCATAGTGGTGAATTGTTGTTGTATGTGTAAGAAAAGCAAAAAAAAATCATTAATCATCTTTTTCTCCATTGCAAAGTAGCGAGAGACTTCTGGGAATCGATCTTCCATCTATTCGAAATAGAGTAAGTCATGCCTCAATGGGTAGTGGAGTTGTTGGCTTGTTGGAGAGAACAGTTTGGAAGACATTACAATATAGAAGTTTGGAAGACAATTCCACTATACATAATGTGGTATATTTGGAGAGAACGCAATGCGCGAACTCCAAAGACTGTGAGAGGACGGTGACAAACTTTTTTTTAATAAGAAGACGGTGACAAACTTAAAAGTCATTATGTTCAAATCTTTTTATGTTTGGATGGCTGCTTACAACTATTTTGTTTTTCTAATTTTTTTGGAATTTCTTGATGTGTACTGTTTCATAATTGAGTGTTTCTCATGTATACTTCTTGAGTACTTGGATTGCACCCCACTGTGCTTCTTTATGAGATTCAATTACTTATTGGATTGGAAGATGATTGTTCACCCATATAGGAGGCTTGGGAGTGAGAGAGCTTGTGTACCTTAATTATGCCTTGCTAGGGAAGTTGTTGTGACATTATGAAGAGGAAAGGGATCATCTTTGGAGATGCATTGGATTAAATGCAATGAAGATAGGATTCAATGGACAACTTACGGAAAAGCATCAGAATTGTTGGGACTTGTTTCCAAACTTCAATAAAGTTCGTATCAGACTTCAATTGCTGGCACGATGTATGAATTAGGGAAGCCGCACTAGAAACCTCTTCCAAATTAAATTTGTTGCTTGTAGCATTTGATAAGGATACATCTGTTGCTTCTAATATGGAAATGTTGGGACTCTTCATTGTATATCCTTGGTTTTGTAAGAGCAATACATGACTAGAAGCTAGAATCTGCAGCTTCCTTGTTTTTTCTCTTTACTTGTATTCAGCTCAAGTTGCAGTAAGTGATGATAGAATGTGCAGGCAGCCAACTAAGAATGGTAAATTTGAAGTTTGCTTTTACCATGAGGCTTTGCAGGGCACTACTAGATATCATGTTTCTTGGAACAATATTTGATGTGCTGCCGCAAACAGTTACTTTTTTGTTTAGCCAACTGTCTCATGAAAGATTTTAACATTAGAACATCTAGGTAAGGTGTACTTTTGGTCCCTGAAATATATATGAATTTCCAATTTGGCTCTTAGAATTAGGTTCCAATTTTCTCCCTCAATAACTAAACTTTTAGCAATTCCATCATTCCGCCCATGGGAGTTGATTGACAGAAGTTGATGGAAATTGCTGAAATGTCATCTTTTTTTTTTTATGAATAATAATAATTTTATTAAAAAAAAAAAAAAAAAAAATCCCCGTACATGAAGAGTATACAAGACAATCAAGAAAACCAAAGAACTAGCTGCTATTACAATTCTTTGAAGGAAAGTTAGTAACATGAACAATGGCCCAATCCAAGAGAGATCTCAGGAAGGAGGATTTAAGAATAAGCACATTCATCTTAATATCCTCAAAGAGCCAACGTATCATTTCTCTCCACATGTTCCACATTAAGAGGGCGAAAATAACTTTCCAGATAGCTTAGCTAGGATGTCCAATCCCAAGAAATTTCCAACAATGGAAAAGCTGAAGAACATTACCAGATGTGACCCGAGAGACGCCAAAGCTATTAAGAACTAAGTGCCCGATGTCAACGGTAAACTTGTAATGAAGGAGAAGATGATTAATAGTTTCCTCATCCTTCTTACAAAGGCAACACTGGTTAATCAGCTCAAACCTCCGCCTTCTAAAATTGTTTGCTATAAGGATTCTACCCAAAGTTGTAGCCCATATGAAGAAAGCAATGTGCAGAAGGGTCTTCACCTTCCAAATGCCTTCTTATGGGAATGAACTAAGCTCTTCTCTGCAAGGGGAAGTTAACATGGTAAAGTAGCTCTTCACTACAAAACCTTGGCGGATCAAAGGAGCCACACCATGCTATCCGAATCTCCTGGAGGTGGGTTCATAGAGTATAAAAGAGTGAGAAAAGAATCCAGAGATTCAATTTCCCAATCACTAACATCTTGAATGAAGTTAAGATTCCAAAGGGTGTGGGGACTGAAGCAATCCATGTACTCTGATACCAAATCCTCCTTGTTACGAGCTAAGGAAAAGAATTCAGGGAAAGAGCACTTTAGAGCACTATCACCACACCAAATATCATGCTAGAAACTGATGCAAAGGCCATCCCCCACCTTATAGGAAACAAAATTGGAAAAAGCTCCCCAATTTTGCCTAATATACCTCCAGAGACTCACCCTATAAGGAGCTCGCACTTCCTCTGAGCACCACCCCCTTCGGATCCCGTACTTCAAAGCAATCATATGCCTTCATAAATAATCTTGTTCATTCCCGAACCTCCATAGCCATTTACCGAGCAGGGCTTTATTAAACAGAATAAGGTTTTTGATACCTAATCCCCCTCTCGCAATTGGGGAACAAACAGTCTTCCAGTTTACCAAATGTAGCTTGTGGTCTCTGCTTCAACTGTCCCACAGAAAGTCGCTCTGAAAACGCTCAAGCCTTCAAGCTACGCCAACTGGTAGAGGGAAGAGAGATAAAAAATAAGTGGGAATACTAGAAAGAGTACTCTTGATGAGAGTAAGACATCCTCCCTTGGAAAAGTAAATCTTCTTCTAACTCGCTAGCCTATTTTCCATTTTCTCAACCACCCCATCTCAAATGGCTTTAGATTTGAAGAGAGCACCAAGAGGAAGACCTAAGTAACGTAACGGAAAAAAAATAGATATTACAACCGAGAGTATTCGCTAGCTCCTCAATGTGCGGGACCTCCCCCACTGCGACTAACTCGAATTTTTAAAGATTAACCTTTAAACCCGAAATGGCCTCGAAGCACAATAGAATGTGGTCCAAATTATGGATTTGATCTGCGTCAACATCACAGATAATAAGAGTATCATCTGCAAGAAAAAGATGTGAAATTTCCATGGGGAAATTATTGAGATTGTCAACTCGAAAGCCCGAAAGAAAGCCCCCATCCATTGTTCTAGAAAGCATCCTAATGAAACATTCATGACTAAAACAAAGAGAAGAGAAGAGAGGGGGTGCCCTTGGTGAAGACCCCGTGAACTACCAAAAAAGCCATGCGGGCTGCCGTTGATCAGGATCGAGAAGCGAGCCGTAGAAATACAAATCACAATCCACTTCCTCCATTTAGGGCCAAGTCATGTGCACCTCAAAATATAGTAAAGGAAGTCCTAATTAACATGATCAAAAGCCTTTTCCATATCAAGTTTGCATAAAACCCTAGGAATTCCTTATCTCAATCTGCTATCCAGACATTGATCGGTTATAAGAACTGAATCTAGAATCTGATGCCCCCCAATGAAAGCATTCTGGCTGTTGGAGATAAGAGCTCCTACTATTGGCCGCAATCTCCTCGCAAGAACTTTTATCAGGATCTTGTAGACGCTCCCTATCAAGATGATAGGTTTGAAGTCCCTAGTCTCCAATCGACCAAGCTTCTTCAGAATAAGGGTAATGAAAGTAGCGTTAAGACTCTTCATAAACCTCTCATGCTCATGAAAATTATGAAATAATTTCATGAGATCGGCCGGCCTTCACAATAGACCAACAGGAACGAAAAAAAAAAAAAAAAAAAAAAGCAATGGTGAAGCCATCTGGACCCGGCACTTTGTGTACCTCCATACTCAACATGGCTTGAAAAATCTCCTCTTGAAACGGTCTTTCCAGCCAAACCGCTTCGGAGGAATCTAAACAAGGGAACGCTAAACCATCTAAAGAGGGACGTCAATGGGCTAATTCGGTGAGGAGATTCAAGTAATATTGAGTGATAGAATCTTTAATCAACTCTATCTTGGAAGTGACATTGCCATCGATGCATAGGCCAAAGATAAAATTGTGTCTTCTATTAAAATTAGCAAGACGATGAAAGAACCCTCTGTTGTGGTCTCTGTTAAGGATACAATAGTAAACTCACGCCACACACCCGGATCCTACTCAGCAGCTGCCACTACAGTTGACAAACCCTACAGTACAGCCTCAACATCACTCGATGACAGCAAACAAGCCCTAGTACAATCAGCCGTGATTCAAGGGGATCTTCCTAAACAAGAACAGATTCTAATTTCCTCACCATATCAAACCTATAGCTAGCTATCACTCATTATTCTCTCATTCCTTTCCTATTGTATACACAACGGCTATATTGCCACCTTTACTTTCCTAGGATAGAATATTACTTACCTTAGTTAGTTTATGACATTATACCATGCCATATACACGCACACTGTAAATCCCTATAAATAGTGTATCAATACTAAACCTAAGTATCAAGCGTCTAAAGCTTTTTACCCTACTTTTGTATTTAACTTACAGTCTCCTTCTTTAAGCCAAGTAGCCCTAAATTTCTGCCTCCAACTGATTTCTTGCATAAGGGTCACTTCTACCAAATCATATTTAGCCTTTTCCTTCCTATCTCTCTCATCTGTTGCCAACTCTTGCTCCTCTTCTAAATCATCAAGATTTTGAATCTCTTCCAACAAAGCCTTTTTTCCGAACTTCTTCATCTTTTTTCACTGGCACATGCCATATCAAAATCTAAGAAGAATATTTTGCTTTTTTTTTTAATAAACAAAACAATAAGTCATCCACTCCCTCCCTACCTACTGCAAACAAATTCCAACACCAACACTTTGAAATGCTAATAATCACTTAAACACGGAAATACATAAGCCTTAGAAAAATCCCAAAATATCTACAAATTAAATTCCCTCCATTAAAATCACTTACCAAAAAAAAATCCCTCCACCAAAATCAGAGAAAACTGAAGCAAACCTTGAGATCTGAATAGAAATCACTTTGGCAATGCCCTTGCCATGCCTCCTTTGCTCATAAAAAATTATCAAGATATCTATAATTATGGGCTTCAACTGGCAGCAGTGGGTGAAGCAATTTCTTATATTTCCCCACAAAATCCAAGGGTAGATTCTATGCTTATGTTCTCAAGAGTTCTGCAATGCATAACCAAATCCAACACCGTATGCCAGTGCACCATCTCAAATCCCAACCCAAAAGCCACCAAGAGTCAACATGCCCATGCAGTCAAACCAAAGTTTGTTGATAGATCTAAGGCAGGTACTTTGAATTCTTTGGATTTTGAGGCAGGGTCTTAGTAATTACTTTGTATGTGATGTTGGATATACTCAATATGTAGTGTTTCTATGGTAGAAGTGAAATGGAAAGTTCCTTTCTTTGTGCTGATGGTGAACTTGATATAGCTTGAATAGATAAAAGAGTTGGAGGAGGAGGAGGAGGGGGAGCGAGTTTCAGTTTTCAATGGTAGAGTTTTCGTACCAACAAACTCAGTGGTACCAAGCTCGCAGGAGAGTAATAATGGGACAGTAATTGGGGCCACTGTACTTAAAAAAGGTTAAGGAAGTGGTGATTTGAACTTGGTACTGGTGGTTGTGATGCTGGAGTTTGGGCTGGCAGGTGGAAGAGGAGAGAGAGAGAGAGAGAGAGAGAGAGAGAGAGAGAGAGAGAGAGAGAGAGAGAGAGAGAGAGATCTTCTTACTTAAGAAAGGATAAAAATTAAAAGATATATAGTTTTTCTTAATTGTTGATGCGCAACATACCATGTGGACCTTCCACATGCCAAGTAAAAAAAACAAAGATATGGCAACAACTTACCTCAATTTCTGTCAATGCTGGTTTACAGAAGGACAAAACTGCTGAAAATAAAACTATTGAGGGACAAATTTAAAGTTGTTTATATTCTAGGAATCAAATTTGGTATTTCATATTCAAGGACTGAAAAAATAGTTTAGCCGAATAATTTTATGTGAATAAAGATAATCATGGATAAGTGCCACGTGTAAAAATAGCAGCAAAACAGTTGACCATTTGCTACTGCATGGTTCAATAGTATGGGCACTTTGTTCGTTGGCATTTACCGCATTCATGGTCCAAGGGATGATGCTAGGATAGTAGTGGAGTTGCTTATGAACTGGAAAGGAGATTTCAAAATAGTATTGAGTCTTGGAATGCCATTCGCTTTTCCTTGTATGGTGTCTCATAGGAAGGCAATAATCGAACCCTGTTGGTGCCGCATGTCCATCGCAACAGCTACCAACAAATATGCTTTAGACAGCATGACATTTTCAGCAGAAGAAAATGCCAATGGACTACAGGAGCAAGCACAATATTTAAGATAAGAGACCACAGTAGAAACTACTTTTTTCTTTACGTAAACAGGACATATCAAGAATATATGCATGATCTCTGAGCTATTAGCTATTAACAACACATTTTGATTGGTGTTAGTGAGAGAACATAGGATGAGCTTGAGTCCTTTTTCTTTTGTATTCTTTTTCTTTAGACAGCCACATTTATTTCTCCCTTGGTGCTTAGTTATCATGATTTTCTTGTTCTTTTTTCTCCTTCTAGTTATCTAGCTGTTTTCTCTTGTATATTTACTATAGACCTAGAGGCGCCTTACGCTTTTTATGATAGTTCGATTACTTATAAAAAAATAAATAAATAAATAACATACTTGTGATGGATAGAAAAGAAAAAGTTAACTGCTAAGCCCTCGTAAGAACGTTAGAGTCCAACTTCATATATTGATGGATAGAAAAAGAGAAAACAAACATAATGACATAATAATTTGGAGATTAGATGAGAAGACAATATAATTTGAAGAATCAAAATTGCCAGATGTAACATAACTAACTAAGAAATGGCAAAGTGGACCCTAAATAAGACAAAGATCAAAGAGGAAGAAGGATAAAACCAACAAACTAACAGCTGGTTACATCTGCTCAAAATGAAAGTACAAGAAAAAGAAATACCTTTCATAGCCAAGACCTTCGAGAATAAGTGAGATAAACTCCCAAAACTTTACGGGTTCCATATTGGTAACAAAATATGCCTGTGAAACCAACCTCCATTTAGCAAAGAAAGCCAAAACCAACTTATGATATCCTAGTTTGACATGTCCTTAATTATATTATATCCTTCTGTTTGTTTTTCTTAGGAGACACGCCAATTAATCTCAAAACATGAATTTGCAATTTCTAAAGAAAAATCTATGAAACAGAATATTAAATTGATTTTTTTAAAAGCAATAACCAATGTCATTAAAAGCATAAGGCGTCCCTCAGTACACTGGGAGTATACAAAAGGAATTGCATAACTAGAAAGAGAAAAACGAACTAAAAATCATTAAAACTAATCGACAAAGGGGACACATATCAACACAATTTTTGATAGTTATAACCCAAAGGTCTTCAAATTTCTTCTGAATAAACATGTTTGAACCTATCCAGTATAAATTTTCTTTGCAGGTCCATAAATTAAAAAGGTTGCTCATTTCATCACCTACACTAAATGAATTAAAGCTCCAAAGAACATGCCACCTGGACTTTGGCACAAAAGAGTGAAAAGAGATTTAGATTGGTCTTAAGTTCATATAAATTTCCAGTTGACAAGTAAAGTTGCCAACAGTTCCTTCCCCCTTTCCTCCAAAAAAAAGAAAAGGCCCTAACTTTTCATTGTAGGTGGACACTTCGCATACCATGCAAGAGCCAACTGCAACAACCTTTGTTCAACCCAAAGGTGCCTTGAGATTAAGACGATGCATTGTGATGCAAAATGCCTACCTGGATCAAGAATAGGTACCAGGAAGCTTTGAAGTGCCTGTCACAACACAGAAAGCCTCCAAGGTGCTGCCCCACCCACAATCAGGTTTGGGCATCCCGGCTTTCTGGCTGCACTCTATTCTCCCGAAAACAAGTATATGCCCCAAAAATTAATGAGGTAAAGTCCATTTAGGCCAAAATCCCACACAAACACTACTGACTCCTCCTAGTTTCTAACTCAGGTGTAACATCTCAATCCCATATTAGGAAAATGAGTAGCCCACATAGGGAGGGTGGTTTATAAAAATACGCATGGGTGGTAAGTCCAATATCGGTTCCTTACTAGGTAAGATTGGGCTTTGTAAGTGATCCTAGGAAAACTCCAAATGACTCATCATTTTAAAGTGATTGCACAAATATGGCTAGCATTTTTCTTAATTCGTTCTTAAAATGGTATCAGTACAACCTAATAACATCATGTGGTACTGGTTCATGTTGGGGTGTTTGGGTTTCCCCCTGTTTTTGGGTTTTATGGGTGTTTTTCTTTCTTTTTTCCTATTTTGGTGCCTTTTTTGTATGATTGGGGGCACCTTTACGCTTTTTATAAATTTTTCTGCTTACCTATCAAAAATAATTTCCCAAGTCGTTACATCAGGTCACTCCATTCTCCACTCAAGTTAATGATTCTATACCATCAACCATATCAACTAACATATCTCCACCCAAAGCCTACCACCAAACTTCATTGTTATTCAAACATTAGCAATGGAAATTGCCATATCTCGCTCCTGCTTCTAAGTGTCACTGATCAAGCCCTTACATAGAAGATGACAAGAATGTACTCACGCATGCAATAAATTGGATAAAAGCCAAACTGAATCTAGTAGTGCATGATCAAACCAAGAAGAAAATAAGTGCAACCCGTCAACAAAAGAAAAATGCATCTCAAACTTTACCCCGACTGTAACTTTGTTTTTCCAAATTTTCCCCATATGACTATTGGACGTGAGAGATGGAGGAAGCTGTAGAAAAATCAATCAACTGAACTCTCTCTCTAATATGTGTCTATGTGTGCGTTTCTCATTCAAATACTAATCCAATGGCAATAACAAAGGTACCTGCCCTGCAGCTTTTTCTGCAACCGTCCCTTCTGATGCAAGAGCTCGCTCCGCACATACATGGGCATGTGCCACATTTTCAACATAAGTGAAGTCATAAATGTTGTTTCCATCACCAATAATGAACTGACCATTTGAAAAAGGAATAAAAATCAATAGGTTTATATTGAAGAAAGTCTGTACCACTAACACTGTTAAGAAAAACCAAACACTGTTAAGAAAAACCAATAAAAATCTATCTAACAACCAAACACTGTTAAGAAAAACCAATAAAAATCTATCTATATATATATATATATATATATACTAAGAATAGAGAACAAGAGATACGTTATCATATAATTATGATCAATATTTTTAAGTACTCAAAACTTGTGCTAAATCATTTAGCAAGCACTTCTACATGCCACTCACTCCTCACAAACTATGACAGATTATTCAAGATAAAGTGTGACACAAATGACTTGTGATGAGATATACTAGGTTCATGAAGGCAATGACACTCAAGACGGATGAGTAGGCGTCTGATTTTGCCTAACCACATGACCATACCTATATGTCTGCAATATACCAAGAGAGCAAAATAGTCAAGGATTACACAGCTAGGATAACTCTTCCATTTAAACTGACATTATGGATGTTTTTGCAGAATTTCACACTCGAGGCAAGTTTGAGAAGAGCTTTAATGCTACTTCCGTCTCTCTGATTCCAAAGAAGACTGGTGCCATGGATGTGACAGATTTTTGCCCTATTAGTTTGGTAGGGGGCATTTACAAGATTATTTCCAAGGTCCTCGCGCACAGGTTTAAATCAGTTTTGGGCAAGATTATCTCCAACACTCAGAATGCGTTTATAGGTGGTCGACAAATCTTGGATTCAGTGCTTATTTCCAATGAATGTGTGGATAGTCAAATTCGATCAGGAGACCCTGGGCTGCTATGTAAGTTGGATCTGGAGAAGGCTTATGATCATGTGAATTGGGATTTCTTGCTATATTTGTTGCACCGTTGTGGTTTTTGGGAAAAATGGAGGACTTGGATTCGGTTTTGTATTTCTACGGTGAGATTTTTTGTTCTTGTGAATGGAACCCCGTCGGGTTTCTTTAACAGCTCTCGGGGTTTGCGGCAAGGAGATCCTCTTTCTCCTTTTTTGTTTGTGGTGGTTATGGAGGCTTTGAGCCGGATGCTGAGTGCTGCATTGGATCAAGGCAACTTGACTGGGTTTTCAGTGGGATCTAGGGAGCCTGAGGCCTTAGTTGTGAACCATTTAATGTTTGTTGATGACACATTGACTTTTTGTGGGGCGCAGGAAAAAACAAATTCGCCATCTGAGATGTATCTTCCTTTGCTTTGAGGCAGCTTCGAGTTTAAGGATTAACTTAGGAAAATCAGAAATTGCTCATATTGGTGCGGTAGAGGATGTCGAAGGATTGGCTCACTTACTTGGATGTCGGGTCGCTTTTTTGCCTATGACATACTTGGGTTTGCCATTGGGTGCTTCTTACAAGTCCGTGTCTATTTGGAATGGTGTTATTGAGAAAATGGAAATGAGATTGGTTGGATGGAAGCATATGTATTTGTCAAAGGGTGGGCGGCTGACTCTTCTTAAAAGTAAGCTTTCCAACCTTCCTACTTATCTCGTCATTGTTTCCTATTCCAGTGAGGGTGGCTAATCGTCTTGATAATATTCGAAAGGCTTTTCTTTGGGGCGGCATTGGGAATGAGGTCAAATTTCATTTAGTAAAATGGAATAGGATTTGTACTCCATTGCACTCAGGTGGGTTGGGAATTCACAATTTCATCCAGTTTAATCGAGCACTTCTGGGAAAATGGTTGTGGAGATATGGTAGGGAGAGAGAGGCTTTATGGCGATTGTGATTGACGCAAAATTTGAGAGCCTCAAGGGTGGTTGGTGTTCGAAAGAGGTGTCAGGTTCCTTTCGAGTGGGTGTGTGGAAACATATTAGGAAGGGGTGGGAGAAGTTTCGCAATTCAGTTCGTTTTGAGGTGAGGAATGGAACACATATTAGTTTTTGGCATGATTGGTGGTGTGGGGTTAGATCCTTGAAGCAATGCTTTCCAGCTCTTTTTAGTATAGTGAGGAACAAAGATGCGATGGTGGAGGATAATTTGGTTGTTCATAATGGTGTTATTCAGTGGAATATTCTTTTTACGCAACAAATCCAGGATTGGGAGATGATATGGTCCTTTCTTTCTTCGATCGACTGTACTCCATTTCGGCTCGACATGGAGAGGGTGACAGGTTAGTGTGGAATCCCTCTAAAAAAGGTTTATTTGAGGTGAGATCCTTCTATGAAGAGCTTATTAGGAAAGATGACCCATCTTTTCCATCTTTTCCCTGGAAGAATATATGGCATGTTAAGGCTCCAACAAGGGTGGCTTTCTTCGTATGGTCAACAGCTTTGGGCAAAATATTGACGCATGATAACTTGCATAAGAGGAATGTTATAGTGATTGAGTGGTGTTGTTTGTGTAAGAAGAGTGGGGAGTCTATTGATCATTTGTTGCTTCACTGCGAAATCGTCCGGGATCGTTGAAGCTACATTCTTATTTTATTTGGGGTAGAGTGGGTTATGCCACGAACGGTGTTGGAGTTGTTGAATAGTTGGGGGCGGCAATTGGGTATGGTCGTGCTAAAAAAGCTTGGCGGTTAGCTTCTTTGTGCTTATTGTGGTGTATTTGGAAGGAGCGGAATGCACGGCTATTTGAAGATCTAGAGACATCTATGGTGAAGCTAAGGAAGCGGTTGCTCAATACGTTATATATTTAGATAGCGTCCCATCATAGCTTGAATGTTTTTACTTATGTAGACTTTTTAAAATTATTCTTTGTTCGTCCCTTTTAGGGGTTCTCTTGTATACTTCCCGTGTATAAGGGTTGCACCCCTCTGCGCTTATTTTTATAAATTGCAATTACTTATCAAAAAAAAAAATAGGGGAGTACCCTAGCTCAACATGACTATCAATTTGCTCATGTTCAAAAAAATTGTTGCGAAAACGGGGGACCTAATTTAGAATGAAGTCCCAAGCACAAGAGAGAGCGGAGGAAAAGAAAGCGTCAAGGAGAATTCGCTCAAAAAAATTAATTGTTTCTTTTTAAAAAAAAATTGGGTCACCAAATATAAAGACCCAAATATCATATGTACCACAATTGGAGTTTCACATTTCAAAAGATAGTTCCCAAGAGATAGGTTAAGCTTTTCTTCTTTTCTTTTTTTCCCTCTCTCTTTCTTATCTTATTTTTTTCCAATGTTTGGGCTATACAGCAAGTAGCACTCCTCTTCCTTAAGCCCTATCCTAAATGTGGTTGGGATTTAATCTCATCTCTCTAGTACAACATCAAGAGACTTTACCAATTAGAGTCATTAGACTAGCTAAAATCCACCATCAAATGAGTTGAGCATCCAATAGTCACATTAGCAATCAATCATGTGGTATAATTGGAAAGAGGAGTGCACAAAACTTAAGGAACTGAATTACCCATGTTGAAGTTGAAACTTCTATTCTTGTGTCCTATGTACGATTGGGTGGCAGCTACTAGTTGTTTCCCCAGGAGTTGATTGATCTTTTGAATCATTTCACAATTTGATTCGAATTGCTTGAGCAAGACAAGATGAGAGTTGTAGGTTTCCTTTTTTTTTTCACTTTTTTTCTTTTTTGGTTTCATTGGCTAGGCTACACAATAGGAGTACCTTCCTACTACTACCCTAAACCTCCCCATTCCTCCGCTATAATTCATGTCAAACCCTGATACTGAATCCAAATAACGATTCTCCAATGAATACAGTATGGGAGCACATATCGTAATAAAAGAAATTAAACACCTGAATTACAACAAAGAAGTGCAGATGAAGAAGAGCTGCATAAGGATGAGTTTACACCCACGGTCATGCAACAAAAGTGATGCAGGAGCATCTAAGCCCAAAGCAAAGAAGGCCCCCTAGTCTATTTTATCCAGTCCATTAGCTATTTCAAGACCAGTCTTTTATTATTATGTTATGTTTTATGTTATTATATTTTAGTATTATAAAAAAGTCATGCGACTTTTAATGAAGTTGGATGGTTAAGATTTATTTCTTCTAAGATAGATGCAGGGCTAGGATTCTAGGGTTACTAAAATTTAATATAAAAAACCTCTTATGATTCATTGTAGGGGGCTTTTATTCTCTAATATATGAAATTTCAGATCTGAGATCTTGGACTCTTTGAGCCTAGAATTTTTTTTTATATACAAGTAATAGAAATTTTATAAAAAGTGTAAGGCGTCCCTAAGTACACAGGCTTCAGAACATAGAAATTGATCTTTTATTGTTCCAACTTCAATCTTATCTTCTTTCTCTTTGCTATAGCCTTGATTGTTGCTGGAATTTCTTCTTAAACCCTTTGTAAGCGTCAATTTGCTTGAAAGGTGGCATCTTTGTCTGGTTCATTCCAGATCTACTTTAGATCTAAGTTCTTCTCACCGCATCAAGTGGTATTGGAGCAACAAATCCTAGATAGAAGCCACAAAATTCAGATTTGAGACAAAAGTTGCAACTTTAAGGGATAAATGCAAAATTAGTTCATGTGGTTAGCCTAAATTCCAAATCGCTCACTACGGTATAAAAAATAATTCAGAGGTCCTGAAGGTAAGCTAAAATAACAATTTAGTCCCTGCAGTCAAATTTCGTCAAAACACTTAATGGATTATGTTAGCTTACAACGTAAGCACCAATAGAATGATGACATGTGTCACTCTTAATAAAAACAATATATTAATACAATAAATATATAAATATATAAAACATAAAATTAATTTTTTTAAAGAAGAAAAAAAAAAGGAAGGGGGTGACTAGGGGTGCCCCGGCAGCCATCCCCTTTCTTTTTCATTTTTATTTTTTAAATTTAATTTTTTAATTTTGTAAGTTTTCTATATTTATATTAAAAAAAAAAAAAAAAAAAAAAAAAAAAAAAACGAGTGGCACATGTCATCATTCTATTAGTGATAACATGGCACACTAATGAAATCCATCAAGTTTTTAACGAAATTTGACTACAGGGACTAAATTGTTATTTTGGTCTACCCTAAGGACCTCTGAATTATTTTTTATAATGTAGAGAGCAATTTATAATTTAGGCCAACCACAGAGACTGATTTTGCATTTATCCCAAAGTTGCAACTTTAAGCTATGGTTGGTCATGGTAAAGGTCGAGGGGCTAGAGGAAATCAAGGCTAGCAAACAGAGATGGCTGAGATGAGGGGTATGATTGAAGATTTGTCGCTAGCTGTACAAGCTCTTCAGTGAAGGCAACTAGTGGGAGCCCGTATGGAGATATTGGAAGGAGAACGCAAGCCCTTGGACATACCAGAAGGCAGAAGGAGGTCTTGAGGATGAGAGTGATGATATAGAAGATGAAAACCCTTTTCACGATGTCAGGCCCGTAGAACAAGCAGCACGAGGCGGACTAGAGGATCGGTTGGTGCATGCACTTGACTTAAATGGTGAAGAAATCAAAATAGAGGTTGTTGATTTTATTTGGCAAGATGCATGCAAAGGATTATTTAGATTGGGAAGCTAGTTTGGAGACTTACTTTGAGTGGAAGCCCATAAGTGAAGACAAAAAGGTGCTGTTTGTGAGGCTTGAATTGAAGGATACTGCGCTTCAAAGGTGGAAGAGAATTGAAGAGCAACATGCTCAACAAGGCAAGCCAAAAATTAACACATGGGAGCACACGAAAGTGAAGTTGCGGAAGCGAATGTATCTGTCTAAGGGCGGCAGAGTTACCCTTATAAAGAGTACTTTATCTAACCTACCCTCGTACTTCCTTTCTTTGTTCCCCATTCCATCCAGTGTTGCCAGTCGTATAGAGAAGTTGCATCGAGATTTTTTGTGGGGAGGTATAGGTGAAGAATTCAAATATCACCTGGTTAGCTGGTCCACAGTTTGTTCCCCTATTTCAGAAGGTGGTTTGGGCATCAGGAATTTGAGGATTTTCAATCAGGTTTTGTTAGGGAAGTGGTTGTGGCGTTTTGCGCATGAGAGAGAGGCTCTGTGGAGATCAGTTGTGGATGCAAAGTATGGTTCTACGTGGGTTGGTTGGTGTTCCTTAGACCCCCATGGGTCTCACGGGGTGGGGCTATGGAAGAACATTAGGAAGGGGTGGAGCTTGTTTAATAGCCATACTAGATTTTTTTTGAGCAATGGATCCAGGATCAGATTCTAGGATGATGTGTGGTGCGGAGAGATGCCCCTCAAAGAAGCTTTCCCAGGTTTGTATGACATAGCTTGCGACAAGAATTCGTTCATGGCAGCTCATTTGATTCTGGAGAGCGGATCTTTTCAGTGGGATGTCAGATTTATTCGAGCGGCACACGATTGGGAGGTGGACGTCTTGACTTCTTTCTTTACCTTATTGTATTCCATCGGTCTTGATCGTGATGGGGAAGATAAGATTTGGTGGTCTCCTCGTAAAGGTAAGTTTGATGTTAGATCTTTCTATAAGGCTCTTGCCTTTAAGGAGACAAGTCATTTCCCCTGGAAAAGTATTTGGCGTACCAAGGTTCCTTTGAAAGTGGCCTTTTTCGCTTGGGCGGCAACATTAGGGAAAATCCTTATTTTGGACAATCTTAGAAAGAGGCGGATCATTGTGATTGATAAATGTTGTATGTGCAAAAAGAATGGGGAGTCTATGGATCATCTTCTTCTTCATTGTGATGCCGCTTGTGTTCTTTGGAATGCTATTTTTAGCCGCTTCAGCCTTTCTTGGGTTATGCCTCGTCGGGTGGTTGATCTTTTCGCTTGCTAGTGGACAGGTGGTCGCACACGAAGTGTGGTTGTGAGGAAGATGGTTCCTTGTTGCCTTATATAGTGCTTGTGGAGGGAACGCAACGATAGACAGTTCGAGGACAAAGAAAGAACCATTGAGGAGCTCATTTCTTTTTTCTTTTATTCTTTGTACTATTGGACGGCTCATTCCTTGCCCCCTTAGTGATTAGTTTTAATGATTTTCTTGTATTGTTTTCTTCTTCTTCTTCTTAGTGGCCGTTCTTGTATACTACCTGTGTACTTGATCGCTTTTTGTGTTTTAATGAATTTTCTCTTACTTATCAAAAAAAAAAAAATTGTCGACTGATTATGCAATGGAATTGTATGAAATATTCCACTGATTGAAACAACGAGGGATGTCTGTGGAAGAAAACACGTCAGATTTCGACAACCTCTCTATTCGAGTTGGTTTAAATGAGACTAACAAGCAAATGACATCTCGTTATCTTGCTGGCCTGAACCAATTCATTAGAGATGAATCGGGAGAGGTTCATTTATTTAATCTTGAAGATGCTCGACAATATGCCTTAATGGTAGAAAATCAGGTGTTGCGTTACAAAGCAAGGAGACCTTTGTCTAGCAAAGTTGAGGGTGCAAAACAAAGGGGTTCAACAATTTTTCGGAATGTTTGTAGTGACCAAACAGCTCAAAAGATTGGTCGAGATACTAGTATAATAAATAAACCTGACAGCGGGTAGAAATACTGCCAATATTGACAAAAGTGAAAACGGCAAGTAGTAAGATATGGTGCACAGAGTAATTCTGGTCCAGTATCTACCAATGCTGGTTCTGGATCACAAGTGCAATGTTTTGCGTGTGGAGAGAGGGGACACTTCAGATGGTTTTCCACAGCAGTGGGTGAACCTAGTAGAACTTGAAGAGGAAGAGGAAGTTCTATTAGGAGACGACTTATGATGTCTCTAATGATACGGAAGAGGATGTTGATATTTACCCAGTAGAAGGAGAGTCTTTGGTGGTACGACGAGTAATGACAACGCCAAGCACGGAGGAGGAAGATTTGAGGTGGCATAATATCTTTCAAATACGAGTTCTTTGTGGTAGGAAGGTATGTAACGTTGTTCTCGATAGGGGTAGCTGTGAGAACATTATTTCCAAAGAGGTAGTCGAAAAGTTGAAATTGCCTATTGAAAAGCATCCTCATCCCTAAAAAATTATGTGGCTTCAAAAAGGTAACAAAGTTCTGGTCACATCTTGTTGTTTAGTCAATCTTTCCTTGGGTGACAATGTTGACAATGAGTCTGTGTGTGATATTGTGCCTATGGATGCATGCCACATTCTATAGGGTAGACCATGATTATATGACAATGACATGATCCATCGCACTAGAGCCAACACTTATTCATTCCAAAGGGGTAACAAAAACTATACCTTGCATCCTCTTAGGGAAGTAGACACTAGTTCCTCTAAACACAATAAGGTTAATGGCTTCTTGACTACTGCAAAGTTTGAAGCTGAGAGTCAAGATAAGGGAGTTACGTATGCATTGGTTTGCAAGGTTGGGAAGAACGTTCCAGCCTTTAAGCTTGATGAAATTCGATTAATTAGAAACAAAAAAAAAAAAAAAAAAGTCGAGGTTTTCTCATCGTAGCAAAGTTTTTTTTCCAACCCAGAGGGACTAATGCAGGAGCATCTAAGCCCAAAGCAAAGAAGGCCCCCTAGTCTATTTTATCCAGTCCATTAGCTATTTCAAGACTAGTCTTTTATTATTTATTCTTTATGTTATTATGTTTTAGTATTTTAAAAAGGTCATGTGACTAGCATGTGACTTTTAGTGAAGTTGGATGGTTAAGATTTATTTGCTCTATGATAGATGAAGGGTAAGGATTCTAGGATTACTAAAAACTAATATAAATAACCTCTTTTGAGTCATTGTAGGGGCCTTTTATTCTCTATCATATGAAATTTCATATCTGAGTTCTTGACTTCTTGGAGCCTAGAAATTGATCTTATATTGTTCCAACTTCAGTGTTATCTTCTTCTCTTTGATATAGCCTTGATTATTGCTTGAACTTCTTCTTAAACCCTTTGTATGAGTCAATTTTCTTGAAACGTGGCATTTTTGGCTGGTTCATTTCAAATCTACTTTAGATCTAAGTTCTCCTCACCACGTCAAAAAGTTCTTTTTTTTTTTTTTGATAAGTAATTGTAATTATATAAATATAAAAAGCGCAGAGGGGCGCAACCCTTATACACGGGAAGTATACAAGAGAACCCCTAAAAAAAAGTTCTTGGAAGAGAAGAATTGACAAGTGAACTTATTGTAATGGTTCATAGTCATGAACTTTATATTTCATTCTCTAGAAAAGTTTTTGAATTACAAGCCAGTAGAAGCCACTAGTCCATATTCATATAGAGAAACTTAACAAAAGATGCTAAGCACTATGAACATCATACCAATATGTAATTGGCAGTTGGCCCCTATAAAGTGGAACAGGAATTAAAATTTTATGGTCGCACAGATTAATTCTAGGATCAAATGTTTTATGTTATGGACTTTAGCCATTTAAAAAACAAAAAACAAAAACAAAAAGGCACTTATTTTTCTCAGGCATCCAAACCAATTGGTTGATCCTAGGCCAATAAGATTTAGATCATGGAGCACAACTGTTAGATATCTCATCCTTCAAAAGTACAATGTGCACATGTATGGCATTCATGTATCCAATAATGGATGTGGATGACTGAACCATAGCCGAAGTATGGAATTTGTATATCTAATGCACAACTATAAACTGAAAAGGAGGAAAATTCAAAATTAAGCAGAACAATGAACATACTTGCCTTAGATTTCCCCGCCCTTGCAGCAGAAACTAAAGATGGAACCAACAACTTATCGCCAGGGCCAAAAATGCTGCTAGGACGTATGCAGCATGTTAAGAGTCCATTAGTCCCATTCGATTTGATGACCAATGCCTCTCCTTCAGCTTTAGTTGACGAGTATGAATCTATGTGCTGAAACAGGTGAAGACAATATGGGCATTGATTAAACATTCTAAGCAAAGATATTGTTCAAAATAAAAATAAATTTAACTTGCTTTATATCACTCCACGCCAAAGAAAAGAAGAAAGAAGAATGTGATATGATGCATAAAAAATAGACAGCAGCTGTGTCGCAATCACGTTATAACTGGCGGTAAGCAGCAATAACAACAAACTTGACTCTCGAGCAATAATAAAGTTGAGACTTAGTGAATTCAGTACCTTAGCCGAGTACGCCAATGATTCATCCCCGTTGAAAATCCCATGAACCCCATCAAAGACCACACTAGGAGAGCTAGTATAAATCAATCTCTTTACCTTTAGCTGAATACAAGCATCAATAACATTCTTTGTCCCTGCAGACCATAGTTGACTCATAACATAAAACAAGCAAGTCCGACCAGCAAACAAAGATTTACAAGTCTGAAAGCACATCAAAAGCAACAAAGCCAAACACCCATCACGCAAACCACGCTGTACCTTCCACATTTACCGAATGATGTAGCTGATAATTGTTAATAGACGAATTTGGCGCAGCCATGTGGAACACAGCCTCAGCTCCTTCACATGCTGTTTAAAATTAAAAATAAAAAATAAAAAGTCTTTAAAAGCTTTTACAAATTTTCAGCTGGGCATTTTATCAAGCAGTTGAAGTAGAATGATAGTTGAGACCTTTCACTACTTGGTCTTTGTTTCGGAGATCGGTGGGAACATATACTGCGCGGCCAGAGCGCAAGGCTTGGCCGAGGGTTCCCTTCTCCTCGACCGGTTCAAGGTCAATGGTGGGGCCCAAGTCAGCAATGCGGACGGAGAACATATCGTGTGTGAGAAGCATTTCCACCAAATGCCGCGCAGCAAACCCTCTCCCTCCCGTCACCACACACCACCTCTCCTCACCTGCCATTGTTGTTGTTTTTTGGTGAGTGATTTTGGTCTTTGGTCTCTCTCTACCGCTCTGTAACAGATGGGATCACAGAAAGGTGACGAATGACAATAAAGGAAACAGTCGAAAGAGTGAGAGAAACGGAGCGCACCATGGGTTAAGCATGTAGTGCTTACCCACATCTGGCCCGGTCCGAGCTTGGGCCCAAATTTGGCAGATGAGGCCCAGTAGAGGGCGGTGGCAAATCACAGCAGGTTTGAAATTGCGTTAAAAAATATATATCGCTCGTTTGAGTATACAATTTTTTGAAAAATTATGAATATCAAAAAAATTTATTTTTTAAAATTATGTTCAAATGGTTTATAAAAATTTGAGATAAAATTAAAAAAAGTTGGATAAAATATGAGTAAAATTTGATATTTGAAAAATTGTCGTCTATAAGAATAGAGTAATGCTACACACACTCACATTTTTTCACACCAATTTCTCCACACCTTTAGGTGGTTTTTAAAACCACCATTAGTTTTGATATAGATTTTTATTGGATTTTAATCTAATGGTGGTTTTAAAAGCCACCTCTAAGGGTATGGAGAAATAAATATAAAGAAGTGGGAGAGTATATAACATTACTCTTAAAAATAACTTTTCCCAAAGCCTCATTCTCAAACTTATTTCAAAACACAATTTTAAACTCTTTTAGAACAAAAATATCAAAAAATAAATAAAATGACTTCAATTTGTTACGAAATTGACTATTTTTGCTTGGCAAATATTTTTTAAGTAATGCTTTATATTATTCCTTTATCCATCTTTTATTTTTTAAAGTTGATTTTGCTTGGTCTTTCGTAACATTTGGTGCATGAAAATTAATTTTTAAATATGGGAATAAAATGATTATATATAAAATTACTCCAAATTTTTATGTGCTATTTAACACAATTTCAGAGGGACTATTTTTTTCGTATGTGTTTTTACTACTTTCATAGTATGAAAAAGACTATAGGTGGAATGGAGAGTTGGCTTCTTGCAACAGTCGACCCATTACAAATTACAAAACAAATGCTGTTTAAACCCTCTATTTTAGTTAGTTCACATGGTTAGAAAAGCTGGCAATCTTCCACCCATTACAAAATGTAGATCTAAGTCGTAGATTATAGTATTATCCAAATCATAATGACAAATCATGCCGCAGCAATCCACGTGGTATGGCATAAGCATCTCTTCCTAACATGTTTTTTTGAAAGGAAAGCTGGCAAAGCCAGGTGTTAGGCACAAGTAAAACTAGTTTCGCCTTTAATAAAAACACGAGCTTTTTAGCCTCCTGAAAGAGTGTGTTTGAAACTGGGTTAGAAAATAGAATAATTTAAATTTAAATTTTTTTAAAGAAAAAAAAAAGAGGGAAAAGCTTTATTAGCTATTCTCAATAGGGCATTATCATTTTTTTTTTAGAACAAAAAAATCAGTGACTTATTTTTTTGAGTTTTTTACCAAACGAGTTAGTTTTTGTTCAGCACAATTTCTTATGTACTTAAAATACTTTTTAAATTCATTAACGCAATCTTAAACCGGCTCTAAACCTCATTTCCTCTCTTACACACATTTCGACCCATAATCTCTTTTCTTAAAAATATATATAGGGTAGTCCTAGCAGTGGTCTCGATAGAGTTTGAACCTGATTTTTGAAAACTTAGAGTCTTAAAGCAAACAATGAGTTCAATCTTTAAGAGTTCTTCCTCTAGATCTCATATGCCTTCTTCTTCTGATAATAGTGACAATGTCATAAATAATGAAAAAATTAATATCATGAATCAAGAACGAAATCTTCAAGAAAGATGATTCTATTGAACCTAAAACGAATCTCTAAAATTTAAATGTCTACCATCTCTTAAATATAATAAGACGCTATTATTTAATCATTGTCTTGTTAAGGGTTTAACAGTTACTTGGACAAGTCCTATATGTATAAAAGAATATTTTTACTTATAATTTTCAATATTATCTTTTGAAAATAATTTAATAGTTTCATATTCTTTATTTAAAGAAAATGTTATTTCAACTGTTTTGATGTTATAATCTGAAATAAAAGATAAATTTATAAAAGTTGATTGTTTATAAATATTTTTTGTAGGTACTAAAGGTAAATTCCATTCTAATATCATAGTCATGTTACAAATCCAATTCTCCGGTGCACATCTTACAAATTTACATAATCTAGCAAATTTGTAAGATGCACAGTGGAGAATTGGATTTGTTTTATGTCGGAGAATTCGTCTCAACAATTTTTACACCCATAATTTCATCCAAGAGGACACAAATCATCATGAAAGATTCAATTTCTGTCATTCACTTAATTGACAGCTATTTTTGACAATAAATTATGTATGTAATTATTTCAGGTATAATTTTCTTATTTTCTTCCAAAGAAATCTGCACATTTATTTCAATACAAAGCTATTGACACGATTCCACTTGTAAACTTGTGATCACCTGTAGGACATTGGTATTTTTTTTATTTTTTTTAACAAAGTAACTAGAACTATCATGCATTAATCTAAAGAGGCCCGAAGGCAAATACAATGAATAGAGGTACAACGACACCCCACCCACTAAGCCAGAAAAATCTGACTTTGGTGCTGCTTACAAATAAACAAATATTACAACGACAAACGTTTAAGTCACTCTTTAACAATAAAGCACCCCTCACAAATAAAAGATATCTGATCTAGCTAAACAAGCCATAAAAATTCAGTAATATCTGCAAATTTAACAGACATACTTTCAAACAACTACTCTAAAAAACTGAGAAAAACAAATACAGAAAGCACCCAACACAGAGCCGACGTCGGGAGACTGTTGTCACCGAAGATGGCATGTGAAGAATACGCGCCATCCCGGGGAAACCCTTGCAGCAAGGCGGCCACCAAAAACCTCTGCACACCACCGGTCACGTCCTAGAAGTGACATTGGTAATTAATGTAGATGTGTTGTAATTAATATTATCAATTATGTAGTTTTTTAATGTGTGACATTTTTTTAGCTATATTTTTATTTTCCATCAATAATTACGTTAAAGAACTACAGAAGTGACTTGCTCACATATTTTAAACTACAACTTTAACAAATTGTTCAAAACTTTTTCATTTGCGGTGCTTTCTCCAATCTGTAAGTATTCGTTCGTAAGATCTGTCATTACTATATAAGCGAGCATCCTAATTGCGGCAATCATCTTCTTTAGGGAAGAATGTCAGAGTCTTCTTGTGTAACACCCCGAAAAATTAATTAACTAGTAACTAACTTCACGGTTTGCTTCCTAGTCCCATTCCACAAGGAATAAGACTCAATGATTTTTACTCCTCAAAAAAAAAAATGTTATGCAGTGGAAACATAAAATATTCTATTAACATTAATTACAATCAAAACATCCACTATTTTATACGATGAATTAATAAGATCATTAACGTATATGGTCAAGCAAAAGACCTTTTATATCTATGCGTTTACAAAACATCATTTTCATCATCTTATTAATTCATCACTCATTTTCATAAAGTAGAGTTCACAGTTGCCTAAAAAATATTACAGTGAGTTGTAAATATGCACGTGTGATATATATAAAATAATCATGCTTATGCGGAAAATATAATAATAATTATCCGTGTGAGTTTTACTCACTTATATCGTAAAGCTCATTTACATAATCCTCTTGATGCTCTACAACCTCGAAATCTGAAAAAATACCTATCATTAGTCATAATTCCGAGCTAAGACTAGTCCTAAGTTCTAATATGCTCAAAATAGGTCTTTTGTCTGACCATCGAATGTTCAGTCGAGGAGGGTCGAACGTTCAGTGCTGGGCATAAACTCATTTACAACTAAAAACCAACCAAACCACTTCTAGGCAGGTCCTAAGGTCTTAACGTGATCCTTAACAAAGTCATAAGCCACAATAGCATCCTCATACAACACAAGGTGTGTCTAATATATCAATACGCTAAACCATTGTTAAGCTAGTACTAGGCCAACAAAATCATCTAGAGGCTTAAACCTACGAGCTTATGCTATAAAAGAAACCAATAGCATAACAACAACAAATGAAACGAGTTGGGCTAATAATGTTACCTCATTTGAAGAACAATAACCAATGGAGCTACTTCTCTCTCTCTCTCTCTCTCTCTCTCTCTCTCTTCAAATCACTCTCACATTCTTACTAGGAATGTAAAGCAGTATAAGGGCAGGAAGGAGGTGAAAAGGGAGAAGGGGAGGAGTATTTACAAAGGAGAAAAGTGTTGAGAATAAGGATGATCTAATTTTTTACACTACTGCCACTTGTCGAAGTTCGGGCTAACTGTCAAACGTTCGTGTACTATTAGGGTTCTCGTGAACGTTCGGTGTACGAATCGAACATTCGGTGTACGATCTAACATACATACCAAACGCGTGGGTTGTACTTTCTAATATATGATAAATGACAAATGTTCGAATGTTCGGACTATACCGTCGAACATTCTTATGCAATCGTTCAGGCCTCTTTCGTCGAACGTTTGTCATTAGGATTTGACTCGAATGTTCAACTATCCCACTTCGAATGTTCAGCCATGAACAAAAGTCAAGATTTTCTCTTTAAATGAACTCTAACAATCCTTATTAAACCATTAGCCCAACCAAAACTCACTTAACCCTAATTAATAATCGGGGTATTACACTCCTCCCTCCTTATAAAAATTTCATCTTCGAAATTTCATAATCCTAAAATGATAACACAATAAGGAATAGTAAAATTACCTCAACGTCTGTAGTTTCATGAGATCCATACTCGGTAAATTCTTGTTCATCCTCATCCCATCCATTTTTCGAAACTAGAGCCTTTTCATCCATCAAAACTAATCCAAGACGGCATCCTCACAAAATTACTTGTAGATCATCAAAGGCGTCGTAGTCTAAATTATCTAGGGTATCCCCATCATCGTCATGTTATGTCCCTTGATTCATGAAAAGTATAGTTCCGCT
The DNA here is from genome assembly GCF_958979055.1 of Alnus glutinosa. Taxonomy (NCBI): domain Eukaryota; kingdom Viridiplantae; phylum Streptophyta; class Magnoliopsida; order Fagales; family Betulaceae; genus Alnus; species Alnus glutinosa. The sequence continues at coordinate 20,695,125 of NC_084887.1, forward strand.
CATAGTTAGGTCCGTATGTATTTTATCCATGATCTTATGCTCCCTGAAATAACTCATCAACACGTGAAGGACATCGTGCTCGCCTACCAAGTGCAGTGACAAGGCAACTTGGTATGTAATTAAGCATACCCTTGGTGATTTAGACAAGTCTCACACTATTTGTTTTTTACCAACATTAATTTGATACAATGGCGACTAACACTTTCGTCCACAGAGCGTCTCACAAGGTGGAATTTCAATAGTCACCCAGTAGCTAGTATTGTAGGTAAACATAATTAGCGGTAGATATTGAATCCAACTTCTCCCGAAGTTTAAGACACATATCTGCAACATGTCCATTTACTTAATCCTCCATGCTATCGTGGTCCATTCCCCCATTATTTAAAAAGTCGCCATCTTATGAATCGAAGTCCTCAACGAACAACACCTCTACCCGAGAACTTGTTAGTCCAATCATTTAAATGTATCGAAACATTCTCTAAAAAACTCCTTACCTCATACACAATGCATGATCATATAATCAAAAGTTAAACGATTTACCAGCTACCATTTACCTCGATCATATTCCAAGATCCAATATCCAATTGTTCTCCTTATTCCTCGAGCCACGCACAGAATAATTTATTCATTAAGTCACTTCCCTCTACTACGTCGTTAGTACTATCCATATAGCATTATCCGAGCCCAATATTACCATAATTAGCATTAACAATATCACGGCTTAGCATTCTTATAGTAGGCAATTAACAAAAGCCTAAGTCTTATTATTAACACATTCAACTTACTGTAACTAAGGTCATGCATTAACAAAATTCTTAGCTAATATTACAACTTCAAGTCCAAAGCTCCAAGTCAAGCGTATGTTTATTACAAAATTAAACTAGCTACTGACTGAACATACACAAAATAACTCATCCTTATATTTCAAAACAAAGGGAAACCCACATGCCCTAAGAAATTATAATGGTCATGCTTTTCTTATTCTTGTCCATTAATTTTGTCTTAGTAGATCAGTATCGTTCCTGTTTGGTTAGTTACAGTTTTGCACGAAGTGTCCCACCTTGTCACATCAATAGCACCAATTCGTTCCTAATCTACATTTCATAAAATGTAGTTTGTCACACTTTTTGCACAAACGTCTCTGCTTCCTCTAAGCCGCAACTCTAGGGGTATCATCCTTCTCGGGCTCGAGGAGTACTTTCGACATAATTCTTTCTCGAATTAGGTCCACCTATTAGACTCTGGACTTCCTAATTTCATCACTAGCAAATCCCTCCTGGTGTACCACCATCGTCTCGCTTTCCAAAAAAAACTTGTAGGTCGTGTACTTGACTATTTGCTCCTTAGTGCAGTCTAAAGCTCGTAGTTATTCCTCCAAGATCAAAAGTCAATTCTTCGCTCCCTTGGGGTTCAGATTCCCTTTAAACACAGGGAATGGATGCTCATCAAATTTCTTAAAAGAGCAACCTTTCTTTCCACTCGGAGTCAATTCTCCTCGAACGTTGAACAAATCCTCCACATGAAGACTTGTCACTTTCTCCAATGCCTGGGTGGTGTCCAATACATTCTCCGTTCTTTCATTGGGTTGGGAGGGTCCCTTGCCTATGTCGTCTTGTCTTGGTTGTGTGGACATCTCTACATTTACTACGATCGTTAGTCCTTGCTCCAAAACACGCGTCGAGTCTCGCTTAAGACATTGAACCCTATTACGAAACTTACCCTACAAAGCTTCTATCCTAATACCAACTTATCTTATATCTTAACGAAGATCTATACCTAGCACTTGTATTGAACTATCCTAGTTCAGATTATTCCAAATCCCTACAGCGACATCAACATAGCAATCTTAATCCCGACTTTAAACCATGTCCTATCCTAAAATCCTCTAGTCCAATATCCTCCAAAATCCTTATTGTGCACTTATCACACTATATGCTCTGGTAGATATCTCCTAACACCTACCATTTTAGTTTCTATAGTATTTCGAGCATAAGGTTCAGATGTCATAAGCCTCAAAAAATTAATTAATTGATAATTAATTTCACAGTTCGCCTCTTAGTCCCATTTCACAAGAAATAATATTCAGGGATCTCTACTCTTCAAAAAGAGAATACTATGCAGCGAAAACATAAAATATTCTATCAACATTAATTACAACCAGAGCATCTACTAAGATTTATCACATTAACTGAATATAAAAGATTCAAACAAAACCTTAATATACAATCAAGACCAGAAAGTACTAATTACCATAAGTAGCCTTCAAAATCCTGCAATCAGTTCTGAAGTATTAACTGAATCAATATAGTTACGCCAAACAGTTGTATCATCCTCGAGGTCCATCTCAAATCTGACATCTAAAGGTGGTCCAACTATAAAACAAAACATATTTCATTGGTGGAAAAGATTCAAGTGTAAGTCCACAACTTTGTTAGTAATAATTCAAATGGGGTACAGGTTATCATGTAATGAACTCAGTTATTTATAAATGGCAGCAACAATACAAGGTTAAACTTTATCATTTGACTATGTCATCATGGATGCAGTATGGATATAATATATGATGCAATAATAAAATCATGTCATATCTCAATACCATACGGCTTACTTAAGACATTAACCCCTTTCCAGTAGAGTTGGAGCTGTCCCGAGAGACCTGTAATTACCATCTATCATTAGCAGCCGACTGAGTTCGACCTCGGGTGGCCCACGCCACTAATTACATCAGCCTATATGATCACCAATCAAACTTGGTTACGCCGCTTACAAGAACCATTGGACCTATGGCCAAACATAAAAATAAACATTTAACCATAGGATTAACTTGTATAGCAAGGCAATGACCATTATCCCGCACGTATCGGTGTACCATGTGATACAATGCAATTATTCTTCACTGTTTTTTATAAGCATTTATTTACAAAACATCATTTTCTTCATCTTATTAATACATCGCTCATTTTCACAAGTAGAAGAGTTCACAATTGTTTAAAAAGTATTTCATATGAGTTGTAAACATGCAGATTTTATGTATATAAAATAATCATGCTTTTGCGAAAAATATAATAACAAGTGTCCGTATGAGTTTTACTTACTTGTATTGTAAAGCTCATCTAAAAAATCCTTCTGATGTTCCACTGCCTCGAAATCTTTAAAAAAAAAAGAGTAATTACCCTTTTCCCCCAATGAACTACCAAAAAAATGCGCGATGCCCCCATGAACTGCCAACTCGACCAAAAAAGTGCATTGAACTACCACAGTTACATGTTTTGCCCCTTTCTGTTAGCCTAACTCGTGAAAATACTTAAATACCCTTACTCAATTTAAAAAATGACCTAAATGCCATCAACTTAAAAAAAAAAAAAAACAAAAATAAAAGGAGAAGGGGTGCCCTATTCTTTTTTTTTTTCTTTTCTTTTTTTTTTTTTTTGCTTTTTTATGCTCTTTTTTTAATATATATATATATATATATATATATATATATATATATATTAGTTTTAATATTTTTTATTAATAAATTTAAATTAAATTAATAAAGCATTTTTTTTTATTTATCAATTAAGGGCATTTTTGTCTTTTAATCAAAATTAACGTCCAAAATTGGTATATTCCGTCCATGTTAACGGGTCTGACTAACGGAATGGGGCAAAATGTGTAAAGTTGATAGTTGGATGCTCTTTTTTGGTCGAGTTGATAGGGAGCATCGCACATTTTTTTGTAGTTCATGGGGGGAAAAGATAATTACCCAAAAAAAAAATATATCATTATTCATAATCCCAAGCTAAAACTTGTTCTAAATTATAATGTGCTCAAAATAGGTCTTTTGCCTAACCATCGAACGTTCGGTCTAAAAGGGTCTAACGTTCGACCACGAATTCAAACATTCGGTCATGGGGGTCGAACGTGGATCTAGATTCTCTCCAGTTCACGTGAACTGGAGACGAGCTGATTAATGGTTATGATTGCTTTTAAAAAATTTGAATGCTTAAAAATAGTCGCATCATTGAACTATGATGGACCTCCTTCACACCCAATCGTCTTCTTTTTCTCCGCACGCCACCCTCCTCCTTTGTCTTCCACCAAATGACTTAGACCTCAGAGCATCCTCAACAAGCTCTCCATTTCAAAGTTTTCACTAAAATTTGGTGAATATCTCAAAAAAGCCCACTTCAGCAAACTCTCTATAATTTCTCTATTTTGTCTCTTGTCAAAATTTCACCCTAAATTTGGCTCACAAATTCCATGAACTATTGATTTTTTTTTTTTTAATCATTTTCACATTTCAATTTGCGCCTTTCTTTTCACTTTTCCACTCCACTTTCCTCTCCCCTTTCACTTAACTTTCCCTATTGTAGCACACCCATGCTCCAGCTCTAGTACACCCACGCTCCAGGTTTGGTACTACTCTGTGTGTGTGTGTGTGTGTGTGTGTGTGTTATAGAATATACAGAATACATAGATGGGTGAAGGTTTTTATCACTGATTTGCACTTGAGCTACACTGGGTGATGGTTTTTTATGGAAAATTTCAAATTTTTTTACAAAGATTTGAATTTTTTCATCTGGGTATTTATTTCTGCACTTGCTTTAGAGATTTTGATGATTTTCTACACCTGCTTTAAAGAGTTGATTGATTCTGCAACTTGGAACTTTTTAGTACTTGTTGTATTGCCATAGTTGTAAAATGAGTTTTTGGATTGATATGTTTGGTATTTGATTCTGCAAGTTGGAGTGATTTGTCTGACCTGAACACGTTAGCAAGAATCATAATCTTTTTTCCCCAACTTTTACTAGACTTCCTAACCCTCTGCTAAGACAAGGTAAATGGTACATGTCTATATTTGGCCACCACTTTGTAAGGTGTAATGATCGTTTCTCATTGTAACAAACAGAGTTTTTTGATTGATCCAAGTATATGGAGTCATGGACTTGAAAAACTGTAAAAGATACAATGAGAATTATGGTTTCTCTAATTCGGTTGGATGAGTTTTGTTGTGAGAATTATAGTTTGTTATAAAGTTTTCGACTCTTCAACAAGCATTTTGCAGAATATTTAATGCAGAACACATTTGCTTGTAATGCAGAACACATCTGCTTGCTTCTAGATTACACGTATCACCAACTCAGTCAAACAAAATCAAAGTTGCTAGGAGTGGTTGTTTATTTCATGACAGTTAAAGTTGTTAAGAGTATTTGTTTAATACCAATAAAAAATTAATATTTTTTTTTTTAGTTAAAATAGAGAAATATTTGGAAAGCTTGGTGTCAGAAGTTTGTTAAAAGTAGTAGTTAAAATAACAAAAGTAAATTTTTTAGCTTAGATTTGGTTAAAGTTTGGAGAGCTTGTTGGAGATGTTCTAAAAAAAGACAATCTCATAAATTCAAGTTTACAATTAGGGTGAACATAACCCAAATAGAAAAAAAAAAAAAAAAAAAAAAAAAACCCATTTCAAATTCTTGCCCTTTGTGTGTGAAGATATATATGTGGGTGCGTAAAAATCACAATATAAGCCAAAAACTGTTCAAATCAATCTTTTTTTTTTTTTTCCTTAATGTTCAAATCAATCTTGAATGCCGGTAGAAATGAATGGAACATGAAATTGAAGGACAAATTCAAATTTCTTTTGCAAAGTTCTAGGAAAGCATTTCTTTTCCTACCCTACGCATCTCAAACTCGATGCGAGTCCTCAAAACACGAGCAGCTCTATGCGTGAGAGAGAGAGAGAGAGTTGTCAAAGGTGCTAATGCAGGGAATCCAAGTTGACAAGAATGCGGGTTTGCTTTGGTTTTGAGAATGGGTTAATGATTTGGTGTCGTGTTGGTTGGGGAAGCAGGAATAGGTGTGTTTTTGATAAAATGGGTGGAAGACAGGTTTACGACTTTTTGTTGCAAACTTGCTGCTGGTAAAATTGAATTTGGAGGAGGGTGTTGTGGGAGAAGAATAAGACAATTGGGTATGAAGGAGGTCCATCATAGTTTGATGGCGTGGCTATTTTTAAGCCTTCGATTTTTTTTTAAAACAATCATAACCATTAACTGGCTCCTCTTCAGTTCAAGTGAACTGGAGAGGATCCAAATTCGCCGAACGTTTGGTCCTTGTCAAAAACCCATTTTTAAAACAAAACCCAACCAAACCACTTCTAGATAGAGTCTAAGGTCTTAACATGATCTCTAACAGAGTCATAAGCCACAATAACATCCTCATCCAACATTTTGTAGCCTCGATTGTTCATTTACCTTCCTTGGAATGTTCGAAGGTAACCCTAGGACGAACGTTCGAATAACTTTAATTAGAACTTTCAATGGTTACCCTAGCCAGCGTCACCTTTGTATTTTCTTGGAACGTTTGATGCTTTATTCGAACGATCGACGTGTCATTTCCATGAACATTTAAACATGTTTAAAAAGCAAATTTAACTTACTATCCACCTCACTAAATCTTATCCACCTCCCCCATCCTATAAATACAGCCCCCCCTACTCCATTCAGACACCACCTCTCACGCATGAATCCTAGCCACCATATTTCTTGAGAGAGAATGAGGTCATTTTGAGGTTGTTCCACCCTCATTGAGATAAAATTTGGCACCTGAACTTGTTTTTCATACTATTAATTTTTAGTCCATGTGATTTATTATGCTTTTTAAAAAATTTAAGCATAGCATGATGAGTTTTATAAATTATCCCTTTTAAAGAAAATGGTTTTCTAAAAAGTTATGAACTTACTTTTAATTTTCATGATCTATCACGTTAATATGTTTTAACATGTTTTTATTAGGCTATTGAAAGCTTTGGTTAAGGGTCGATACGTTTTGGGTCTTTCATGCATTCTAGTACCTATCGAACGTTCCACTAAACCTGATCAAACGATCGAACCTTGCCTACCGAACGTTTGATGCGTGAGATGAACATTCGAATGTGACTAAAATGAGGAATTTGGGTTTTAGTGTTTGGTTATTGTGTCTCTTTCTTTATCAGGGTTTTCAAGCTTGGATTAGACTCTCGAGGTATTATTCTTACTATTAAGATATGTTTCAGGAAGATCTAGATGTCGAGATTATGGATAAGCGAACGAGGTAAATAAATGCTCAAGAAACCATTATTACTTGCACATGCGATATGTGAGTTGAATGAGCATGTTTTATTTTTCAAGAATTATGTCATGAGCCCACTAATTTTTATAATTGTTTCAAAATAATTATTTACTTATTTTATAATGATGATAAATTAACAATATTTTCATTGTATGACATAGTATACCAGTATGTAACGTAGAACGGTCATGGGCTTACTATACCCTGTTGTCATAGAGATTTACTTTTATTTTATAATGGGCTTTGGATACAATAGTTGTTTTGTGACCGGCGCACCATATACGAATGAGGGTCATGGTTACGGCTTTGCTAGTAGTGGAGTGCACTTGATGTCGAACTCGGTCGGGCTGCTAGTATATGATGTTATGTGTACAATATCTAGGGCACCGATGTTGTATTACAGGTCACTCGGGACAACGCCAACCCTGCCAGGAAGGGGTTATTATCCTGGGTAAACCTTATAAATGATAACTATGACTTTATATAGTATAACAAGTTTTCTCTTCATTAAAATATTAGTGATTGTTATCGAAATTATGTTTCATCATTTCTTTAGAATAAACTACGTTTTTATTTGGCATAATAACGGAGGCAACACATATCATTTTTATGAAAAACTCACGTTTGATATTCTAGAGACATAAACTGTCATTGAAGGATCCTTGCATAACTAGTTTTGTAATAATTTATTTACTAAATCGTGTGCTTATGTAGTTACTTTCCTTCCACCCATCGAAGACATCGGTGTTTACGGCTTAGCAGGTTGTTAGAAATAAAGATGTGGCAACACCAGAAATTAATGAAAGTAAAATATATATATATATATATATGGAAATCACTAAACTCTTGGAGAGTAACGCGGATATAAATCTATCTTATAGACAAATATTGTCTCCCACTTATACAATAAGTTTTGCTATATGGAATACTGTTAGTTTATGATTGGCTGCATTCTGTCAAACAAAATCACTTCTATGTGATATTACTTTTTAATCAAGAATACCGTTTAATTCAGAGTCTTCTATTCAAATATGTGCTTCAAGTAGATTCTACACAGATTCCAAGTTAGAGAAGTCGGATCCCAAGATTCCGTCAGGATGTCCCTGTCAACCGTTCGAACGCTCATCAGTCAAGCAACATCTATTCGGACGACATGGTTATTCTGTCCAGACTGCCATCAGTGTCCAGAAGATTCGAACTGTTCAAGTTTGCATCCGTTCGGACGTCTCAGCAACACGTCTAGACATCATTCAGTGTTCGACAAGTAAAAGGATTTCTTTCACAGACACAGATATGGGAAGACAACTGCAACAGTCCTGACTCTATCCTTGACAAGGCAAGACGTGGAAAAGAATTGCAATCGTTCGAGCATCAGGGCAACACCGTCCGAAAGCTAGTCCTTATTATGAAAATTGCATGCAGCTGAAGTGTAACCGTCCGGACACTAGGGCAACACAGTCTGGACGCGGCCCTATTCAGGAAAGAATATCAGCGCTTTTGGAAAGCCAGTAGCACAGTTGTCCGTTCGGACGCTCTCAACTACCGTCCAGACGCCGCTTAGAGAAAATCGTTCCAAACTCGATTTAGGTCTTCTGTAGCCTATATATAGAGGCCTTTAAGCGTGTAATTTGTAAGAATTCGGTATTGAATTCCGTAGAGCTTAGAGAGTATAATTTAAGAGTTATTGTGCTAATCAGTTTGCTTTCAAGACGTTGTCGTTATGCTGTTGTTGTGCTCGTGTTGAAGTTTATCTTAGGGAGAAACCCTAAGATAAAGGAATCCACTGAAGACCCCTTCTAGTAGCTGACTTGTTTGGGAAGCGTTCACATTGGGATATGTGTTACAGTGCAAGATACGATCACTGCATAAGGGTATGTGAGTATTACTGTCTTGTTACTAGCTTTGTCTTCTGAATAGTGGATTTCATGGGTTTGGCTGCCCCATAGTGGTTTTTCTCTTAATTGAGTTTCTACTTCGTTAACAAAGTAATTGTTTCATTTATATTCCACATTTTGATATTTTGTTACACATTGCACACACACACGGTTAAATTAGAAGTCTTTATTTTTCAAATACAACAATCCTGTTATTAGGATACAATACCTGCTAGAATGTAGTGTGCAAATTGCAAATTCTGAATACTACTCTCAATAAGAAATTCTGTAACAGCAGAGAAGAAGAAGAAGAAGAAGAGAGAGAGAGAGAGAGAGAGATACTCTCAAATATGTTGAAAATATATATTTTTTATATTACAGAAACAGTTTATTATAGTTTCTAACTGTTGAAAATGCAGTTTGAAATGACGGTTTCTGATTGTTGAAAAAACAGTTAACTCCTTTAAAAATATGACTGTTAAAATAACAGTTGTACACATAAAAAAAAAAAGATGCACATGTAAATAATAAGCTTGCCGCTCGTGTGAGACGATGAGTACGTGTGAAATGCGTCTAAAGTGACTATTGCGACATGCATGCATGCGTGCATGTGTGTACCCAAAATCTAATCTAGAATAAGAGTAAGATAAATCCTTATAAAGTACACAAAAACAAAAACAAAAAAAACAAAACAAAAAACAAAAAAAAACTCATAGCTTTTCAACGTGGGACAAATTATAATTGAAAAATAAAGGGAATGTTGAAATACTGAAATACTGAAATTTGAGGGAAACGTAAATTTTCATGAAATAATTTTCAACAGGTTTGCCAGTATGTCGAGTAGGAAATTCGCTAGGACGAAAATGTCAAGTGAATGACTCATTGTAGCAGGTTTGGTTTGAATGAAGTCTTGTTTTAGAAAGATATTGGAAGTTCTAAGTCTATATTGATAATACGTAGTGTCATTAGTAGATGGTTATACTTTGTAATCTCATATCATGATTTTCGATTTCCGCATGCTTTTTACTCTGCTAAGTCTATGGGTAATTCCACCAGTCAGTTACCAGTTAATTGGTCTTGAGGAATCATCAATAACTCTCCAAGTTAAATAAATGTAATTATTTAATTTTTAGAGCGTTACACTATGTGAGTTGTTATTTTATTGTAACTGAAAATAAAATAATGACTTCTAATTAAACCAAGTGTGTGTTTGTGTGCAGCAAAATATCTTAAATGCGTAATTTAAAGAAGACAAGATATTTGTTGATGAAATAGAAACTCTATGAAGAGAAAAACCACTCCGGGGCAGCCAAACCCAAGATATCCACTATACTGAAAACAAAGCTAGTTACAAGATACTTGTACTCACATACCCTTATGCAGTAGTCATACCTTTAACTTTGACACGAAACCCATCTTGAACGCTTCCCAACCAAGTCTTCTACTTGAAGGGGTCTTCAATGGATTCATTTACCTTAAGGCCGATCCCTAAGATAGACTTCACACGAACTGTTGAGCACACACTGGCAACGGCTTGAGAACTAGCGAATCTTCGATTCTCCCTAAACACTCTCTCAAAGCACTATGGAATTCGATACAGAATTCATACAATTGACAAGCCTAGGACCCTCTATTTATAGGCTTACAGAAAACCTAAATATGCTAAGATTCGAACTCTGGCTGTCGAGCGTCTTGATGGAAGTTAGCCACGTTCGGATGATATCCTTTCTAGCGCAATTCTATCTTTATCAGGTCCACGTCCGGATGGCTTGGCAGAGCATCCGGACGATCTTTGCTATAACTCCTTCCTGCGTTCGAACGGAACACTGAAATATTCTGAAATGCTGGACAGCGTCCGGGCGTGTTGCCATGTCGTTTGGACGACTGGCCGAGACTTCTCTAACAGTATCGACTTCTGAAATCCAATTCTGTGTTGAATACTGATTGACCTATACAATGCAAAACATACCTAGTATGTACTAGGATTTAGGAACCAAAATCCTAGGCATGGTGAGACTGTACCTATACTAGGTGAGTCCACTCCCCCTCAAGGGTGAATGGTCTCATTTTTTCTGACCCAACCCTGGTGTACCCGTGGTAGATGTGATCGGGTATTGCTCATACTGTCCATTCTCCTCAACATCCCTTGTAACAAGCTTAGCAACCTTTCATAGGCATGGTTGCTATCGGGCTTTTGCAGCCTTTTCTTGTAGTGCCTTGATGTGTTCTTCGGAATAAACCACTGTTGTTGCCACTGATGCCATGGAACCTGATGTCCCGCCGAAGGTAGAGTACCTGATGTGGTCTTAGTAGGCAACTTCCTCTGAGCCTTCTTCTTCTAAGCTTGGAGCTGTGGACATTTGGGTCGGATGTGACCGATGATGGCGCAATGATGACAGGTGGGCATGCTTATTTTGTTGGAATGTTGCTTGACTTTCTCTACAGAAATATGGTTAGCATTCTTACAAACAATATTGTCTTTACCTTTTATATGTCTCTTATGCGGATGGACATATTTTGATGAGGAAGAATTTTCAACTTTACTTTTCCTCAAAGCATCCTGCTTAATCCAAAGCGTGTGGGATTTCAAAACATAACAATTTGGCCTAATATAACCAATCTTCCCACAATTATGACACTTAGGAATAAACTTACCTTGTATTCCTGATTCCTTGGAGTTAGGCATCACATGATTAGTTAAGCAAAAGTTATCTAAACAAGCTGTATCTTCTATCACAGGCTTAATATCAATAGAATCTAATTCAGAATCAGAAGCATGTGAAGTAGAAGTGCTTAAATCATTAACAATTAAATCAGGCTTGTAAGAAATATCTGTATGAATACAAAGCATGCTTTTCAAATTATTACTAGAGAATTTTTCCAAGAGATCCTCTGATTCTTTTAATTTATTTTCTAATGCATCAATAGTATCAAAAAGCATGGTATTCTCAAATTTCAAAGAGTCAATCAAAACATGTCATTCAGATAATTGTAAAATCAAAGACTCTTTTTCTTACTTAATCTTTTTGAGTTCTCTATTGGATTTCTTCAAGAGTTTACCTATCAAAAAGGTATCTTCAGAGAAATCATAAAAATCATCTTTAGAGAACTTAGGAAGATTTATGTTAGAAGAAGTCATGGATCACACTTAGGAAATAAATCCAAACACAAGTGTACCCGTTCTGATACCAAATGAAAATAAAATAATGACTTCTAAACCAAGTGTGTGTTTGTGTGCAATAAAATATCTTAAACGCGAAACTTAAAGAAGACAAGATATTTGTTGACGAAGTGGAAACTTTGTGAAGAGAAAAACTACTCCGGGGCAGCCAAACCCAGGATATCCACTATACTGAAAACAAAGCTAGTTACAAGACACTCGTACTCACATACCCTTATGCAGTAGTCATACATTTAACTCTGACACGAAGCCCATCGTGAATGCTTCCCAACCAAGTCTTCTACTTGAAGGGGTCTTCAATGGATTCCTTTACCTTAGGGCCGATCCCTAAGATAGACTTCACACGAACTGTTGAGCACACACCGGCAATAGCTTAAGAGCTACCGGATCTTCGATTCTCCCTAAACACCTCTCAAAGCATTATGGAATTCGATACAGAATTCATACAATTGACAATCCTAGGGCCTTCTATTTATAGGCTTATAGAAAACCTAAATCTGCTGAGGTTCGGACTCTGGCTGTCGAGCGTCCGGACGGAAGTTAGCCACGTTTGGACAATCTTTGGCGCTATCCTTTCAGAAACAGTGCAATTCTATCTTTATCAGGTCGACGTCCGGTCGGCTTGGCCGAGCGTCCGGACGGTCTTCGCTATAACTCCTTCCTGCGTTCAAACGGAACACTGGAATATTCTGAAATGCTAGACAACGTCTGGACGTGTTGCCACATCTTCTGGACGACTTGCAGAGACTTCCCTGACAGTGTCGGCTTCTGAAATCCAACTCCGTGTTGTATACTGTTTGACCTAGCCATCTGGATGGTGTTGCTCTGACGTCTGGATGTCTTCAACGCTGAAGCTTCTAGACACTGCGGGGCATCCGGACGCCTTCAAAGGCTCGTCCGGACGGTTGCACAGGAACCGGCTGTTCTGACTTGGAAATAACATGGAATCTTCATGGACATCTTCTTAGAAACTTGTGACCATACACAAGGTACGAAATGAGACATTGTCCATATTACTTGAAGACTCTAAATAGAATCGATAATCTTGTTAAAAAGTAACCGTTACATAAAGTATTTTTGTCAACCAGAATGTTCCTAATATATAATACTAACAGTAACTACTGTCAATATGAATAACTTACTCACGACTACTTATAGCATTGACTTTTAATTTTGAGAGGAATTTGAACTCAAATGTAAAGTGGATATCACTTTGATACATTCAGAAGTGAGATCTTTAATGATCATAATCTCAGTATGTAAGGTGATCACATGTGGCATCATGGGAGCACTGCTCCTCAATAAGGAATCCATAATCATTTTATTTAATCAAAGCGACATGAAATATCTCATTGAGATATATTTAATGGAAATTGATTATTCTAAGTCTCTAGCTAAAGCATTTTAGTCAGAGTTACTAAAGTCAAATGTACTAAGTGAAGTGTGATTTTACAGGGAGGAAGGTGTGGTGGTTACTTGGGAGGTGTTTGAAAGAGAACTAGAGACTCGATTTCGTTCCACTGAATATGAAAACTTTGATGAAATGTTATCATGCATCAAATAACATGGGATGTTATGTGACTATCAAAGAGAGTTTGAGAGGCTAGCTGATGAGTGCCAAATACTGTATATTTGGACTCCTTAATTCACACTTGTTAGGCCTTTAGCTTTGTTATTTTCTAATGTATTTTGTAGTTTTGGTGTTTTAGCATTTTGCAGGTCATTAAGTGAAAAATTGAGGTTTTGAGGCAAAATTGCATAAAAGTCTGGAAATTCGAATTCTAAGGCAATGGGCTCGAGCACAGCCATGCTGAGCTCGAGCCCAGCCATCACACCTGCCCTTCAGCAGCCATCAGAGCACCAGGATGCGCGAAAGGAAGTCTTTCAAGCCTGAGTGAGCTCGAGCGCAGGCCTGTTGTGCTCGAGCGCACCCTGCAAAACTGGCAAAAATACAGACTTGTACCAGAACTCCAATCAGACCATTTCTTTTCACAAAGGCACTTCTCCCTCTGATTTTCGTAGCAAAACATGCTGGTTTCGTGTTTTTGGTTATCTCTTGCAAAAGATGAACCCTAAAGGGGGGTAGATGAGTCTTTCTACATGGCCTTCAAACCCTAATGCTCCTCTATAAAGCCATAGCATTCTCTCCTTTGTAAACCAATGAATTGGGCAGTAGTCTTAGGCCATTTCTCTTCTGTAATAATTTAGTTTCAAAAACTCTTTACATTTTGTAACTCTTTTCTTTAAGTCTTTTTTGAGTTTATGTTATTTCTTCAAGCTTTTGTGGTGTTTTTAGTCATGGGAGGCTAGAACTCTCAACTAAGGTTGAGGATGAAACTTCACCATTGATAACACTCACACTCTTGTTATGCTATTTGTACATTTGATGTTTTATTAATATGTTATTCAAGTTTCATTCACTTTAATGCCTTATCTTTTGGAATGAATGTGTTTGGTTAAAGAAGTAGGACATTTAGTATGTTTCAACTGATGGATACATCGATTTCTCGGTTTGAAAGAGGATAACTATTGTGATTTATTCTTTGAATGGATACAATGGATGATTTGATTTCAAATGGGTATTCTTTGTGATTTATCTTTGAGTTGGATTCATTAAATGGTTCTAACATTTGTGGTTAAGAACTTGAATGGCAACTTAAGCTTAAATGTTCGTTGGGTGTTTAATTAGTAAACGAGAGTGTGAGTTGTTGGATTTAGTTTGGTGGATTCTTTAGCCTTAGTTCTTTTTTACATATTTTGTTTCAACATATTTAACTTAGTGTTATTTTGCATGTTTAAACCTCAATATTTGGAACTAGGTTAAAATGAGGTTAGTTAAATACAACACTGATTTTTGACCATTTCCTTGTAGATTCGACCTCGCACTTACACACACTATATTGCAAACGACTCGTGCGCTTGTGAGTACTCTTTTAAACTCACAACACTGGCTAATAGGGTTATTGGATGGCCACAAAAGGCTCTAATTGGAACTTTCCTTGGAGACTTAAGACAGAGACAGCCATGCGTGTGAAAATGTTTTGACCCAAGTCCCTTTGGAAAACCATTTAGTTGTCTAAATGCAGGATGAGAGATTGGCACGATAACATCAACTGAATGAATCAGATGTACATAGGGCAGTTCACATGCCAGATAGTGATGGAACAACATCACCTGACCCTTGTACCATTTACTCGATAAAGAAACTTTCTTATGAAGAGATGCAGAAGAGGCATGAAAAAGGGTTATGTTTCAATTGCAATGAACGTTATACTTCGGAGTATAAATGGCAGAGCAACAAGCATAAACCTTGGGGACGAGGTTCCAGCTGAAGGGGCAGTGAATGATAGGCTTTTATAACTTGTCACCACAACATGGATCTGCTCGGGGAAGTTGTAATAGAGGAGGTGGATGATAGTTATATGTATTTTGTACTATTAGTGGGTTACTAGTGTTAGTGGTAGTAACAGTTAATAATCGTTAGTAACTATTAGTAACCATTGTTGTTGTTCTACGTTTTATAACTAGTTCTTGCCAATCAAGTGGGTAGAGAGGAACTTATCTTGAGTACTGTGGTGTTTTTCCTGCCCTAGGTGGAAGCTCTTTCTATTTACTTACATGTTTTCTTGTAGTAATGTTTCTCCGAGCTTATCGGCCACATTATAGACTTCATCACTATGCCATGTTTTGCAAGATAATCAGAAGAATGTGTTAGGGATAAAATCAACCTTAGAGACACGTGGATTCAAAGACATCTCGGAGTTAAGCCTCGGACACTTGTTCCGCCCAGCAAAGAAAGATCGTCTAGGTATAAAGACGTCTCGGACATATAAAGATGTCTCGGACATATAAAGACATCTCGGAGGTATAACGACGTCTCGGTCTTCATATTCTAGGCTGCGGTATATAAAATATCTCGGGATCTCCTAGTCTGAACGGAGCAAACATGTCTCGGGTATTTGTGTCTCGGAGTAATAACGCTTCGGGGTAATAGCGCCTCGGGGTAATAACGCCTCGGTGTAATATCGATTTAGCGCGACAACATCTCGGCCTCACACAACCCTGGTATGGTACGGCGATACCCCGAGATCTCCAAGTCGGAGCGAACATATCTCGGGTATCATCACCTCGGAGGTTGGCTGAAGTGTGCCGCTGTTGTCCTAGAATGCGATGAGGATAGAATCCCAGAAGATCAGGGATAAACCACAATTCCATAATTAATGGGATAAGATAGTTATTGATACGGAATCAAGTTTAAAGAGGTACAAACGCAATCAACTTCAGACTCTACAATCCCATTTGAATTCCCTGAAGATATGGTTAAAGTTCAACTAAGCTAGGACTCAAACTCCTAATCCAACTAGGTGTCAAGAATTCTGGTAAGATTGCAAATCTGGTAAGACTGCAAGTCCAGCCTATAAATACGACAGCCGCGCCAGGTATGAAATCACGAATTCTCTAAGCTCTTGAGATTAAGATTAAGAATACTCTGCAGAAAATTGATTTAAACTGACTTAGGCATCGAAGTGGGCGTAGTCGGCACCCCCGACGAGTTGTTTGTTCTTTTTGCAGGATTGAGGTAGTAGATCAGAACCCAACAGCGAATCACCAGGCGACACGTCACCATACCGGAAACTGTACCAATAGTTTGGCGCCGTCTGTGGGAACGATAAGTTGTTCTTACGAAAAACAAATCCGCGATGGTGACTACGAGACGCTCCAAGTCGATTCAAAACGATGCACCGCCTACCAGCCGAGACGATGTTCATGGAGAAGCAGAATCTGCTGGACCGGAGGCCAGAATAAACCAACTGAGTCAACAGTTGGTCCAGGCGCAGAAGAATGTGGAGGATTTGCTGGATAAAAATGCTCTGCTCCAAGCTGCTCAGACGCCGCCGCCATTCAATCATGATGCAGCAGAAGGGACAAACCTTGGTGGCAACCCAGAAGGGTCAGGAGAGAAAGCAGGGCCGCAGAACGAAGATCATGGAGAGCCCATCAATCCGGTTCCACCAACAGAATCGGAAAGAAGGTTGCAGAAGATGGTCCAGGACCTGGGCGCAAAATATGACGCGCTGTTAAAAACAATTGATCAGAAGCGTGATGGGAAGGAGTCTCTAGTGGACAACCTCTTTCAGCACAAGGAGTCAATATTCACCGAAGAAGTATCCAACTTCGATCTACCCAGAAGATTCAAGGTACCTGATATCCCTATTTTTTCAGGCAGTGAAGATCCGGTAGAGCACTTGGACAATTTCTGATCCCATGTCTCCTTGCACAAGACACCAGATGCTGTGGCATGCCGAGCTTTTCCACTCACCTTGTCAGGAAAAGCCCGAGACTGGCTTAGGAATCTCACACCAAGGTCGATTGATTGTTTTGACGCCCTTGGAAGGAAATTCCTGGCCCAGTTTGTATCCGGGAGAGCTAGAAGAAAACCCCGAGGATACCTACTCTCTGTGCAGCAGGGGCCAAACGAGTCTCTAAAAGACTATCTATGGAGATTCAACCAGGAGAATCTGGACACAGAGAGTGCGCCAGATGATTTCATTTATGGAGCAATCTTTCAAGGCTTGAAGAAGGATGGGCCTCTGATGGCAGAACTGGCGTTGAAACCACCGAAAGATCTTCATACCTTTATGGTAAAGATGGACAGGTACATCAATCAGGAAGAAACGCTCCGAGCCCTTCTCAATAACTCCCAGCAACAACAACAGTCATCCACTGAGAAGCCTAAGAAGAAGAAGAATCCTGAGCCTGTACAGGACACCGGTCCAGGAGAATACAAGAAGGTGAAGAAGAATTTCGGAGATTACAAGTGGACACCATTGAACGCCTCCCTCACCAAGGTGCTCATGGAACTCAAAAGAGATCCGAATTATCAGAGACCGAGACCCATTCCAGGAGATCCGCCCTCGCGTTTGGCTCACAAATACTGTGCCTTCCATGATTCATACGGTCATCTGACCGAGCAGTGTGTATCATTGAGGCAGTTGATCGAGAAGTTCATCGAGAATGGGAAACTAGTCCGATTTCTTGCCAATGAGAGGAATCATCAGAAGTGAGACCATTATCTGCGGCCTCGGAGGGAAGAGGATCGGAATGAAAGGAGGAATTATCAATCGAGACAAGAAGACAGAAGAGGAAGAAGCCGAGAGGCAGCACCTCGACCTCGGAGGGATGAAGGAAGGGAGAGAAGTAGGAGCAGACCTTGGGTGGCGCAGCAAGGTAATCTCCCAATCATCCACACTATCTCGGGTGGATTTGGAGGAGGAGGTGAGTCCAACTCGGCTCGGAAGGCGTATGCCAGGCAGCTGGACGATTTTGAAGTATACTCGGTCCAGAAAGCCCCAAAGTCTCAGAAATATAACCCTCTGGTTATAGGGTTTTCTGATGATGATTATGCTGGGTCTCGCTTCCGCACACAGACGCCCTTGTGGTCACCTTGACCATAGCAAATTATCAGACTCGGCGGATCCTCGTTGACATAGGGAGCTCGGCTGATATTCTGTTTAAATCAGCTTTCGATTACATGGGCGTTCCACGAGAAAAGCTGGTCCCGGTCTCATGCCAGTTACAGGGTTTTGCTGGAGAAAAGGTGTTGTCTCTCGGTTCTATTGATCTACCTGTGACAGTAGGGACCTATCCGAGGCAGAAAGTCATTATGGTGAAGTTCCTGATAGTTGACAAAGTCTCGGCCTACAATGCTATTATCGGACGGACAGCTCTCAACGACTTCAAAGCTGTGACTTCAACACCGCATCTCAGCATGAAGTTCCCGACCGAAGAAGGAGTTGGAGAGGTAAAGGGAGACCAGAGGGAAGCCAGGCGATGCTACAATCTGTCCTTAAAAGACACCCCGAGGCAGCACAGTCGGGGGGAGAAAACCAAGGAAGATGGAAAATAGCAATTACCGTTGGGGGAGCTTGTGGAAGCCTTGGAGGAGTTCGAGATAGGTGACTCAGGAAAGAAAGTTCGTATAGGTTCACAACTCCCTCAACCTATGAAGGAAGATCTGGTGGCATTCTTGAGGCGCAACAAAGATGTATTTGCCTGGAGCCATGAAGATATGCCGGGGATTGATCCCTCGGTTATTGTCCATAAGTTAAATGTGGACCCAAATTATCGCCCTGTGAAGCAGAGAAGGAGAACTTTTGCTGCCAAACGAAACGCGGCTGTAGCGGAAGAAGTACAGAAGTTGCTGAGAGGTGGATTATCCCGAGTGGCTGGCCAATGTGGTGCTGGTGAAGAAGTCTAACGACAAGTGGAGGATGTGCGTAGATTTCACCGACCTGAATAAAGCATGTCCGAAGGATAGCTTTCCTCTGCCTCGAATAGATTTATTGGTTGATTCAACGGCCGGACACGAGCTCTTAAGCTTCATGGATGCCTTCTCGGGATACAATCAGATCTACATGGAAGAAGCAGACCAAGAAAAAACTGCTTTCATCACAGACCGAGGACTCTACTGCTATAAGATGATGCCCTTCAGACTGAAGAATGCGGGAGCCACGTATCAGCGACTTGTGAACCGGATGTTTCAAAGTCAAATTGGTCAAAACGTTGAAGTATACGTAGATGACCTGCTGGTTAAAAGTGTTCGGGCAAACAAACACATAGAAGACCTCCGAGAAACTTTTCGGACTCTAAGAAAATACAACTTGAAGCTCAACCCCGCGAAGTGTGCCTTCGGAGTTTCTTCAGGCAAGTTTCTGGGGTTTATGGTGTCGCAGAGGGGCATTGAAGCTAATCCAGAGAAGGTCAGAGCTGTCCTCGAGATGGAGGCCCCGAGAACAACGAAACAACTCCAACGACTGACAGGAAGGATTGCGGCCCTGAACCGTTTCATATCACGGTCGACAGATAAGTGCCTTCCCTTCTTTAAAATTCTACGAAAAGCATTTATGTGGAGTGAGGAGTGTGAGGAGGCTTTTCAAGAAGTTGAAGGAATATCTAGCCAACCCACCACTGTTGAGCCGCCCAACCGAAGGGGAGATTCTTTATCTCTATCTGGCAGTCTCTCCCTCAGCAGTAAGCTCGGTGCTAGTCCGAGAAGATTCAGGGGTTCAGAAACCGGTTTACTTTACAAGTAAAGCACTGCATGGCGCGGAAGGGAGGTATCCTCGGATCGAGAAGTTGGCGTTCGCTTTGATTATTTCAGCCAGAAGATTGAGGCCATACTTTCAGGCTCACGCTATCAGAGTTCTAACCGAGTATCCGATGAAGAAGGTGTTGCAAAAACCTGACCTCTCGGGAAGATTAGTCAACTGGGCGGTGGAACTCGGACAATTTGATATCGAGTTTCATCCTCGGACGGCTATCAAAGGATAGGTTCTAGCATATTTCCTGGTAGAATTCTGCAACATTCCTGAAGCAGAAGAACTTCCTAAGGAGTCAACCTGGGTTGTGTTTGTAGATGGCTCTTCCACACAGGGCAGAAGCGGAGTAGGAGTCCTCCTCAGGAATCCCAAAGGACAAGAGTTCGGTTTTGCTGTAAAACTGGACTTCGTTACGACGAACAATGAAGCTGAGTACGAAGCAGTGATAGCGGGTTTGGCATTATCCCGAGAAATGGGGGCAACTAATGTCGAAATCCGGAGTGACTCTCAGGTGGTCGTAGGCCAAGTCCAAGGGCAATTCGAAGCACAAGAAGATAGAATGGCCAGGTATTTGGAAGAGGTACAGCGATTCCAATCCTATTTCGAAAGGTTCGTCATCACAAAGATACCTCGGGAGGAAAACATCCGAGCCGATGGGTTCTCAAAGATTGCATCAGGAACAGAAGAAGAGATTAAAGCATCAAGAAGGCAAATTATTGTTCTGACCGAGCCTTCGATAGCCCCGAGGACCAAGGTTATGGAAGTAGATTCAGCACCAGATGATCCAGAATGGGCAAGGGACATCATCCAGTTCCTCAGAAATGGGTTGCTGCCCGAAGATAAGGTCGCGGCTCAGAGGGTGAAGATACAAGCAGCACGGTTCTGCCTTCTCGGGGAGACACTGTACAAAAGAGGATATTCCGAACCCCTGCTCAAATGCCTCTCCAAGGCCGAGTCAAATTATGTTCTCAGGGAAATTCATGAAGGTGTGTGCGGAGACCACTCAGGAGGAAGGATGCTGGCACAAAAAACCATCCGAGCGGGCTACTATTGGCCTACGATCAAGAAAGATTCAGCTCTTCTCGTCAGAACCTGTGACAAGTGCCAGAGGTTCGCAAGAATCATGAAAGCAAGTCCCGAGAAGCTCACCCCCCTCACTTCTCCATGGCCATTTGCGAAATGGGGGGTGGATATAGTTGGTCCAATGCCGGTAGGGAAAGGTGGACGGAAGTTCTTGGTTGTAGTTGTAAATTATTTTACTAAATGGGCGGAAGCAGAAGCATTAGCAGCTATAACTACAGCGAATGTTATAACCTTCCTCTGGAAGTCGGTGGTGTGCCAGTTTGGGATTCCTCATGCTTTCGTCACAGATAATGGGAAGCAGTTTGACTGTGAACCATTTCGGAAGTGGTGTTCGGAGCTCCGTATCCGAAACCATTATGCTTCGGTGCTATACCCAAAGGCGAACGGTCAGGTAGAGGCGACGAACAAGACCCTGGTAAAGACTCTGAAGAAAAAGCTTGACAAGAAGAAAGGAGCATGGGTTGAATATGTTCCAGAGGTGCTGTGGTCGTACCGAACCACCAAAAGAACTCCAACGGGCGAGACACCATTCTCACTTACGTATGGAACCGAGGCAGTGATACCTGTGGAAGTAGGATCTCCAAGCTTCCGTGTAGCTCACTACAATCCAGGACTCAACGACGAAAATGCTAAGGTACACCTGGATCTTTTGCAGGAGAAAAGAGACGACGCTCATGTCACATGGGCGGCATATCAGAATCGAACGGCTCGGTACTTTAACAAACAGGTGGTGCCCAGAAAGTTCCAGCTCGGAGATTGGGTACTCAGGAAGGTGAGCTTAATGACGAAATATCCAGCGGAAGGCAAAATGGGACCCGGATGGGAAGGTCCCTATAAGGTAATAGGATGCCATCAGAAGGGAGCTTTTCGCTTAATGACCGAGACAGGGAAGATACTCCCGAGATCATGGAATGCCGAGCACCTGAAGAAATATTTTATGTAATTTATTGCTTTTTCCAGCTTTTTTCAAACAATTTCATATTCAATAAAGAATTTCTACTTCCAGTATATATTGACAATTGCAGAAATACGAGAATCAATCTGAATTATACTTTACTTAGAAAAGAACTCACTCGCATCCTTTCCTCGAACAACCCGAGATGGTCATGGAAAGGTTGCGATAGAAAGAAATCCCTCGATTAGGGGTTAAAAGAAAAGCCTCTCGGTTAGTCCAACACCGAGAGCAGGAAAAGCCTTTCTGTTAGTCCAACACTGAGAGCAGAAAAAGAAAAGTCTCTCGGTCTATCCAACACCGAGAGCAGGAAAAGCCTCTCGGTTAGTCCAACACCGAGAGCAGAAAAAGAAAAGTCTCTCGGTCTATCCAACACCGAGAGCAGGAAAAGCCTCTCGGTTAGTCCAACACCGAGAGCAGAAAAAGAAAAGTCTCTCGGTCTATCCAACACCGAGAGCAGGAAAAGTCTCTCGGTTAGTCCAACACCGAGAGCAGGAAAAGCCTCTCGGTTAGTCCAACACAGAGAGCAGAAAAAGAAAAGTCTCTCGGTCTATCCAACACCAAGAGCAGGAAAAGTATCTCGGTTAGTCCAACACCGAGAGCAGGAAAAGCCTCTCGGTTAGTCCAACACCGAGAGCAGAAAAAGAAAAGTCTCTCGGTCTGTCCAACACAGAGAGCAGAAAAAGAAAAGTCTCTCGGTTAGTCCAACACTGAGAGCAGGAAAAGCCTTTCGGTTAGTCCAACAAAGGATACGACGGCAGGATTGCAGGTTTTCGGAAGGACAAGAACATCCAAGATAGAACCCGTCCGAATCCTTTCCTCGAACGACCCGAAAGGGTTACGGAAAGGATACCACGACAAAGTTAGAAGATCCAAAGGAAAAGAGCATTCCTCATATGACTTGAAAAGATTGCAGAAAAGAATATCAAAGTAAAAGGCTCCTCCAAATGCTATGATCAGAAAAGATAGATTTAAAAGGTAAAAGTTTCATTCAAAGGATTTCACTTCATATTTGAAGCCCATTACAGGTTGATAAAAAAGAAAGAAAAAGAAAAATTCAGGCATTAGCCCGAGAAGCTTTTAGCTCGCGGCACCATCAAGGGGATCTTCTCGAGGATCTGGCGCGTCATCACCCCAACTCGGGACATCAGGCATGAAGTCCTTACCGAACTCTTCCATCTCTAAGATGGCTTCTTCAGGAAAACCCACAAGCATCGGCCCAACCGTCTCGGGGTCGAATTTATATTGGGGATTCATTACCAAGGTTCGAAAATTTTCGAAACCCCAATGGCAACCTCGAGCCCAACTCTGATCCCGAAGGTATGGTGCATAGCTCAACTACTTCAGATAACGCTTGAGCTTTGCCCGATCTGTATCATATCTAGCCCTGAGCCTAATTAAGAGACTCTCCGAGTGATCCTGCGCCTTAACAGCTTTATTTCTCTAGGCCTCAAGTCTTTCAACCTCATCTTTCAGCTTGTCCTTTTCAGCTTCGGCATTCATAGCGTTCTTGCACGCTTCGGAGCATTCGTTTTGCACGGCTGACAAGCGAAGGGACAACTGATCTGCACGATCTAGCTCGGTAGAAAGGCTTGCAACAGAACGCGTGTACCGCTCATTGGCCTCCATAATTTCTTTCTTCAAACGAGCATTGGCAGAACGCATCTCGGATATAGTCGAGTCCCGAGATGCGAGTTCTTCGTCTTTATTTTGAAGGAGGGCCTTCAGTTCCGCAACTTCATTCTCCAAGCCCGAGATGCGAGCTTGCACTTCGGGAGCAGGAGCAGGTGGGGGCGCCGGACGATTTTCGTACTTCTGCCAGAGGGCGGTCATCTTCACAAGAAGCTAAAGAGAAAAGTAAGCGAAGTCAGAATCAAGATGCGGATAGAAAGAAAAAGCCTGGTTTCAGAAACTTACCTGATAATGAGAGATAAGAATGCCTTGAGCAATCTTATCGAGAGAAGACACCCCTGCATTTCCCAGATACCCCTCGGGAATTAGGTTCTTTATAGCTTCCATTGGATGACCCAGAAGGCCTCTACCCAAAACCTCGAAACCAGCCGAGACCCTAGAAGAGGAGCTAGGACCCACAGGAGGTACAGCCCCTGTACTTGGAGCCGCTTCGAACCCATCAAATCTTAATCTAGAAGGGCTGGCCTCAACACGAGACCCACTCCTAGTAGAAGACTCGGGAAGCACATTTGCTTCAGGAATAACGTTCACGGAGTCGATCCGAGACTCCTCAGGCACTCCGAGATTGGGAGTCACTTCGGGTCGACTTACACCCTGAACTTCAGAAACAGAGCCCGGCATCTCTTGATCAACCATTTCCCGAGAAGTTCTAGGTTCTTCAATATTTTCAACCTCAGGTGCAGAACATGGAGCTTGGGGGGTGGTATGCCCCGTCTCACGAATTTCCTCGGGAGGTGGTGGAGTCTCTGGACGTTCCGAGGAAGGAGTTCGGGGAGTAGCTTCAGCTTCAAACTCCTCAACAAGAGGCTCAGCTCGGGGGGTGCTAGCTTCCCCATCCCTCTCTTCAAGAGTTTCATCACATGAAGCAATAGGCTCTTGAAGAACTTCCTCGGCATCAGAAGGTCTTATAAACGCCTTGCCCCACATCCGCTCGGCCTCCAAGAGCTTTTCAGCAATTCGGTCCTGGGCTGTGAACTTCCGCTTCCTGGCCGGATGTTTTACTCTGCGCGTGACTTGTATGTCTCGGGCCTCAGGAACAGTCTCATCTCCTTCTCCAGATCTCTCGGGTTCCGGGGCATCCGCTGTCGAAGTTTCGAGAGGAGGTTCCGCAAAAGAAGTTTCTGCACCCTGTTCACCCTGATACGAGGCCTCGGAGCCAGACTCATCCCTTAAAACAAAGGAAGGAGCAGCACTAGCTTCTGGCGAAGGAGAAACTTCTGGAATGAAAATCCGAAAACTTGCAGATCCCTCTTCAACGTTCATTCCAGATGACGGAACCGAGGGGGGAGTTCTCCTTGCACCCAAGGCAGCCAGAGGAATGTTCTGTTTCTTCCGCAAAGGGACATACTTGGGAACTTCTTCGGAACTTTTGAATGGCCTCTTCTTAGTAACAGGCCTCGGAGAGGGAGGGGCGTCATTCCTCTTCTTAATAGCCCCTCTCTTGGTAATTAGCTGTTTGTCTCTCGGGATGTTATATCCGAGAAATTGCCTTAAATTCTCCTCGGTGACAAGGTTATCAAAATCAACTTCTTCAAACTTGTCAGCCTTGACCCTAGCAGTAGACCACCCACTTATTTCCTTGACATCCTCCAGGTTGGATACACTGAGTGAAGGGGGGTCGCTTCGGTCAGGTCGCAGCAATTGCCAGGTCCGAGGCATCCTACGGTCTTCAGGCAGAAGAGTGCCTTCAGGGCATTCCCACTCCCCAGAAACTCTGAAAAATTACATTTCCCAGAATTTGTTGTTTGTTAGCCCACTCTTGAGCTTGATGAAGACAGGCGGGTGACGAACACAGAGTTCAATCATCCCCTCTGAAGTTTGCCTCGGTCTGTAGATGTTGAAGAATTGCAGGATATCCATCTCCTTCTTCAACACGAGCCTCCAAAGGATGTAAGAAGCGAACAGATACCTCCAGGCATTGGGCATAATCTGACTGGGTGCAACCATCAGGAAAAGGACAAAATCCCGAGCAATCTCTGGAAACGGTAACCGTAGCCCAGCGAGAAACATCCTCTCATACAAGGTAACGTCGCCACCGTTGATAATCCGAGCTCTAGGTGCTTGATAGAACATCCTCACTGTTGGAGGAATCTCGTAGTTCAGACGAAGGACACCCTCATGCTTCGCAAAAAGGGCGGTTTCCACCCTACTCTCCAGGGGAGAGAGATCCACGAAGCCGTCGGACCTTTTCGTCCGAGCCCGAGACATAACAGGAACAGCCGAAGCAGCTTTTTTAGGAGCCATGGAAGGAAGAAGAAAAGAAGAAGTAGGGGATACAGAGAAAGAAAAAGTTTAGGAAGAAGGCGACAATGGAGGATCAAGAGAGAGAATAGGTGAATGTCAAAGAATGAACAGTGAAAGTATTCAAAACCTTAAATACCCCCTCCCCTACGTGTCTAAAATATCAAAAGGCGCCATCATTTCAAAATTCCCGAAGTTGAAAAGGAGCGCCTTCCGTATTCCAGAATTAAATGCGCTACCTCGACAGTACCGTTTCATGATGACAAAGAGCGGCGGTACAGAGCTGACGTCGTCATTGGAAAAAGAAGCGGTAAGATTTAAATGTTTGAACTGTTGAAAAGACGCGCCCTTCACAGTAGCATGTACAGGTTGGCAGACGGAAAGTAATTCTCTTATTTCCATTTATTTCTGAAATCAGAGAATTAGGGGGGTAACTGTTAGGGATAAAATCAACCCTAGAGACACGTGGATTCAAAGACATCTCGGAGTTATGCCTCAGACACTTGTTCCGCCCAGCAAAGAAAGATCGTCTAGGTATAAAGACGTCTCAGACATATAAAGATGTCTCGGACATATAAAGACATCTCGGAGGTATAACGACGTCTCGGTCTTCACATTCCAGGCTACGGTATATAAAATATTCCGGGATCTCCTAGTCTGAACGGAGCAAACATGTCTCGGGTATTTGTGTCTCGGAGTAATAACGCTTCGGGGTAATAGCGCCTCGGGGTAATAACGCCTCGGTGTAATATCGATTTAGTGCGACAACATCTCGGCCTCACACAACCCTGGTATGGTGCGGCGATACCCCGAGATCTCCAAGTCGGAGCGAACATATCTCGGGTATCATCACCTCGGAGGTTGGCTAAAGTGTGCCACTGTTGTCCTAGAATGCGATGAGGATAGAATCCTAGAAGATCAGGGATAAACCACAATTCCATAATTAATGGGATAAGATAGTTATTGATACGGAATCAAGTTTAAAGAGGTACAAACGCAATCAACTTCAGACTCTACAATCCCATTTGAATTCCCTGAAGATATGGTTAAAGTTCAACTAAGCTAGGACTCAAACTCCTAATCCAACTAGGTGTCAAGAATTCTGGTAAGATTGCAAATCTGGTAAGACTGCAAGTCCAGCCTATAAATACGACAGCCGCGCCAGGTATGAAATCATGAATTCTCTAAGCTCTTGAGATTAAGATTAAGAATACTCTGCAGATTTAAACTGACTTAGGCATCGAAGTGGGAGTAGTCGGCACCCCCGACGAGTTGTTTGTTCTTTTTGCAGGATTGAGGTAGTAGATCAGAACCCAACAGCGAATCACCAGGCGACACGTCACCATACCGGAAACTGTACCAACAGAATGAAAGAAAAGGAGGAAAAAAACATAAAGAAGAAAAAGATCGAAGAAGACGGTTTTATTTGTTCCAAATTCTTTGGTTGCTAAAATGTAGGCTTCCTTGTTCTCGAGCATAGGCTAAAATTTTCTATTCAAAATTAAGATCCATTTGTTCCTGCATTTTCTGCTTACCCAAACAGAGCTCTGTCCCTCTTTGGATGTAAAGGAAAAGAAAATAAAAAAGAAAGGGTATTTGTTTAGTGGGGATGAAACGTAGGTGTTGGATTTGGCAAGATGCTTTTTTCTAATTCTTATTCTAGTTCGTATTGTTCTCCTCACAAAGCATTTTGAGGCTATTATGTGTGAAAATGTCACGTGACGTAAATTCCTTTCAAACTTGCAAAAAAAAAAAAAAAATTGAAAAAAATGTGATATCTATCACTATTAGGCAATGCTTCAGCAAAGCATTTTGGAGTTGTTATGTGCAAAATTGTTATTTGTGGCACATGCAAAGTAAGTTCGACAAAATTCGAGTGTTACTTTTTAAACTTGTCAGGAGTATAATTTTTTAAGAATAAAATTTAAAGGTCATTTTTTATTTAATAATATAGAACTAAAGTTAAATGTTATTGTTTCTGAATGTTCTATTGTAGTTCTTCTCGTTGTCTAAAAAAATAACGTTCATTAACTACTTGCCAAGAACAAGATTGTTTGTGTGATTTTTCTAAGTTTGTGATTTTCAGTTCTAATAGGGAGGAAAACAAGAAAAATCGCAGAAAGTGTATAACTTATGAAAATAAATTTAGACTACTAAGTAACCTCAACCAAACAGTTAACCAAATATGTAAAGTAGTAAAAAGAATTAATACATATATTTGATTATGAAGTGAAAACTCTTTGCACCAAAGAGAAACACCACTCTAGGGTAGCCAAACTCAGGAAATCAATTATCAGAATAAATAACTAATTACAAGAAGTCTGTACTCACAACCCTTTGCAATAGTCACTTTCTTGAATTCTACCAAGCGCCTACTTGTCTGCCTCTCTCCTAGACTCTTCTGGAGAGTTTTTCTATTAATCCTTTAACTGGAGCTCCTCTCCAGTTGGACTTCAACGGTTGAACGGTTACAACAAAAACTCTAGAAGAGATACATATAAACATTTATGCCTAATAAACCTTCTCTTAGCACAATGGAATTCTCTACAAAAATTCTTAAAGAAATACTGCTTAGAAGCCCCTTTAAATAAGCTCTGGAAATCTTAAAACAAGTTTGAAATGGATTTCTAGGCGATGATGTTCGGATAGGTCAACGCATGTCTGGACATCTATTAGCAAGTGAATATTTTTCTGAAGCGTGTCCGGACAAGCAACCCTAGTGCCCAAACATCTGCATAGAAAATCTTCTTTGTCCGCAGTTCTTCACTTCTAGGTCCGGACATCTTGCAGACAGGGACTTTCTGGAACTTGAGTCCGCTGGGCTGTCCGGACATGTAAGGGATATAACCTTATTGTGAGTTGCGTCCGCTGGCCTATACGGACAAATAGGGGACACAAACTTTCTGTAACTTGTGTCTGGACACTGCTGGAGGCTATCCGGACATGCAGCAAGGAAATTCGGATTTTCAAAACAAAAAGATCTTCATAACATTTTTCAAATTAGTGCACCTTCCTTTCTTAATATTTTTCGATACTCTCCTTGTTCACCCCTTTCCTTTCTTGATTAATATTCTGGCAATATTTCTTCTAATTCGACTCTTTTATTGATTGAATAATATTTTTGCAAGATTTTTTTGAAAGTCTTTTGAGTAATTTGTGCCCCAATATAGTAACATTTTTGTCGACCAAATATTAGCCAATAATAAAAACCACCAACTTAGAAAACGAAAAACGAGAAAAATAAAAACTTCCAAGGGAGAGAGAGCAACGGACCCGTAAATAACAATCTGGTTCCGGCTGGCACTTTACAAACAAGGATCTATGAGGATCAGATTGATAGGGGAGAAAGGAAGTCAAGTGTTTAACCAGAATCTGAAAATTACCCGATTGGGGAAGTCTGGTCGGATCGAAGAAGCCATTCACGTTTTTTCACGGCTGACAGTGAAGAATGTTGTAAGCTACAACTCCATGATATCTGCTTACTGCAAGAACGGTAGAATAAGCGATGCACGCCGTCTGTTTGATGAAATGCCTCAGAGAAACTTAGTTTCTTGGAACTCTATGATTGCTGGGTATTTGCATAATGATAAGGTTGAGGAAGCCTCTGAACTCTTTGATAAAATGCCTAAAAGAGACCTCTTTTCCTGGGCTTTGATGATAACTTGCTATACGCGTAATGGGGAACTTGAAAAGGCTAGAAAATTATTTGATTTGCTTCCTGATAAGCGAGACACAGTTTGTTGGAATGCTATGATTGCTGGTTATGTGAAGAACAGGCGTTTTGATGATGCCAAGAAATTGTTTGGAGAAATGCCGGTCAAAGATTTTGTTTCTTGGAATTCAATGCTAGCAGGATATACTAAGAATGCGGAAATGCATTTGGCGTTGCAGTTGTTTGAGGAAATGGAAGAGAGGGATGTGGTTTCGTGGAATCTGCTGGTGGATGGGTTTGTTGAGGTGGGTGATTTGGATTCTGCTTGGCAGTTCTTTAAACAGATTCCAAACCCGAACGTTGTTTCATGGGTTACAATGTTATGTGGCTTTGCACGAAATGGTAAGATTATGGAGGCTAGGAGACTTTTTGATCAGATGCCACATAGAAATGTGGTTTCTTGGAATGCGATGATTGCGGCATATGTTCAAAACTGCCAACATGATGAGGCTAATAGGCTATTTATGGACATGCCAGAGAGGGATTCTGTATCATGGACTACAATGATCAATGGGTATGTTCGTGTTGGTAAGATTGGTGAAGCAAGGGGTTATCTTGACCGCATGCCTTTCAAAAACATTGCTGCACAAACAGCAATGATCTCTGGATATGTACAAAATAAAAGGATGGATGAAGCTAGTCAACTATTCAGTCAGATTGGCACCTGGGATACTGTTTGTTGGAACACGATGATTGCAGGCTATGCTCAATTTGGGAGAATGGACGATGCTCTTTGTCTTTTTAGACAAATGGTCAATAAGGACATGGTTTCATGGAATACCATGATTGTTGGTTATGCTCAAGCTGGACAGATGGATGAAGCACTTAAAATATTTGAGGAGATAGGTGAAAGGAATATAATTTCATGGAATTCTTTGATTGCAGGTTTCTTGCAAAATGGGCTATATTTGGATGGACTGAAGAGTTTCGTGTTGATGTGGAAGGAAGGAAAGAAACCTGATCAGTCAACTTTTGCATGCGGACTAAGTGCATGTGCCAATCTTGCAGCTTTGCAAGTTGGGAAGCAACTTCACCATATGATTGTAAAGAGTGGTTATGTGAATGATTTATTTGTTAGCAATGCTCTGATCAGCATGTATGCTAAAAGCGGAAGGGTCTTTGATGCTGAGCTTTTGTTTAAAGATATCAATCATGTCGACGTGGTTTCTTGGAATTCTTTGATTGGTGGATTTGCTTTAAATGGGTATGGTCGAGAGGCTGTCAAACTCTTTGAAGAGATGCTCATTAATGGAGTGGTTCCTGACCAAGTCACTTTTGTTGGAGTATTGTCTGCGTGTTGTCATGCTGGCCTGGTTGATTGTGGTTTAGAATTGTTCAAAAGCATGAATGAAGTATACAGTGTTGAACCTTTGGTAGAGCACTATGCTTGCATGGTTGACTTGCTTGGTCGAGCGGGGAGGTTAGAAGAGGCCTTCAACGTGGTTAGAGGAATGAAGATCAGGGCGAATGCCGGAATATGGGGTGCACTCCTAGGAGCTTCCAGGGTACACCAGAATCTAGAACTTGGTAGACATGCTGCTGAGAAGCTTTTAGAACTTGAACCACATAAAACTTCAAATTATGTGCTCTTGTCGCATATGCATGCTGAGGTTGGTAGTTGGGAGGAGGTTGAGAGAGTCAGGGTATCAATGAAAAAGAGTAGAGCAGAGAAGCAACCAGGATGTAGCTGGATAGAACTCAGAAATCAAATAAATGCTTTCCTCTCTGATAATCAATTGCAGCCTAGAACAGCAGAGGTATGCAATACATTAACGGCTTTAACTGCACAGATGAGAAATCCAGTTGACTTATCTGATTTCAAATCTTTACTTGGCATTTTTGATTGACAATGATTGTACCATCAACTAACACATGTATCAGAGCAATTTTAGCATCCTGTACATTAGGTATATGCCATTTCTCATGCATTAATTCTTTTGCAATTGTACATATGTACATGAACCCTTGGGGGATGTTTAATACTACTATCTTCTGAGTTTGCATTATGTTGCGGTTTTCATGAGCTTAAACAATGTCTTCACCCAGTTTCTGGCAGCCACCAGGCAACTCATGCCTTGCAGGATCATAGTCCAAGGCTTTCCAATACCCTTTGTGGAAGATAAATGCTTAGATCAGTAGTGCCTTTCTTTTCTAAAAAGGCTGCTGCCCTTCGTATTTTTATTGGATGGAGAATAGTATGTGGAAATCCACGAGGAATATCTCTTTCCATTTATGGATTTATTTATTTATTTTTTTGTAATGGAAATATTTGTGTATCTTTGTATCTACATAGTTGTGTATTAGGGAGGAAACTAGGATTTTAATCCGGGGAGGCTGAGTTGGGATTTCTTTTCGGGACTGAAAAATTTAAGGTTTTGGACTGAAATTTTAGGGATTGTTAGGCTGAGATTTCTTTTTTCCCTATAACATTTTCTTAGAGCACTTACAGTAGCTTTCCTTATATTTTTTTAAAATTTAGAAAACCAAACTATTTGTTGCTTTCCTATTCAATTAAACTCTATAATAGCTTTCCCTATCATTTTTCTATACCATAAAATATTCTTTAAATTAAATGTTAGAAGAAAGAGAAAGCCATTTAAATTTTCCTTTCAAATAAATGCTAGAGGAAAGAGAAAGACTTTTTATATTAAAATAATCTTAAGGGAAGCATTGGTTCTCTTGATTTAGGGAATACCAAGGGAGTGTTGCATGTGGTTTTTTAGGAGTTTTCTCTACATTTAGAAAAGGGAATGAGATTTATAAAAGCTGCTACTAGTACTATTACAAAAAATGTAAACCTGAAAGTTTCTTGGTTGTCCATTGCATCCCTATATTCGAATGAACGGCATTTTAAGGCCTTAGGATTTCTGATGTTTGAACAACATTTTTGCCTGCGTTATACATTGAGGAATATATGTAACTAAAACTCATGCTAGTTTATCAGATGCTAATTCCTCTCCTTAATAGGATTCTTGAAAGCTTGGCATTCCACTCTCTTATTGAACCATAAATCTGTCTATTCATTTATTGTGGTGGTGTTTAGCCTAAGGACCATTAGAATGTACACAGTAGAGCAAAACCTAATATTTGAATACATTGTTAGGATAAATACTTTTTCCTTTGTTATTCTTTTGATATAAGATTTTATTCAGATTTTGACCTTCTACCTTGCTGATTGTGAATTTCTCGCATATGCTATATTTGATGGGTATGCTTGCGTCATATAAACACATTTTTTTTAATATATATATATTAAAAATTATTCAAACAATACTTAAGTTTTTTTTTTTTATCTTTTCTTTTCTTTTTTCTTTTTAGCTATGAAAATAATACTTAAAAAAGATGCTCTGTTGTTGGGAATCATTGACATGGTTCTTTTTGTTAGGAGGTAAATACTAAGAAAGAAAGAGTGGAAATAGAAACTAAGAATGCTCTTCCCCCCCCCCCCCTCTTTACGCTGATTATAAAGATTATTTTATAAGTAGTTTAATAAAAGAGCGTAAGGGGGGCAACCCAAATATATGAAGGGTATACAAGAAAAAATACCCAACATAGTCAACAACAAGAAAAGAGAGCACAAAAGTCCACAATGTTAGAGTTATTCGGAAAGGCGTTTGCATAGATCCATTCAACAAAGATTTAAGAAAACAAAGTTATAGGTCTGAATTTGGCTTCTCGCAATCTTCGAAATTTCAAGCATTCATTTCTCTCCAATGAACCACATTAAATGTGAAGAGATTAAACTCCAAACAATTTTAATATCTTTTTGACTGACTCTTCCTTTCCAACAACTAGGGATGTAAACAAGTTGAGTTCAGGCTAGTAGTGCCTATGTGAGCTTGAGTCATTCACGTGTTTTATAAGCTCGAGCTTGTGACGAGTATTAAAATTGGGCTCGAGTTCGGCTCGCTAAGGGTAAGTTTTGTTTGAGCTCGAGCTCGCCTATTAGCGGAGTCGAGTTTCTTATTGAGTACTCTGCTCAAGTTCGACCCAAATAGGGATTTTTTTTTATTTTCAGAAGGAAAAAAATAAAAATGAAAAAGAGGAGAAGATAGAGTCCTCTAGGAGAGAAAAGCAGAAAGAGGAGAAGATGGAGAAAGAGACGAGTCAACTACTCTTTCGCTCGTTGCCACGTGCTTTATCTCCTGTTCTTGCCTGTTTTCGAAGGCTTTGAGAAGAGACAGTGTGGCGTTAGAGTAGTGGAAAAGGCTCGAGAAGTCAGTGTAAATGTCGAGAAATGTTGTGAAATCAAGTGCAATTATTGAAGACAACTGACAATTCGAGTTCAATCTTTCCACGCTCTTTCTATGTGAATGTGACAACGGAGAGGCTGGTTTGATTTATTATTATTATTATTATTATTGATATTGATTGTACATGACTTATTGACTTTCACGAAAGTCTCTTAATTGATTTTGAAAATAATGGATTAATAATTACTATTCATGTTCCCCTCGTAGGATTGGTTTTGTCTCTTCATTAGCCTTTAAATTACCATATAATTGTCTTTTACTTACATAATTTTTCTTTACCTTAACATATGAAAAATTCAATGGAATGTTGTATGTACGTACTTAAATTTTTATAAGGGAGCCTTACTAAGATGATGTGGAGCTTATTCATTAGTACTCGTATCATTTTTTTTTATTAATTGTTTTGATCATCTTTAATAAATAAGGTACACATTAGTTAGTAAAGCTCATTTTGTAAAAGTTTAAGTACATGTAGTATTTTTCTATACGAACTTGTTCATGAACGTTATCCAAGCAGAGCTGAATTTTATACGAGTATGAATCGTTTAATAATCGAGCATAATTTCTTGTTCACGAATAGCCCGTTTAATAATCGATTCAAGCTCGAAACGAGTTTAATTGAATCGAGCTCGAACTAGTTCAAGCCAACAAAAACAATCACACAAGAACGATTTTTGTTGACAAAGAGGAAAACCTTGTACCAAGGAATAATCTCTCTGGTGCAACCAAACTCAAAAATTCCACTCAATCAATGAAGAAACTAACTGTAGGATGATGCGCTCCTCACGAATCTGTGCTCCAACTCCCTAATTGGCCATTCTTCAATGACCGAACTCCTTACCGATCACCACCGATAGACTCCCATTCTCGCTTTAGTTGTACAGTTGCATTACGTTGGCTTAAATATCGTTCCAAGAATCTTCACATGAAAGGTTTCTTGAAATCAACACTCAAGAGTCTTGTGTAGTATCACACCAAGCTCTTGGGATTGATATCTCAAAAACTCTCTTGGAGTCTTTAAAAATCGTGTGACAAAGATGTAAAGAGAATTGAGAGAAAACAGGCATTATATAACAATATGTGAAATCTGCGTGGCAGTGTCCAGACAGGTAATTGGGCCATTCAGACATAGCTAGGGTAAATTTACCCTAATTGACTATAACGTCCAGAAACAAATCCATGATTTCGGACACCCCTCCCAACGGGATGTTTTTGGAGTGCTACAAAACCTCCCTATCTACATCCCCGTTTGAACATCCCTGACAACATGATGTTCCTCGAACACTTGCTGCCCAAACATACCAATGTCCCGTTTGGACATCCGTTAATCCAAAAGTGTATGTACGCTAGACCGTCCAAACTCCTAGGAAACGACTTCTTTTTGGAACCACATATCTTAGATACCATCTAGACACATCCTGTTATGTCTCAAAGGCCAAAACTGTACTTTTCTTTTTTAGCAGTTTCGTTAAGTTCTTTCAACCGCAAACCTAAGTACACGCTACCCAAATCCCCAAAATATACAACTTAGTTTTGGATGAGCCAATTACAAAACCTAATAAGGAGTTTTTCCACTCTTTTTGCACACACAACACCACTCCATCACTATAATATGACGTTTGCAAAGATTATTTAGAGTGACCATTTTTCCTAAAGCTGTTGTCCAAGTGAAGAAAGCTACCTTCAAAAGAACTTTACTACTCTATATACCCTTCCAAGGGAGGGAAGAGTCAACGTTGGAAATGAAGACTTTGGACTTTGTAAGAAGTTTTAACCTCAAAGAATAGTCTTTTTTCGAAGCAATCCAAAAAAACTTATCTTCACCTCCCCAACCCATCCTACAAGACACCAATGTCTTCGGTGGCCGCCGTTGGCTATTCTCCAGCGCCGAAAGCTTTGGACTGTCCGTCAGTTGATATTATGGTGTCTTCTGTGCACACCTCTTCTTCTCCACCAGAAGTTTCATCTCCGGCCGCCTTCTTGGAGAAGTTTTCTGCCGCTGCTTCAACGTCTTCTTTGCACTAGAACTCCTTCCTCTCCACGGAGGAGTTGTCTTCGGCATCCTTGGCTGCTTCTCTCAGGTCTAATGGGTTTTCTCTAAAGCCAGTAGGCACTGTTGGAAGGTCTATTTCTTTTGGAGCCACTTTTTAAGGGACTACTGCTTTGGGTGAAAGGCTTCAATTGTCTTGTCCGGTGATGTCGGAGTGTGAGGCACCCATCTACCCGTAGGATTCTAAGCAGGTGCAAAGATATTACCGAAAAGAGAAGAAAGGCATAGTAGCACAAGTGGACGTTTCTCTGATTGATGAGGTTGTAGCAGCAATCAATGTTCCGATGGCACAGTCTTTGGGTGTTCCTTTTCAACCCTCACTTTGCACACATTTGAACCTGAGTTGTCTCAATTTTCCAACTATGAGTTAAATGATTTTTGATGTCCTGATGATGTGAGTATGTTGTTCAGTTTGTTAAACTTACTCATGATGTCTAAACTATGTGTTTGTGTGGATTCTTGTTTATCAACAACATAGTGCTTTAAAATGTTTGTGGGTATCATTCCTAGCAAACCCTCACGAGACTTCACTCGTCCACTAGGGAGTCCTAGGGGTTTAAAAGGCTTGTTGCATATGCTAAATGCAATCGTTTCTCCAACGAAAGAGGATTTATGTTTCAAGCTTTCATTTTATGTTTTGTTTTGTTTTGCTAAGGGACTAGCAAAATGTAAGTTTGGGGGTATTTGATGAGTACCAAATATTGCATATGTAGACCCCTTAATTTGTATTTACTAAACCTTTAGTTTTGTTATTTTCTAATGTTTTTGGTTAGTTTTGGTATTTTAGTATTTTGCAGGTCATTGAGAGAAAACAATAGCTTTAAGGTGAAAGAAAGCACACTTTGAGAAGACCTAGATAATGTGGTTATGTTCAACCAAATCAAGGAAATGACTAAATCGGAATTTCTCTAATTGGATTCAAAATCGGATTAGAATTCAGATTCTGCACAGGTTATAGTATTTTGATCATAACTTTCATCTCAAGTATCCGATTAAGGTGAATCAAGTGGCGTTGGAAAGCTAACTCAATTTTATACAAATCCTTATGAAATAGGATTTTCTTAATTCGGACGTTTGCTATGCAAAAAGTGCCTCGCAATAAAATACAGCAAATTTGGACGGATTTGGAGTCCTTTTCCTTCTTGGATTGTGTTTTGAGTCTCCTACTCAAACTAGGAGATTAACCTCCAATTTTTCTAAGAATTCTAGAGCTTCTAGGATTTGTTTTCTCCCTATAAATAGACCTCTAAGGCTCAAGAAAAAAGGAGAGAAGCTAGAGACCAAAATATTCTTTTCTTTTTAGTTTAGCTTTTCTTTAGTTTAGGTTTTATTTTCAATAGTCATGTGTAGCTAGTTTTTCAACTAAGGTTGAGGATGAAGCCTCACTATTGAAGAGCAACAATATTTTCATGTAAGTTTATACTATCCGATTTTATTTGGTTTAATTTTTCCTATGTTTTACTTCTTTTCAATGTGTGGAATGATTCTTGGATATCTTTTGTGATTCAAGGATACATTTGATGATTTGAGATAATTTCACATAATTGATTGCTTGGGTTTTTATTTATCAAAACATTGGATATTCATTGTGTTTCGTTCTACGGATACATTTGATGATTTGGTTAAAACCGGATATCTTTTGTGATTTGTGCAAAGAACGGATTCATTGAATGATTTAATGATTTTTTGAAGCATAGTAGAACATACATAAGAGTTGTATGGTGAGAACTTCGGATGTGTATTGATGAACATGAGAATATGTTGCTATGATTTTGTGGGTGTGGATTCCAAAACCTTAGTACCTTTTCTTTGTTTTATTTTACTTTATTTAGTTTATGTTTTCTTTATTTATCAAAATCTATTAATTTTTTGGAACTAGGTTAAGATTCAATTAGTTTAGAAACAAAATTGTTCTTCAAAAACACAATTCCCTGTGGGATCGACCTCGCACTTGCAAAACCTTTTATTGCAAACGATTCGTGCACTTGCGAGTACAATTAAAATTCACATCATTTTTCCATTGTTTTCTATTTTTCTTTTGTTTTTGTGTCCTTCTATTCTCCATGTATGATTAGGAACGTTTGACACTTTTTTAATGCTATTTTTTTGCTTACCTATTAAAAAAAAAAAAAAGTATTGAAGAAAGAAGTAATGGACTCCACCTCCTAGTCATGCACCAATTTGATAAAATTTAAGTCTCAATGCACCTCATTGGTGTGGATACACATGGCCAGAGACAAGAGCATCCATATCCCTTAAGATGCAAAATAACTCCATAAAAGAGTCCTTCAGAGAGCGATCCCCACACCAAACGTCATGCCAAAAACTAGTTCAAGAGTCATCTCTCACCTCAATTCTAACATAATTAGAGAAAGTATCTCAATCTCTCCCAATATGTTTCTAAAGACTCACCCCATATGGCCTAGTGACAACATTAGTGCACCAACCATCCACTAAACTGCCATATTTCATATTCACCCTGGTCTCCAAAAAGCTTCTCTCTCGATAGCATGCCGTCATAGCCACTTTCCCAAAATAGCTTGATTGAAAGTAAGCAGATCCCTAATCTCCAAACCTCTCAGATGAAGGGGAGTGCAAACTGTTTGGGTTAGTGCTTTAAAACTCAATTTGTTTTATAAGTTTTTGTTATTAATAAAATTGTTTACTTTCTGAGATGAACAAGAATATTGGGTATTGCACATTCATTTGATGAATGTAGTCCATAAATCATGTTGTATGTGATTTAGGAGTGTTAATGAGATTATTACACAAAAAAAATAAAAATTACAATTCCATGTGATTTATGCTCCGTTTGTTTCAGCTGGGCAATGGCTCTAATACCATTTGCTGTGACGACCATTTTTTATTATTATTTTATTTCATTTTCGTTTGACTTATATCTTCATGACCTGATTCATTTTCTCTTTCTTTGTTTTCTTTTAACGTGGCCCACCTCTTTTTTCTTTTGACTTTTCTTTCGTTTCCTCTTGATATTATTTGACTCTTTCTAATCTGATTCTCCTTCCTTCTTTA
Source organism: Alnus glutinosa (assembly GCF_958979055.1). Taxonomy (NCBI): domain Eukaryota; kingdom Viridiplantae; phylum Streptophyta; class Magnoliopsida; order Fagales; family Betulaceae; genus Alnus; species Alnus glutinosa. The sequence goes on from NC_084887.1 coordinate 20,734,387, forward strand.
TTTTATTTTGTTTGTCTACCGTTTGACTATTCCACACTCTTCCTTATTTTCTTTATTTTCTATTTCTATTCTTTTCTTTTCTATTCTATTTTCCATTCTAATTTCTTTTCTTTTCTATTTTCTTTTAGACCTAAAAATATTCTCTTGCATTTTTAAGGACACTAAATTAACTTCAATCAATTATTTACTCAAATTTTATACTTTAACCATTAAATAATGTCTCGGACATTACATCCGGCGTCGAAAGCTTTGGACTTTCCGTCAGTTGATATTGGTGTCTTCTGTGGAAGTTTTCTCCACCAAAGGTTTCATCTCCAGCGGCCGTCTTGGAGAAGTTTTCTACCATTGCTTCGACGTCTTCTGTGCACCGGAACTCCTTCCTCTCCACGGAGGAGTTGTCTTCGGCATCCTTGGCTGCTTCTCTCAGGTCTAAGGGGTTTTCTCCAAAGCCAGTAGGCACTATTGGCAGGTCTATTTCTTTTGGAGCCACTTTTTCAGGGATTGTTGCTTAGGGTGAAAGGCTTCGCTTATCTTGTCCAATGATGTCAGAGTGTGAGGCACCCATCTACCCGTAGGATTCTAAGTAGGTGAAGAGATATTACCGGAAAGCGAAGAAAGGCAGAGTAGCACAGGTGGACGTTTCTCTAATTGATGAGGTTATGGCAGTGATCAGTGTTCTGATGGCGCGGTCTTTGGGTGTTCCTTCTCAGCCCTCGGTCGAGGACGTGGTCTAGTCCATGACGACGCCAGCCGGGGGAGGGGTTTCGGTTGCCCAACCCTCGTCTAGTGGTTTTGGGACTACTTTTTCGTATATGTTCAGTGTTTTTGTGTGTGTGTGTGTGTGTGGGGGGGGGGGGGGGGGGGGGGGTTCCTTCCTTCTTTTCAGTGGACTTTGTTACCGCCTAGGCCGTTCGCCTCGGTGAATGGGTGTTCTCCCCAGTTTTTACCTACTATGTCTTGGAGGGACGAGCAATCTTCTTGGGTCTTCAAAATGGGCGAATCTTCAAAGGGTGATGATCTTGGGGGAGGGGTTGTTGGATACCCCTGGGCAGTGCAAGTTGCTAAGTCGTGTTATCACACGATGGGGGTTTCTTATGGGGGATTAAGTAAGGTTTTTCGGATTTCTTGACTTTAGTTGATGAGGAGCGGCACTCTGTCTCTACTCCTAAGCAAAAAAGGGAAAAGAAAGCAAGAGTCTAGAATGCTTGATCAATTTCGATGCTAGGTATGTTGGTTCTAGCTTGGTTAAAGGCAAGAGCGCCCTTACTGTTGTGTAAAGTAGCCCAGGTTTCTTTGAGGGCTCTGGGTTTATGTGGTAGGATTGGGGGTTTCTTCTGTTTTTTGTGTTTTTTCGAGTGTTTTTCATTTGTTTTCTATTTTTTATTTGTTTTTGTGTCCTTCTATACTCCATGTATGCTTAGGAATGTCTGATGCTTTTTTTTTAAAAAAAAGTATTGAAGAAAGAAGTAATGGACTCCACCTCCTAGTCACGCACTAATCTGATAAAATTTAAGTCTTAATGCACCTCATCGATGTGGATACACGTGGCCAGACACAAGAGCATCCATATCCCTTAAGATGCAAAATAGCCCCATAAAAGAGTCCTTCAGAGAGCGATTCTCATAGCAAACATCATGCCAAAAACTAGTTCGAGAGCCATCTCCCACCTCAATTCTAACATAACTAGAGAAAGTATCTCAATCTCTCCTAATATGTTTCTAAAGACTCACCCCCTATGGTCTAGTGACAACATTAGTGCACCAACCATCCACCAAACTATTATGTTTCATATTCACCCTTGTCTCCAAAAAGCTCCTCTCTCGATAGCATGCCTTCATAGCCACTTTCCCAAAATAGCTTGATTGAAAGTAGCAGATCCCTAATCTCCAAACCTCTCAGATGAAGGGGAGTACAAACTGTTTGGGTTAATGCTTTAAAACCCAATTTGTTTTGTATAACATTTTTGTTATTAATAAAATGGTTTATTTTCTTAGATGAACAAGAATATTGGATATTGCACATTCTTTTGATGAATGTAGTCCATAAATCATATTGTATGTGATTTAGGAGTGTTAATGAGATTATTCCATACACACACACACAAAAAAAAAAAAAAAAAAAAATCAAAATTACAATTACAATTCCTTGTGACTTATGATCCGCTTGTTTCGGCGTAAAATGGTTTTTTGAAAATGATTTCGGTGTTTGGTATGGGCAAAAATAATAATCAATCGGAAAACGATTTCCTTTTGGCAAAATATGCTTAGTAAATTCCGGATTCGGCCGTTCTAGCCGAGATCTGGCCAGAACAGCCGGATCCCCAGCCATCTGGCCAGGATCTTAGACGGATCCGTCCATTTTGGCTAAATTCCCGGCCAGTCTGGCCGAGATCTGGCCAAAATGGCCGACTTTTGCCGGAATCCATATGCGCCAAATATAATATATATATATTTTACATTAATATTTTTTATGTTGCGAATAAAATTTGATTTTTATAAATTAATATGATTGAATAAAAATAGAAAAAAATATTTGAAATTTTTTGTACGCGTCAAACACTGGAAAATGATTTCGACGGAAAATATTTTTCTGAAAAATGACTTCCCTAAAAATATTTTACGACGAAAACCATTTTACACCGAAACAAACGGAGCATTATAAACTTTAGATCGTAGTCAATGATAAGATTTGACATTTCATTTGATAAGATAATACAATATCTCACCCAAAGATACATCACAGTAACATATACTTCATGTTTAAGTTCACAGTCCTCTCACAATTAAGTGTGAATATTATTAGCAGTCGTGAATTTAATTATTCAATTAATAGTAACTCTTAAAATAATAACTCGCGATGGTCCAATTCAATGTAATCCAATTACACCAACATATTTTACTTCCATAATAATAATAATAAAAAAAATCATTATAACTGATATGGTATGGCCTTATTAGATGAAATGCTCAATTTCATCACCGATTACAAACTAATGTTTATAAGTTACAACAAACTTCTAATTTAGATCTTCCGTGTATTAATTTCATTAGTACACCTAAATCACATATGTCGAGAATAATCCCATTCTCATTGGCCCATCTAATAAAGATCGGGCCTCAAGGCCAGCACTGGCCCATGTATAATTACGAGCTTCAAGCCAAGACAATAAGACTCCTGGATAGACTTGTCTTGAGAGATGGACGACCAAATTATTTGTCCCTAGAAAAGGCTGTTTCCGGGAATATGCCACAAAAGGTATATCTAGATTGAGTCCCGAGAATACAGACATTTCGGGACCGAGATTCAACTCATCTAGCCAAGGCTCGGGACAAGCAGGTCCTAGGAACTCAAATATCAGTCTCATCCTAGGAAATCCAAAGTATAATCTTTCTCCAAGTTGAATTGGGATAGGAGTTACAATCTGGGTCCAATTAGAACTCCTTGAAGATCTGGAACCAAATCTAATCCCTGAAGATCCGAGATCACTTTGAAGATCTGGACCAGATCCTACATTTGATAAGGAATCCAACTCCAAATCAAACTCTGACGATATTCACGGTTAAGTGGGAGCAGAAGACCTAATTTAGATTAACCTCTACTTCTTAACCTATAAATAAGCCTCTAAGGTATAAATAAAGATTGAATTTTTTATGAATAGAGCATACTTTTCTCAGAAATTAACTTAGGTATCGAAGTGAGATCTTCAAGAATTTCTTAATTTTAGCTGTTTCACAGTGATTGTGAAAGCATAAAAAACATCGAAAAACGTGGCGTTCACATCGTATCGAAAGTTTTCTTAATAACATCCAAAATATGTTATTAATAACTTATGGACTATATTCATCACATGAATATACAATGTGTAAATCCTCAAAGTAATTTTCAGAAAACAAAAAAAAAAAATATTAAATAAAAATATCACCCAAATTAAATTTTAGAACACTATCTCCGTCTCTCTCTGACACTTCCAAATTCCGCATCGATCCCATGTTTGGATTCGTTTGTACGGAAAAGTAATACTTTATGGATTTGTCACGTGGTTGCTCTTTTCCTTTCCTTTTGTCTTTCATATTATTTACTGTAGTGTATATTGCTGCTACTGCTACCAATGGCGGGCAGATTCTCAAATTTGTTAAGGTCCGAAATGGAAATGGAGGATATATCATGCTGCCCAAGTTTTTCTTTTTTGGGCAAGTGTATGATGTATCCATAACACTTGAGGAAAAAGTATCCCTTTTCGCCAATCTCTGTTTTGATAGGAGTGATGATGTCTAATCTTTTTAACTAACGATTATTAAATCATGCCATTGCAGCCTTTGCAGCGGGGAAAGACACTTTACTTTAATAAACCATGCATCTCCAAACTTAGATTAGATAAAAACATCTTTTTTTTTTTTTAAAATTTAAAAAAAATAATAATAATAAAAATATTAGTAAATAACTTGAAAATAATTAAAAATTCTTTACCTTATTTAATTAGAATGAGAAATAATTGATATATAACTCTAATAAATTTTTTTTCAAACTAATCATTAAATCTGTTTTTTTAAATGTGGGTCATAAATATCCAATAGTTAATCGTTATATAAAAATTGTATGAAAATTATAAACGTATCATATCTCAATTAGTATAACCTGTTCTTCTTGAATACTTCGATTAAGCACCAAAAAATTTCTTAGCACTACCCTATACTATCATCTCTACTTGGTGGTAAATATAAAAGTGAAAGCCAAGAAAAGAACTTATAGTAGACAACCATATATTTAAATCACAAAATTCACAAAATTACTTTTATTTTTATGTTATATCGTAATATCCTTTTGTTAAAAAAAAAGAAAACAAAAAGCCTCTAAAAACATTAACAATTGGAACCAAATTTATATTTTCTAGGACATTTAACAAAGGCCCACATGTAAAATATTGAAATAAATCAAGCAATTACAAGGAATTAAGAATTCAATGACTACCACTTGAGTTTAGCACCTATAAAATCCCCTAAAAGCTACCTCCAAATAGAAAGGATCATTTTTTTTTTTTTTTTTTCTCTCTCTATGTTTTTCCTTTTCCCAAATACACAGGAACAAGTTCAAAGAATTAACAACAATGTGAACAAAGACTAGTTCACTTAATACCTTCAAAATCTCCTTGGTATTATTAAACACAAACAAAAATTCTCTAAAACTACTCTTCAACAACATTGAAATGCACCAAAAGCATGATCCCACTTGTTCCTAACCTGACCGACGATCCAAATAATATTCATCGGATTCCATCGTACCAATTCAAACCGACGGCTGCCACGCCGAGGCTGTGAGCAAAGACAGATCCTTCCACCCTAACTTCAAGCACCCATTCTCCTCCACCAGAGTATAACCCTTCCATGGGAACATCCCAAGCAACAAGCTGGCCTGGGCCGCCGGGTTCCCCCCAAGCGAAACCGGCCGGAACCCGACCCGCCTCAGCTCGTCCCCCCACCTCTCCACCTTCTCCTCCCCGGTCCTCTTGGGCCCACCCACGGCCACGATGTTTCTAATCTCGCACCCAAACAACTGCTGCTCCACCATATGCCTCTCCACGCTCTCCCCATCCAATCCGTCCCCCAGCGCGTCGAACAACGCGCTGTAGTAATGCAAAGCCTCCACGAACCTCGCCAAGAACCCGCCGCCGTGGCTCAGATCCTGTTCCACCATCGTCATCACCCTCGGTCTCAACAAAGTCAACAATCTCAACGCTCTCAAGTCGCTCCCCGTTATGTCGTACAGGCAGTGGTGCATCCAGTGCACGACGATCGCCTCGCTCGGCCTCACCCCGAGTTGACTCGGATCTTTCAGATTCCCTATTTTGCCCTCGAACGAGTGGAACTCGAAAGGCAACCCCAGCGACGTCGCGAAGTCCGCCAGTCTCTTACCGGTCGACTCCAACAACTCGGAGGAGGATCCGAACCCGGTGACCCGCATAGATCGGATCTTTCTAGTTCGGGAGGCGAGGATGTGGAACAGCCCTGGCCACTGGAGGCCCTGCATTATATCGAGATCGATGACGTGTACGCGGTCTTGGCCGTCCAAGGCTTGGAAAATGGCTTGGTTGGCTGTGAAGTGAGAGAATTTCACTAAAGGGCTGATGGAATTGTAGGATTGGAGAGCCAAGAAGATTCTCTGGGACTGGGTTAGGGTTTGGCTTCTGGAGCTCAGCGGCGAGTAGGTGCCCAGGCAGGAGGTGATCACGCGCGCCTGGAGTGCGTGCGCGAAGTATGCCCCCACGCGCTGCGGCGACGAGCCGTACGGGGACGAGAGCTCCACAATTTCGGGGAGGAGATCGGTGGCGTCGTCGAGGTTCTCCGTGGCGACGCTCTCGGCGCACTGCAGCAGAAGCCCTAGGAGTCTCAGCCCGCTCGACTCGCCCTCCTCCGCTTCCTCCACGGCCTTCTCGCCGGAGACCGACGCCTCGTTCAACAAATTCCTCCGCTTCATCGTCGCCTCGTCGCCGGAGCTATCATCGCGGTCCACGCGCTTCGTCCTCATGGCGTTGCTATTGCTAGGACTAGTATTAGGGTTAGTATTCGAAATTGGAGATTGCGGAACCAAGCTTTGAAGCATGATCGATCAGAGAGAGAAAAAAGGAGAGAAAGTGAGAGAGAGAGAGAGAGAGAGAGAATAAAAAGGTGAATAGCCTTTGGGGGGAAAGGGACAAAGGCTTGAGAGAAAAACAAGGGGAGTGAGAACAGAGAGTTTGCAGAGAGGGTGGGTGGTGTCAGAGAGGAGAGCGGTGTTTGGGGAGAGAGAAAAAACGAGGGAAAGTGAGAGAAAGTAGGGAGGGTGGACTGAGACAGACGGAAAAAGGAAGAGAACTTTTAATCCGAGAATAAGGGGTCTCCTGTCTCCTATGCTATCCAATCCAAAGCTATCCCCATTACCTACTCCGCACTTGTGTCCTTTCGTTGAGTCCGTTTGTTCGTTTCTTTGTTTGTTTATGTGTTTTAAACTATTGAGGGGTGGTTTGATTAAACTCAATTATATAATTTGGAGTCTTGGGGAATAATTCTAGAAGCGGGGGAGAAGGGGTTGTCTTTGTTATTGTCTTCCGGATTTTCACATGTCTCATTGTTTATGATTAATTATATTTATTCCTGATGATACAACAAAGAGGGGACAGTTGGCGACTTGATGTACATAAGATTTAGTTTATATATATATATATATATATATATACATATATATATATATATACATATAAAAGAGTAATGCTAAAATTACAACAAGTGCACTTTTAGTGCAGGTATCACAACCCTATATGTAATATTATTTTATAGGCCGGTATATGAATTGAATGACGTGACAATAAAAATAAACGATTAATTATTTGTAAGTGTTAATCTAAGGACTAATTTTAAATACTACATTGTTAAATTATATCGCAATCATATAACAGTCTATTAAATAACATTATTCTCTTTATACAAAGTATTCATTGATGAGTTTTGTCCTTAGTCGGATTTTGAGGTATTTGAATTTTATTCTTAAATCATGGCGTAATTATCTTCAATATTACAACTATGAGATTATTATAGTGAGAGTTCGATTTTCTTTTTCTTTTTATCCGAAAATAAGGTTTTATTTTATTAAAATTGTTGTTCGTCAAAAAGAATATCTAATTTCCTCCTTTTTTTTTTTAATTTGAAAACACATTTTTAGACAAATGGAATAGAGGCCTAGCTCACGACCCATCTTCAACTTAATTTCCTTTGGCCTACACAAATTGTAATACCCTAATTTAATAATTAGGGTTAAGTGAGTCTTAATGAAAAGGAGTTTGTGGTGTGTTTTCTAAAGCTGGAAGTGGATGACTTAGCCTATACAGGTTGTTTCCACAAATGGACTAATAAGCAGGCTGGTCCGACTTTTGTATCTAGGAAGTTGGATAGAGTGATGTCTAATGTGGGTTGGCTGCAACATTTTGGTAATACTTCTGTTGGTACAGTTTTCGGTATGGTGACGTATCGCCTGATGATTCGCTGCTGGGTTCTGATCAATTACCTCAATTCTGCAAAATGAACAAACAACTCGTCGAGGGTGCCGACTACGCCCACTCCGATGCCTAAGTCAGTTCAAGTCAATTTTCTGAAGAGTATTTTCAATCTCAATCTCAAGAGTTCAGAGAATTCGTAATCTCATACATGGTGTGACAGTCTTATTTATAGGCCAGACTTGCGGTCTCACCAGACTTTTTGACGCCTAGTTGGATTAGGAGTTTGAGTCCTATCTTGGTTGAACTTTAACCATATCTTCAGGGAATTCGAATGGGATTGTAGAGTCTGAAGTTGATTGCGTTTGTACCTCTTTAAACTTGATTCCGTATCAATAACTGTCTTATCCCATTAATTATGGAATTGTGGTTTATCCCTGATCTTCTGGGATTCTATCCTTATCGCATTCTAAGACAACTGCGACACACTTCAGCCAACTTCCGAGGTGATGATACCCGAGATACGTTCGCTCCGACTTGGAGATCTCGGGGTATCGCCGCACCAGAACAGGGTTGTGTAAGGCCGAGATGTTGTTACTCCGACTTGATATCACATCGAGGCGTTATTACCTCGAGGAGCTTATTACTCCGAGATTAAAATATCCGAGATATGTTCGCTCCGATCAGACTAGGAGATCTCGAAATATTTTATATACCGTAACCTGGAGTGTTAAGACCGAGACGTCGTTATACCTCCGAGATGTCTTTAAACCTCCGAGACGTCTTTATACCTAGTCGATCTTTTCTTCACTGGTCGGGACAAATGTCCGAGACGTAACTCTGAGATGTTTTTGAATCCACGTGTCTCTAGGGTTGATTTTATCCCTAACAACTTCTGTTAACTTCCTAGATAGGGGATTGTCGGATCATTCTCCTGCTCTGATTTGTGTGGCCAAGGTTGGTAGTTTCGGCCCTAAGCCATTTAAATTCTTCAATTTCTGGATTGAACACAACCAGTTTATGGAGGGTTAAGGTAACTGGATATGATATGTTTAGGCTATACGCTAAACTCAAAGCTGTGAAGGGTATTCTTAAACACAAGAATATTGAAGTATTTGGTGGTCTTGGACAAAAAGTGGGTCAGGCTCGGAATAATCTTGCTCTTGCTCAATCTGCTTTTCTAACTTCTGGAGGTTCTGTTGATTGCCAACAAAGAGAAAGGGAGTGTCTCCATCAATTTATTTCTATTTCTTCTACTAAGAAAAATTTCCTAAAATAAATGGTTAAACCTAGGGGATGGAAATAATGCTTTTTTTTTTTTTCACAACGTGGTTAAGATTAGGAATTCTTCTAATCTAATCAAGATGTTAAAGGATGAGGAGGGCAACTATGTTTATGATATGGAGAAGATTAAGTCTATGGCCATCAGGTTTTACCAGTCTCTTCTAGGAAGTTCTTCTCATGTCTTTTCTCAAGACAAGGCTAAGAGAATATCTTAGCTCATTAAGAAGCGTTTTTCTGCAACTAGTGTTACTGGTATGAACTCAGCTGTAACAAGATCAGAGATTCAGAAAGTGGTGATGTCTGTGAATAAGAATAAGGCACCAGACCCGAATGGTTTTTCTGTAAGGTTCTTCCAAAAAGCTTGGCCAATTATTGGGAGGGATGTATGTGATGCTGTTTTGGAATTCTTCAATTCTGGCCGGCTCCTCAAGGAGGTGAATTCCATTATTTTAACTCTTATCCCTAAAAAGAAGAATGCTACATCTATGGGGGATTATTGTCTTATATCTTGTTGTAACATTGTTTATAATGCATTACCAAGATTCTAGATAATATGATGATTCCGGGGCTGGAGAAGGTTATAAGTTCGAATCAAGGTGCATTTATTCTTGGTAGGGGGATTGCAGAAAACATATTGTTAGCCCAAGAAGTGGTAAGTGATTACCATAAGGAAAATGGGAAAGCTAGATGCACTCTTAAAGTGGATTTGATGAAAGCCTATGACTCCCTCGATTGAGAGTATATCTTGCATTGCTTGAGTTGTTTTGGGGCTCCTCCTCAATATATTGGATGGATAAGGGAATGCATTTCTACTCCCAATTTTTCTATTGCTATGAATGGGACCTTGGTGGGGTTTTTCTATGCAAAGAAAGGGCTAAAACAAGGGGACCCTTTGTCCCCTTATCTCTTTGTGTTAGCAATGGAATGCATTTCTTTGTTATTAGAAAAAATGGCTGCTTCTTCTTCTCTCTTTAGTTTCCATCTGAGGTGTTCTTTAATAAAGCTCACCCACCTCTGTTTTGCAGAAGATTTACTAATTTTTTCTGCTGCTTTCGGTGCTTCTGTTCAAGCAGTGAATAATGTTTTAGGTGAGTTTGAAACACTCTCGGCATTGAAGGCAAATCCCTCCAAAAGTTCTATGTTTATTGTGGGCTTTTCCCAGGATGAGAAAAATGAGCTTCTCTAGGTTCTGAATATGCCAAAATGTTGTCTTCCTGTTAGGTATCTTGGTGTTCCACTTATCACCAAACTCATGTCTGCAGTTGATTGTAAGAGTTTGATCTCCGAAATCTCCTCCAAAATTGATTCCTGGTTGATAAGGAAATTATCGTTTGCAGGTAGACTACAGTTGCTGAATTCGGTGTTGTTTAGTTTGCAGAATTTTTTGGCCTGTGTTTTTATCTTGCCTAAGAGGATCATTTTTCTTTTGAAGCAAAAGTTTAATAGATTTCTCTGGAGTGGTAGTGATGTCAAGGCTAAGGTAAAGGTTTCTTCGGAGAGACTTTGTACTTCTAAGAAGGAAGGAGGTCTTGGCATTAAGAGGCTTGCTGTTTGGAACCAAGCTTCCATGATGAATCACATTTGGAACTTGTTTACCAAATCTGGTTCCCTTTGGGTGGCTTAGATCGAGACTAATTAGCTAAAGGGTAGAAGTTTTTGGCAAATTCTTATTCCTAAGTCTTGCTCTTGGAGTTGGAAAAGGATCCTGAAACTAAGGGACCTTGCAAAAACCTTCTTCCGATTTCAAGTGGGGGATGAGAGGTAAATTTTCCTATGGCATGATCATTGGCACCCTTTGGGGTATTTGCTTGATAAGTTTGGCTATAGAGTGGTCTATAATTCGGGTTTGTCAATGGAAGCTAAACTTTCATCCATCATTCTTAATGGTGATTGGTATTGGCCAGGAGCTAGATCTGAAGCTTTGGTGGATATTCAGTGCCTTCTCATTAGAGATTCCTATTATGGGTTATGATTCTCCTATTTGGAACTCAAGTAAATGAACTTTTTCTTGTGCAGAAACATGGGAAAAAATGAGAGTAAGATATCTGGAAACTAATTGGTGGCAACTGGTTTGGTGTTCTACAGCCATTCCAAAACATGCATTTATGAGTTGGTTGGTTTGTAAGGATGCCCTCATTACCAAGCAAAAGATGGTTTGCTGGGGTTTATAGGAGATCCTAATTGTCAGTTCTGCCATGGGGGTATGGAATCTAGAGAACATTTGTTCTTTAGTTGTAGTTTCAGTAGGAGAATTTGGAGGGAGTTGATGGCTACTTGTTCGTTTATTGATCCCCCTTTGTTTTGGGATGATGTGGTGGACTAGGGCAACTCTATGGTTAATAGGAAGGACTTGAAGACTTGCTTGGGTTGGTTATGCTTTGGGGCGGTGATATACTATATTTGGAGGCATCGAAATGACCTTCAACATGGAAATACTCCCAAGTCCAAAAAAGCTCTTGTTGCTACTATCAAATGGGAGGTCTGGTCGAGGTTGCTAGCTAAAAAGAGATTTAAGGACTTATCTAGCCACCTAGGTCTTGTATATAGGTAGAATTTACACTCTTTATTGAAGCATGTATAGTTGGATTTGTTTGGATTAAGATTGGATGATCTGTAGTTGTTGATAGTGTTTTTCTGCATTATTTAGCAGTCTTGTTCTGTTGGTGTGGTCTGTTGTTTAGCAGCCTTTTGTTCCTAATTGGATGTGTTCCAGTTTTTTTTTTTTTTTTACTGGAGGGTTGTAACTCTATTTTGGTGGTTTATAAAGAATTAATTCATCCAAAAAAAAAAATGATAATGATAATATTAGGGTTTGTTAAAGAGTGAGAATTTGGGGTTTTTGTCCTAGCCGAATGTTTTATTGGAATAGTATACTGAACGTTTGGCAATACACCGTGAACGTTCGACCTTATGTTGCGAAGCACAACCCAGATGTTCAGACTTTTGTCAGAAAGTACAAAGAACGTTCAATCGAATAGCCGAACGTTCGCTTAAAACCCTAAGATCGTTGGTCCAACAGTATACCGAGCGTTCAAAGGTACATCTGGAATGTTCGATAGGTGGCAGTATTGTGTAAAACACCTCATCCTTAGACTTTTGAGCACCTATAAATACCCATCCCCTTCGCCCATTTAGCCTATTTCCACCCATTCTTATCAATTATTCCCTATAGTGAGTGTGTGAAAGTACTTTGGTAAATAATGAGTCTTCTTGGTCTTTTGTGAACCTAAGGAGGTAACATTTCTAATCCAACTCATTTCGTTAGTTGTTGTTCTACTGTTTGATTTGTTTTCATAGCTTAACTTGTAGGTTTAAGCCTCTAGGTGGTTTTTTTTACCTTAACACTAGCTTAACGATGGATTAGTGTATTGATGATGTTGGATGTGTCTTTTTCTGCATAAGACTATTAATTTTGGTCTAGAACTGTGTTAGAGATCATGTTGGACCTTAATACTTGCCTATAAGAGGTTTTGTTGGTTTTTTTTGTTCAGAAATGAGTTTCTACCCAGCACCTAACATTCAACCTTCATCTAGATGAACGTTCGATCCTTCTATCTGAATGTTCTATGGTCATGCATTAAATCTATTCTGAGCATATTAAGATTTAGGAGTTTTTAGCTCGGTTTATAATTAATGATGGGTATTTTCTCGGATTTCGAGGTTGTATAGTATCAGGAGGATGTTGTGGAACTTGTGGAGGAACCTTACGACATAAATGAGTAAAACTCACATGGATACTTGTTTTTATTTTTCTCGCATAGCATGATTATTTTATGTATCAAACATACATATTTACAACTCACATGAAATATATTTTTGATTAATGTGAACTATATTTTTGTGAAAATGAGTGAGAATAATGACATGGTGAAAATGATGAATTTGTAATGATAAAACTAATGGTTTTGGTTTGAAATTACCATTGTCGTTTAAATAAATGTATTTATTTTTAGGGTATTACAATAATTAGCTTGCCTTGCCTGTGAGATTTTGAATTCCCCATATTGATCATTATGATGGTTCCAAAGATCTTGGAGATCACATCGAGGCCTATAGAGCCCACATGACGCTACTAGGGACTCCTGACAAGATCATGTGCAAAGCCTTCCCTCTCACCCTGAAGGGATTGGCTCCATCGGGACCCTCGGCATAACTCAGTAAGAGCTTTTTGTCTCATTTCATTGTTAACCGACAACGATGAATGTTGGTGGCCTATTTGTTTATTATGAAACAGAAAGAGCAAGAACTTTTACAAATTTTATGGCTCATTTCAATCGGGAGAAGCTCATGGGTGACAAACCCGATGAAAAGGTGGTTTGTCGACTTTACTTGTGACGATCCATTTTTTTTAAAAAAAAAAAAACATGAAAATGAGTCATCACAGTGGTATGACTATTTGTCGCTCAACCAAACCATTATATGGTACACATCCAATAATATGTACCTAATTATCAGAGTTACATCTATTTATCGAATAACATAATCAATATGTATGCAACGGAATACATATCAATAGCGGAAATACATCTATATATACATAATTGTTTTACAACAAAAGAGCCATACATGAGTCTATCTGTTTAAGGCTTATCAACATATTAATACATAACAAAAGAATAGCAATCACATGCATGTCACAAGTGACACATGCCATGAACAAAATATACAAAAGAATGGACAACCCATGGTCCATCACATTACAAATGTTGCGTCCGGCTTAAGTCGTAATATCCTAAGTAGTTTGCTATGGGGTCATCTTCTACATCGAACCTGCAGCCAAAGCATCAATATATGTACGGTTGTGGGTTTAACTACATCCGCACATGTGAAATTTTGAGTTCACCGTGCTAGTAGTATAATAATCACTGAGTTTTCGCAAAGAACCAACTTTCTTTTTGTCTTACTTTTACAATAACAACTACTCATTTTTATAAACATCTGTTTCTTGAAAAGATATGTAGTTGATACAGTAAACACCTACTTTTAAGAAAACATTAAAGCATACTATACAATTGCGAACATATGTAGAAGTTCCAGTCATCCCACCTTGGAAACATCTATATATAAATCCATCTACAATAATACTTTTATGATCGGTAGCTTAGACATACGTGCACGCGATTACTCCAGTACGAGTTCACACATACACATAGGCCTTAAGTAAGAAAACAATGACATATTGCTTAACTATACAAAGATATCAAAATTTTCAAAAATAGGTAACACCGCATCTAAGTACATTGATGCTTAATGCCTTTACTACATCAATTCGATCATGCATGCATTCGAGCGGAGCTCTAGTATACAAGCACGTATCTACTGAAGAACAATTGACAGTTCGCCTATCTATACAAAGACATTAGCATTTCCCAAATCCTGAGCAATGTGAACAATCCATGTACATTCAAAGCTCAATGCTTTTAAAACAATTATGCAATCCAGCCGTCAACATATATATATATATATATATATATATATATATATATATATATATATATATATATATGCGCTATTCTCACCAGCCTCATAGGCATATAAATACGTCTAGTATGAAAATTACTACATATCATGAAAACAACTTAAACACTTCAAGTAAACAATGCTATGCATACTCATGTTTATATTTTATTTCACTTTGGGACTTGTCTTGGCAGCCTCAAGGATATCCCTTTGTGTACACATATTCAACACTATGGGGCTTGCCCCTAGATAGTGAAAAGCTTGCAACTCACTCCCGCTAACGCTAAGTAGGGGTGAAAATGCGGTTACGGTTAGCGGTTATTGGCTAAAACCGCTAACTGCAACCGCCTAGGCGGTTAACTAAAATGTATAACCGCCTCCGCTAACCGTCTAGTTATTTAATAACCACCGGTTAGCGGTTATTTAACCATTAACCGCACCCACTAACCGCTTTTTTTAAAATTGAACTTTTTTGAGCCCATGACATTATAAACTCCTAGCTCGATTAAACATTTAAATTAATTAAGATTTTAAACTCAACTAAGTAAAAAATCTAATAAAATAAATTAAAATATTATTTAATTGAGAATGCAATTACTTTGCATTTACACACTGAGTGAAGCACCCACGTGGGCCTCTACTTTTGAGTTTTAATTGATATCCCTTGTGAGAGGCTTGCCTTTTTATAGATAACTCAAGGCGATATTTGTTGTTGCCTTTTCGATGTGGGACGGAGTTAACGGACAAGCCAACAAGCCGTGTGGGACACAGTCTTCTTTACAAGCCAACCAGCATTGTACCCTTGTGAGAGGCTAGCCCTTTTATACATGTTGTAAGTCATTTGTACGAATTATTGAATATGAATCGAGGGAACCATCAACTACTTGAGTAGGTAGGTAGGTTAGTGGGCTCTGAAGATGAAGATCGCACAATTTCTGTGTTGATGTTCTCCTTCTCATCGGACAAGCCAACCAGCAGCAGCTTTTTAAAAGATAGTTTGTTAGCCTTATAGGCTATAAGAGTTCACAGCTGCGAGAAGTAGATAAATAATTTGAAGGCTGGCTGGCGGGCATTTTTCCTTTGTATTGGGTTTTCATCAATACCAGATAGATACTTTTTGTATATATCAATATCGATTAAGAATAATGGTAATGAGTTGGAGTCGAACCTGGATGAAAATCTATTCTCCAGGATTAGAAAGATTCACTAGTGATACCGTTAGTCCGTTTGTTATGTTTGTTTTTTTTTTTTTTTTTAAAAAAAAAAAAGTAAGGAAAGGGTTACCAAGGACGTTTGTTTTTCCCTTACATTTTTTGTATAAATATATATATATATATATATATATATATATATATATATATATATAATAATAATTATATAAATAAAGGCGGTTAGCAGTTATAACCGCTAACCGCCTTTGTAAAAACCGCTAACCGCCATTGTAGGGCGGTTAGCGGTTTTAAAGCGGTTTTAACGGTTTGGCAGTTATATGGTTAGCAGTTAACGAACGGTTATTTACGGGCAGTTATTTCACCCCTAACGCTAAGGACTTGTCCTTCACAATGTCATTTAGATTCTCTTTGCAATATCGAGGGCTGACCCTCACAGACTTGTCCGTTTGTATAATGATGGAGGCTTGCCTTGATTCTTATCATGTCTTATGCAATTATCTCATATTCATGCCTATACTTTATGCTCAATTCAATATACGTTTAGATTTCATGATCATGCTCTTGACAAACAATATTCTCATAAAATCGTAAACAGTTCAATAAGTCAATTTCTCAATTTAAATCCCAACAACAGTAGGCAATAAAACTCACTAAATCAATATTCAAGTCATATTTCACATTCAAATCTAAGTTCTCATAAAGATTATTACTATATCTCAAGATAATTGAAACTACTCAAAACATAAAAAACAGATAATTAACATAATGTCGATTTTACATAAAAATAGTATCGTTTTCTTAGTGAGTAGAATACTCACATTTGGTTGCGCGGATATTAAGCTCAACTAGGTTTCCTAGGCAACAAGGTGCAATGTACCATTGCAATCCCACACATTGCACATTACTTTATCAATTTTTAACACTAGACTTGCATTTAACTCTTAAATTACCCAAGAGTTAACCTATAGAAAATCCATAGATTTGTTTAGGGTTTCCAATCAACTACTCATAAACAATAAACTCTAGCCCAACCACAATAAACACTAACCCAACACAAATAATACTAATCCATAAGGTTTACTTAGGGTTAAACGCTAAAACCACCATTTAAACAAATTACCCAAAAACTAGGGTTTTAGGAAACTTACCCAAACTCACCCATATGTAAACAAACACTTGGAGAATATTTTGGAAGCTTCAAAACATACAAATCCTAAAGAATATAATAGATTGAGCACAATTATCACAAGATTTAGTCAAAAATCTAAAAAGATAAGAGTTTATAAATTTACCTCAAACCAATCGGTAGAAACGTAGATCAGGCTTTGTAGATCATGTTTCCGAGGTTAGATTTAAGGTTGGAGGCTTGGATTTACAAGGAACAAGGGTTTTCTATGAAAAGCTCAAGAGAAACCATGTGGGGAGGAGAAGATTTAGGAAGAAATGAGCCAATAGAGCTCATTTCCGATTTTATCTCAAGTGCCGTTAGGACGAGCTAAGTGAGTGTCTAGAAGCGCGCATTTTAAATCGCAAGTGTCCTCAAGAGAGTCCGGACGGGTTACGAACGCAAACCTACTGACTTGAGTTTCCCCAAGAGCGTCCGGACGGTCAGCAAACGGTAACTCACTGACCTCAGTGCCTGCAATATGGTCCGGACGGACTGCGGATGGGGAACACACTGACTCCAGCATCCCCATTGGCGTCCGGACGGTTTTGTGGACGTAACACACAAAATGTCCATCCGAGCCTATTTTAGCATCCAGACTCGACCCTAAGTGTTTTATAAGTGTTTTTCTTGCATTTTTACTAACTCTAATCAATTATTTAATCTAATTTATATTTTAAACACTCAATTAATATCTCAAATATTACATTACTCGAAGAGATATGGCCATGCAACCCCTTCATGGCTGAAATATCGCAGTAAGCTCATACAAATATTTAGGACTTCATGTGCAAGGTGAAAGAGTTTTCATCAACGCAAAGGAAACCATCAGGGCCTTCATCGAACAAGTGGACTGAGCGAAGTTGTTGGACAAAAAGCACAAAGAACCCCATCGACTGGATATGGACAATTGTCCCTGATGAATAGATGACTGCTTCCAGACATATCAATCCAAATTGAGGGTAGCATCACGGCACCCCTAGGCTTCACCTTGTTTAATGCCTTGACGGCAAAAGTATTGATGCACATGCAATACAATCCAAACTTTCGATAGTCACGCAAGTTAACATTAGATCTTGGTAGCCGCAGAAAGGACAGGTACTGCAAATACCATCATGACCACGGTCACTATATCGAAGAATGTTACGAACTAAGAAGGTTGTTGGACAAAATGTTGAGTGAGGGGAAGCTACGGAGGTTCCTGGCAGATCGGAGAGGCCGTCAGGCGCCGCCAAGACAACAAATGTCCCACTCCCCCTAGGATTCCAGGACCATAGGGAGAAATTAAAATGATAGTATGATGTTTTGTTGGGGGGGATCCAGCTCCTCTAGGAAGGTCCACATCCGGCGGACAGAAGTAAAGGAAGTGTACTCCCTCACAAGGCCCCCTCAAAACTTAGAAACTCAGAGAGTGCACCCATACATTCCTTGAAGAATAAGCCAAATGGGTATTGCACCCTTATGACGATGCCTTGGTAGTAACCTTATGTGTCGCCAACTACACCACCCAACAGATCCTTATTGACAAAAGCAGCTTAGTAGGCGTGCTCTTCATTCCATTTTTTGATTAGATGGGTCTCGGACGCAACAAGGTCTACTGAGTCAGAACCATCGACCACCCGGTCACAGCCGACAACCACCCTTGTCAAACTACCGTAATGGTATCTTTCTTGGTAGTAGACTTCTTGTCAGAGTACAACGCCATCATCAACTGTGTGACTCTTAATCGAATGAGGGTAGTGACTTCCACCTATCATATAAAAATGAAGTTCTTGACAGAGTATGGTGTGGGAGAAGTAAGGGGGGGATTAGGTCTTGGTACATAGATGATATTTGGCTTCTCTCAAGGATCCGTAGGCAAAAACTACCCTAACGGTGGGGGAAATTGAAATGAAGAACAAGAAAATCCTACAACTTGTGGAGTCGACGAAAGAATTATTCGAAGTACGTACCCCTGGGTGAAGATTCAAGTCGGACGGTACACCTAGGCAGTTAGTTGACGGAAAGCCACTGCAGCCTGCTGACAGAGTTCTTACGAGAAAATCAAGACTTAAGAAATATTTTTTTAGAGATACTATAATAATAATTTAAAATATTATTAATAATTTTGCAAAGAATATTGATACGATCATTGCTATTTATACCGCTATTGTTAATGTTATAACCCTTTTGACTACCTTGGTGATATCAATGTAATTGTTATTAATATTATGTTACTCAAAAAAAAAAAAAATTCATGAAAAGAGTGTAAGCATAATATATAAATAAAATGCTTTAAAATAATAAGCAGCGGAATTATAAATACCTCCAGCCATATTTTGTTCAAGCTTGATGAAGAACGAAGAATGAAGAACGAAGAAGTTTTCTACAACACCAAAATCTGTAAAAAACAAAATTCAGAGAGTTCTTCTGGCCTATGCCTATGAGTGTACCAATAGATGGATACACAGGGCTCTATATATAGGTAGGCTAGGGACCCTCATCATCAATAGATAGCTGATTATTCTCCTCCCATCAAGGAGAATAAATCAGAAAATTTAATATAAAAACCGTTTTAAACCGTTACGATTTCATATAACTTAATGTGGAATAAATCATATTCAATCCTTATATTAAATAATTACCGTTATGATAATTATTTAAATTCCAACCGTTACAATAAATTAAATAATTACCGTTATGATAATTATTTAAATTCCAACCGTTACAATGAATTAAATGTGTCTAAGGGACACATATGTAATTTCTTACATTCTCCCACTTGGCCCTTATGACACATATAATTCCCTAGATGTCCGGTTCTTCAATATGATTATCACTTTATTTATTCTAGCCATTCATGAAATCCTCCCACTCACATAAAGAATATTACACATGAATCATGGCGGTAAAACTTTATATAATAAGTCGTCCCTTCCATGTATTACATATAAAATATTCCTTAAATGAGTACTATATGGGCAATCAAACTTTATGAATAAACTTCCTATAATTTATTCGGGTCCAACTTTAATTTTATCCCCATGGATAATGTAACAAATGTGCACAAACTTTATTAATAATAACCTGATGTCTATAGACAAATTAGAAAGAACTAAGTACAAAATGAATCAATGAGTCCCATATGCTCCACATGACTTTTAAACAGCTTTAGCGGTAAACCTTTAGTCATAGGATCCGCAATCATTAATTCAGTACTGATATGCTCAACGAGCACTTCATTTCTTTTGATGTTCTCTCTCACGAAGATACTTGATGTCAATATGCTTACTTCTGCTTCCACTTTTATTATTTTTAGAAAAGAATATGGCAGCACGATTATCGCAGAAGATCTTGATTGGTCTCGCTATAGAATCGACAATTTTGAGACCACCAACAAAATTTCTTAACCATAGCGCCTGTGTAGTGGCTTCATAGCACGCAATAAATTCTGCTTCCATTGTAGATGTAGCAACTATAGTTTGCTTGTTACTTCTCCAGGATATAGCCCCTCCAGCCAAGAGAAAGATATACCCTGAAGTAGATTTTCTACTATCTACACATCCAACAAAATCTGAATCTGAATACCCAACCACCTCCAAATGGTCAGTGTGTCTGAATGTCAAACCGTAGTCCTTTGTTCCTTGCAAATACCGCATGACTTTCTTTGCAGCTTTCCAATGTTCCATTCCTGGGTTACTTTGATATCGACCCAACATTCCAACTGCCATCGCAATGTCAGGTCTAGTGCAAACTTGTGCATACAATAGACTGCCAATTGCAGATGCATATGGAATGTTCTTCATCTGCTCCTGTTCCAATGCATTTCGGGGACATTGATCATTACTGAATTTGTCTTCTTTAATGATAGGTGCTACAGAAGCCGAACAGTTCTTCATTCTGAATCTTTCCAAAACTTTTTCAATGTAGGCCTTTTGAGACAGTTTTAATATTTTCTGTTTTCTGTCTCTGTGAATCTCTATGCCAATGACATAAGAGGCTTCACCTAAATCCTTCATTTCAAAATTTTGAGAAAGAAACTGTTTGGTTTCATGTAGCAAACCTAAATCATTACTTGCAAGTAAAATATCATCTACATATAGGACTAAAAATATGACTTTGCTCCCACTGACCTTAAGGTATATACATTGATCAACAAAGTTCTCAATAAAACCAAATGAGGTAATAACTTTGTGAAATTTAATATACCATTGACGGGAGGCTTGTTTTAGTCCATAAATAGATTTATTTAGTTTGCAAGCTTTCTGAGTGTTATCATCAAAACCTTCAGGTTGTATCATGTAAACCTCTTCTTCAAGATCCCCACTCAAAAAAGCTGTTTTCACATCCATTTGATGTAGCTCTAAATCAAAATGAGCTACTAATGCCATGATTATCCTAAATGAATCCTTCTTGGATACTGGAGAGAAGGTTTCATGATAATCAATACCTTCCTTTTGTGTGAAACCCTTGGCCACAAGTCTAGCTTTATATCGTTTAACATTACCAGAAGCATCCCTTTTGGTTTTGTAAACCCATTTGCAGCCTATGGCTACAGTTTTCTCTGGTAAGTCAACAAGATCCCAGACTTGATTTTTAGCCATGGATTCCATTTCTTCCTTCATGGCATTTAACCATAATGTGGAGTGTTCCCCACTCATGGCTTGTGAAAATGAATTTGGATCATCCTTAGGCCCAACATCGAAATCGGACTCTTGGAGGTATACAATATAATCACTAGAGATTGCTGGTCTAATTATTCTAGAAGATCTTCTTAATCCTACTTCATCCTCATGTTGAGGGGTTTGAGTAGGTTCAATATGAACTTGTTCCTCATGAGTTGACTGTTCTGAAATTGATTGTGGTTCAAGGCAATCTGTTTGGATTTCCTTAAACATAATCAAACGTCCTTTAGATAAAGGAGCATCAGTCAACTCTTGTGCTTCCTCTAATTCAATCCTTTGAGGATAAGCACTCCCACTATGTTCAAGATCTTCTAAGAATTTTGCATTCATAGACTCAACAATTCTAGTATTATTAGAAGGACAATAGAACCTAAATCCTTTGGAGTTGACTGCATAGCCGATAAAATGACCGTTGGTTGTCCTTGGGTCTAACTTCTTTATATTTGGATTATAAATCCTCACTTCAGCAGGACAACCCCATATGTGTAAGTGATTTAAACTTGGTTTCCATCCATTCCATAATTCAAAAGGTGTCTTAGGGACAGCCTTGGATGGTACCCGGTTTAATACATACACAGCAGTTTTTAAGGCTTCACTCCATAGAAATAAAGGTAACTCAGAATTACTGAGCATGCTCCTTACCATGTCCATAAGTGTGCGATTTCTTCTTTCTGCAACACCATTTTGTTGTGGTGTGCCAGGCATTGTGTATTGAGCAACAATGCCTTCTTCTTCAAGAAATTGCGCAAATGGACCTATCATTTGTCCCTTTTCTGTGTACCTTCCATAGTACTCTCCGCCTCTATCAGATCTCACGATCTTGATTTTCTTGTCCTTTTGTTTCTCTACTTCTACCTTATAGGTCTTGAAAGCATTGAGTGCTTCAGCCTTATCATTTAGAAAGTAAAGATACATGTACCGTGTATGGTCATCAATAAAAGATATAAAATATCTTTGACCATTTAGGCAGGGAGTAGGAAAAGGTCCACAGATATTTGTATGTATGATTTCAAGAATCTCAGAACTCCTTCTGGCACCTTTAGTGGTCTTGTTGGTTTGCTTTCCCTTTATGCAATCCACACAAGTACCAAAATCAGTAAAATCAAGAGTTTTTAAGACTCCATCATTTACTAATCTTTTGATTCTCTCTATGGAGATATGTCCCAATCTCCTGTGCCATAACAAAGCGGAGTTTTCATTCACAAGGCTCCTCTTTATGCCAACACTAGAATGCAATGATAAATGATTGTTTTCAAAGTCGGGATCTAGATCAATTTTGAATAAACAATCAATTTTGGTTCCACCACCAATAAAATTTTCACCTTTAAAAATACTAAAGGTAGAGTTTATAAACCAAAAACTAAAACCAATAACATCCAGTTTAGAAACCGAAA
Source organism: Alnus glutinosa (assembly GCF_958979055.1). Taxonomy (NCBI): domain Eukaryota; kingdom Viridiplantae; phylum Streptophyta; class Magnoliopsida; order Fagales; family Betulaceae; genus Alnus; species Alnus glutinosa. The sequence continues at coordinate 20,757,489 of NC_084887.1, forward strand.
TTAAGTTTCTAGAGAAACATGGAATAAAAAATACATTTTCCAAATCTAAAATATAACCAGTTTTCAAAATTAATCTAAATGTCCCGACCGCTTCCACATGAGAAAACAACTTATTTCCGGAATAGACCCGTTGCTCATTGCTTGCCGGTTTCCTTGTGTTGAGAAAACCCTGCATTGTATTAACAATATGGATTGTAGAACCAGAATCAATCCACCATGTATTACAAGGAGCCTCAACAAAAAAAGATTCATGACATACTAGAGATATGATATTACCTTTCTTTTCAAGCCATCTTTTGTACTTTTGGCAATCCTTCTTCATATGCCCCTCTTTCTTGCAGAAGAAACAAGTATCCTTATTGTCATTTTTCTTGATTGACAACTTGTTATCTTTCTTGAGATGCGGGGCACTTTTGCCTCTTTTACTCTTTCCCTTATCATGAGTAGCCACAAAGTGAACACTCTGTGGTTTCTCCTGCTTTAGCCTTTCCTCCTCCTGAACACACATGGTCAAAAGTTCATTCACTGACCATTTATCCTTATGTGTGTTATAGGATATCTTAAAAGGAGAGTACTCAGTCGGGAGTGAGTTCAAGATGAAATGAACTAAGAAGGAATCAGAAATATCAACCTCTAGGGACTTCAGTTGAGCTGCCATGTCCCTCATTTCCATAATGTGCTCTCGCACACTTCTGGATCTGTCAAAGGTTTTGCTTGAGAGTTTCTTCATTAGGGTGCTCGCCAATGCCTTATCGGAACTTACAAATTGTTCCTCAACAGCCCGCATGAACTCTGTTGCCTTTTTGCATTCAGGGATAGAACCCCTAATGCCCTTAGTTACGTGAGACTTCATAAACATGAGACTTAGGCGATTAGATCGCTCCCACCTCTCATGCTTCGTAACTTCTAATGGCGTACTAGTATCCGTAAGGGCAGGTGGTTCGTCCTCACGGAGCGCCAAATCAAGTTCTAAGCACCCCAAATAGAAAAGTAAATTTTCTTTCCACTCAGAAAAATTGTTCCCATTAAGCATTGGAACAGTACTTTCTAGAATAGCAGTAGTAGAAATAGCTGCAATAATCAAGGAAAAAATTTTAATGCTATGAAACTTTATTTTAAATTAACCAATGCTAATTTAATAGTAAATAGTAAATTTCAACCTACCTGTGGGCAAAGGTTGCATCACGCATGAAATTTACCCTTTATTAATAAGACTAATAAATTTAAATATTAATAAATAAAATTCTCCGTACCTGTGGGCCTAAGAGAAATTTTATTTTTAACATTAAATTTATTATCTTATTCTAATTAAGTCATAAAAATAAAAACTTCCCTGTGGGGATTAGCAATTAAATTTATGAATTAATTACATAATCGATGTTAATTTTTCTATATGAAGTTCATGTGTATAACCTTGATGTAATTATTATTCTAAAATTGGGATGCTGTGGCCCTCCCAAAAATATTATAATAATTACTACTTCATTAACATCTATTAACTGTATAGATGCTCACAAAAGTCCCAAGAATATAACAAACCAACACTTAAATGGGGTAAACAGTAATTTTTCAAGGTGCAACCAGGTGAGTTCCCAGGAAAGTGAGGGGGGTCACAACGGACACACTTAAATCCCAAGACTTTCCTTAACCAGAACTTTTCTAGACATTGCATTCTTGGATATTACTGTAAACACGCCAGCATGTATGGTATTGTTAATTATTCTTAGGTCTAGGCATCAAACAAATTATATTTAAACAATATAATTAAAATTAATTATATTCCTAAGTTCAAGTATTAAAGAAACATTAATTTTAATATTGAACATATAAAACATAACAAAATAAATTTATGACATGATAGCATAATAAATATCATGGCCTAATGGTTTAGTAAGTGGCCTTAGGCCTTTTACACTTGGAAACCCAAGTTCTAAACCCCACAATAACCCAATTTTTTTTTTTTTTTTTTTTTTTTTTTTTTTTAATTCTTGATGGGCTACTATAAATGGTTTGGGCTTTTAGGGCTGGGTCAGATAACCTCGAATGGGTCAGCCCACTTTATAACCAAAAAACTGTATGGGTTTTAAACCCTACCCAAATACCCACATGTTAGTGTAGCAAGTTTCTTAATAAAAATATTCATATCTATGCTTTCATGCTTTACAGTGTTCATGTTTTACGATGTGCAATTATTAAGAGATTTTCACACATATGTAAAATTCCCAAAACAATATGTGAAATTATCAATAAACAGATACACAGAAATTTGCACAATTCAACTAATAAAGAATTACCAAAACTAAAAGCTGAACAAATTGGCATAGAGGCTAGCTCTGATACCACATGTAAGCATAATATATAAATAAAATGCTTTTAAAATAATAAGCAGCGGAATTATAAATACCTCCAGCCATATTTTGTTCAAGCTTGATGAAGAACGAAGAACGAAGAACGAAGAAGTTTTCTACAACACCAAAATCTGTAAAAAACAAAATTCAGAGAGTTCTTCTGGCCTATGCCTATGAGTGTACCAATAGATGGATACACATGGCTCTATATATAGGTAGGCTAGGGACCCTCATCATCAATAGATAGCTGATTATTCTCCTCCCATCAAGGAGAATAAATCAGAAAATTTAATATAAAAACCGTTTTAAACCGTTACGATTTCATATAACTTAATGTGGAATAAATCATATTCAATCCTTATATTAAATAATTACCGTTATGATAATTATTTAAATTCCAACCGTTACAATAAATTAAATAATTACCGTTATGATAATTATTTAAATTCCAACCGTTACAATGAATTAAATGTGTCTAAGGGACACATATGTAATTTCTTACAAAGAGAAACTAAGTGATGTTTTGAGGACTGAGGTTTTATGACAGTTATGTTGTACGAATGATGATTATTTTTGTGGACTAATGATATTATGAAATTACTTTGTGACACTTATAGTGCTCTGGTAATGTTGGCATGGTTGTATAATAATGATAAAATGTTTTGGTTGCATATCACTAAACAGTCAACCTTGTAAACAACAGAGGTTACTATGTGCCAGACTTATTTTCGCATAGTAACCTTTGCTGCACGAGTAATGCTAAAATGAAGATTCATATCCTTCTTAAATCTTTTTAAAATTGATGTGATTTTTAAAATCGTCAATAAATCAAAATTCAATAATGATCTATCACACATTTAGTAGTGATTTTGAAAGTCATATCAATTTTGAAAAAATTCAAAAAAAAACATGAATCTTCCTTTTAACATTATTCTAGCTGTGGTCCCCGGAGAGGATCGATGTGTCAGGCTTGGTTGATATCCGGTCGAGTTGAATAATTATGAACTTTAGTAGATTTATTTGGTGTGGCCCAAAGTACCCGCATCCCCCAGCAAAGCCCGAAAGACCCGATTGTATTACTGAGGAGCCGAAGAGCTTAGTCCGGCTTTCCTTTTGTTCGGGCTAATATATGTGGTAATATAGGCAATTCCGATAAGGCTCCACTCTCTACTGCAGAGCCGCGAAACTCAAAACAAAACAGGTCTGTCTTCTGATGGAACGAGAATCTGAGGGAGAAATGTCTATGCCGCGAGTAGGGGCGGAGGAGGATGAGGAACGACGTCGTCAGAGGAAGCTTGAAGAAGCCCTGGAGGTCAAATCCCTTAGGCGCATCGTTAGCGCCTACCTCAAGTATGCCTATTTTCTTCTTCGATTGGGTCATTTATATTTCACTTTTTTAGTTTTTTTTTTCTTCTTAAAATTGAACTTTGAGTTAATATTTAAGTCATATGGAACAACGCCGTCAGCCGATTATATTCTCTCCTTGTGCTCTTGGAACCTTTAAGACTAAGATCGAGTTGATTCTCTTACTCTCAGAATTGAATCAATTTGAGGCGGATTGGAGATTGGGAAGTCTAGTAAAAGTAGCTACTATTTTTTTTTTTTGGAATTGAACTGCGAGTTATAACATCTTTAATGTTACTTGGTACTTGGGAATTGATTTAGTGTTGGAAGTTTATGTTTGGATGGCTCAATTGGACATTTTGAGCAGTTTCCAATGGAAACCAGTCGTATGTGGTGTTGAAGATTGTTTCGAACTGTTTTTTTTTTTTTTAAATTTGGTAATTGGTTTAAGAGTTGTGAACCTGTTTTATGTGAAGCTGCGTAGTATTTTAAGGATATAGAGCTTTCTTGCAGTTTCTAAGAGAGTCCTGGTGCTTTTTTTAAGGAATAATTCAGATCTTATTGAGAAAAAAAAAAGGTTAAACCCTTGTACACGAAAAGTATACAATAGGGACTCAACCCTATAAGCTGCTACAATGTAAAAAGCTAATCAAGTCAACCAGATTTGTAGAGACAAAGTTAGGAACATTATCAAGAACCCAATACAATAGATCTCAAAAAAGAAGATTTTAGAAAGAGCACGTTTGGCTCACTATCTTTGAAAATACGACGATTCCTTTCTCTCCAATGCTCCACATTAAGAGGGCATGAATAACTTTCCAGATAGCCTCTTTGGGATGTCTCCTCCCTTGTACTATCTAGCAATGAAGAAGTTCTTGGATGTTGCTTGGCATAACCCACGAGACTCCAAAAAGATTAAGAATAAATTGCTAGAGAGCTGAAGTATACTCGCAATTGATGAGAAGGTGATTAGTCGTTTCCTCATTCTTTTTACACAGACAACACCAATTAGCTAAAGAGAAGCCCATCTTTCTAAGAGTATCCACTGTGAAAATTCTATCAAGTGCTGCTGTCCACAAGAAGAAAGCAACGCGAGGAGGCACCTTGACCTTCCAAACACTTCTCCAAGGGAAAGAAGTTTGCTCATCTGACTGTAACAAAGTATAATAACTCTTCACTGTAAATTTCTAGCTGCTAGAGGCAGTCCGCAACAAGTTGTCCACTTCCCCTGGATGCGTCTTTGAGGAATATAAGAGACTAAAGAACGAGTCAAAATATTCCAGTTCCCATTCATGTGAAGCCTTAATAAAATTAGGATTCCAATGGATAAAGGAACTGGATAGGTCCAAATTATTAGACACAAAGGCCTCATTGTTTTGAGCAGTGGAATAGAGCTCGGAAAAAGAATGCTTAAGTGGCTCTATTCCACACCATACATCATGCGAGAAACTAATGTGAGAACCATCACCAACCTAGTTGGATAGGAAATTGGAAAAAGAACCCCAACCATTTCTAATTTTCCTCCAAAGGCTCACCCCCTAAGGACCTCGAGCTTCCTTTGAGCACCAACCTCCTCTCTTGAGCCCATACTTTGAATCAATCACCTGTCTCCATAAGGAATGCTCCTCATGCCCAAATCTCCAAAGCCATTTACCTACAAGAGCCATTTATCTCTTCTTTACAACTTTTGGAACCTAGAAACAAGTTATTCCTTTGTTATCTTCTCCTCCTGGAGGAAGTTAAGGACTTTGGCCTAAAGGACTTTGTGTGTGTCTGAAACAGCTTGTTCATCTTCACTCCCTAGCTCTAAGTCCATGGCACTTCCTTGCATAGATTGGTGAGGATTAACAAAATCCCTCAAGGATATTTTTGTGGATCTGTTGGATCCAGGGCTTTTGCCCATACTTGTTGCAAAGGAATACTGGCAGCACTGAAAGAATTCAGACGAACACCCATTAATCAAAATAATTCACTCAATAATCTAACACACACAAAGATCCCTCAATAATCTCAACATCAAGTCTTGATCAATCTAATGATGCATTGAGGAACCTAAAAACGCATGAGAATACTGGAGATAGAAAACGAGTTAGAGATAGAAGCTCTTGCCCATGACCAACTAATAATGATGTGGTCGGATTCACAAGTCTTCATACCTTGCCCCCAGAAAGTGCATTTTATCTCCCTTTGCCCATATTTTCTTAAGTGGATAGAAAATTAATTTTCCTCTAGGGTTGATATTTCAAATAATTTTGAGCTTTATGATAATTATATGATTGCTGATGTTATAGCTTGATAATGATGTGTAATATATAAATTTATTTATCCATTGATTAATTGTGATTGATGTCATTATGCTGGGATTGGTGCGTTGCCTAATCATGTACATTCAACTTATATTTTCAATTCCATAAGATAAAGATATCAGCTTATTATTATTATTATTATTTTTTTAATAAGTAATTGAAATATCATTAAAAGCGTAAGGCGCCCTCAGGTACATAAGAAGTATACAAGAGAAACCACCTAACTAGGAGGAGTAAAAAGAACAAGGAAATCATTTTTTTGATAGGTAATAAACAGAATATCATTAAAAAGCGTAAAAGGCGCCCCTAAGCATACAAGAAGTATACAAAAAGGACAAAAAAAAAAAAAGAAGAAAAAAAAGAAAAAAAGAAAAAGAAAATTACATCAAACCCCCATCTTCTTGCCCCTGTCCCGACTAGAACCCATTCCCCTAGCATCGAAATTGATAGAACATTCTAGATTCTTGACCTCTCTTTTCCCCTTTTTCCTTTTTATCTCCTTATCCTTCTTAGGAGGGGATTCAAAGTCAAAGCGCTCATCCTCGATCAAAGCCAAAAAATCTAAAAATCCCTTCTGATAAGATCCCACGAACGAAACCCCGATCGTGCGAAAACACGACTTGCTATCTTCCACAACCCTGGGGTAAACAACAACACTATCCTTTGGAACAACCCCTTTAGAAGAATCCCCCACCTCAACGATCCCAGACGGCAAACCAGGAACCAGGGGGCACCCAGCAACACTTCCTTTTGGATCAACCCCCTTTGAAGATTCCCCCATCTCAATGACCCTAGACGACAAACCAGTTAACTGGGGGTGCCCAAACACAAAGGGGACCGGCCTTGGCCAATGAGGAAACAAAACCCACTGACCACAGGGAAAGGAAACCGAAACCCCAGGAAGACCCAAAAGATTAACCCTACCAAAACTCCTTCCCAAGGCAGGGACATCCGCAAGCATCCCTTCCTGCCGACTGAGAGACGATGATCGGTACAAAGAACCAGAAGGCGCACTAAGAGCAACGTCGACGTGGTCACGCCCAGCACCGACAGACGAGTCACCAATCTCCCCAAACTGAAAGACCTCAACGCCCGACCTCACCCCAGCTGACAGAAGAACCCCTGCCTGCCGAAGTATGAGCCCTGATACGGAAGAACTTGAAACTAAAGAAGGCCGCACCCCAGAAGGAAGAACACTCAGAAACACCGGCGGACGCAACACCAGCGCCGGAAGAGAGGAAGGGACGGCAACCTCATTGACGGACTCGACCACAGGAACGAGCACCCGATCACTGGATCTCTAAAGGATAAACAAAAGCAGCTGTCCAAAGATACAATGTGTTGAAAAATGGAGACTTAATCTCCTCCAAAGTTTTGTCACGGTCTTTAAAACTTCTATAATTCATTTTTTTCCATAGGCACCACAAAAGGCACTAAGACACCATCTTCCACGCATCACAATAGTATTGCTAGCAATCCACTAACGAGCATACAAATCGACAACTCGTCTAGGCATGACCCTAGACAACCCAAATCAACTGAAGAAAACATTCCAAATGGCGTAGGCAACCTCACAATGAAGCCAAAGATGGTCCATTGACTCCCCATTCCTTTTACATAAGCAACACCAATCAACCACAATGACGTGTTGCTTTTGGAGATTATCCATTGTAAATATTTTTCCTAGAGTTGTCGACCAAACAAAAAGACACCCTCAATGGAACCTTAGTTCGTCAAACATTTTTTCATGGGAAATAGTCACAATCATGACAATCAATGACACTGCAGAAAGATTTAACACCAAACAAACCCTTTTCTGGAAGTGACCCACCACAACTTGTCCTCCCTTTACCCATCTCACTTTGGTAGAAAGATTTAACACCAAACAAACCATTTTCTGGAAGGGACCCACCACAACTTGTCCTCCCCTACCCGTCTCACTCTAGCTAAATGCAACACCTTGAAAAACGAGGCAAAGGCTTCCACTCAAATAAGCTACTTTCTCCCCTTGTTTCTCTTGTTTACGGTTATAAGTTTTTTTTTTTTTTTTTTATTTTATTTTTTATTGGAAAAGAAAACTTTTGTTTACAGTTACCAAAGGAAAAAAAAAAGCTTATATTTGCAATTCTGTATTTGATTGTGTTAATTTTTCTCCTCTAGTTAGCCTTTTGACTTGTATGTTGTGCATGTGCTCTGCAACCATTTTCTAATCATTGATCTTTCCCTATCATTTTTTTGATATTGTTACCTTTAGATAGTGCATGTCATCTTTGTCCCTAGTATTAATGCTAGTACATTCCTTGCATGGACTTCTCACATAGCTATCCAGATGCTTCAGAAGAGGATGTCAAAAGATATGAAAGATCTTATAAAAAGCTTCCACCCACCCATAAGGTAGTTCCTCTTTTCTTCTTGGTTAGCAATTTCTTGTTGCAAGTGAAACGCTAGAGGTTGCAGTTGTAACTATCACACTGAACTTAGAAGAAATCAAATTCTTAGTTGGCTATGCTTATTCTGTCCATGCTTGTTATTGCTCTATGCTTAATCTTTGATCAAAGTAGCACTATTTACTCCATGTATTCATTATAAGCAGTTTTTTATCTAATATAATTCCATAAGCAACCCTAGAGAAGTTTAGCGTGCACATTTATACATTATGATGGGCTTACTTTTCGTTTCTTCTATTTTTTTTCTTTATATACTGGCCGTCTCTTTTCCTTGTAGGACAACTTGTCCTTACATATATTCTTTTGTTTTCTTCATATCTTCTCATTATGGTCATCAAGGGAAAAAACTATAATAAAGATGAAGGGCCTATGCATGTGGAGTACTGCTTCATTTAGTATTGCCTTCCCCCTTGCAGACTAAGGGGTTCATAGGCAGGGATGAATTTGAAGCAGGTTTCAGGTGGTCTTTAGTGTTTTTGCCTACATAGTACATTGCCACGTATGACCAAAGTCAATTGTGATCGAGGAAAAATTTCTTTTGGTTCCCCAATATTGTACTTTATAACATTGATTGTGGTTGAAGATGTATCCCTATGGTCTTAGTTTCAAGTGGATTTGGAAACAGGAACCTTTTTAGACCCTTTGGATATGTGTTATATTTTAGTTGATATTGATGTTATATATCACCTTGTACATAAACTTTATCTTTTATTATTACAACTGCTGTAAAAAAGTATTTCAAAAATGTTAAATTGTAGCCTCTCTCTCTCCTTCTTCCCTTTCAAAAAACTTTTCCCCAACCTGGCCATTAGAAGAGGATAAGGTTCTGGGTTGGCCTGGTTGACTCGTCAACTAGTTTTTGGGAAGCTTGCTACATTCTGGTTAGCGGCCATGTGAGTGGCGCGTGGTGGTATGACTGTTGCGATCCCTTCGGGGGTTGCCGTGTGCGGTTGGGGATGGTTAGCTGGTTCTTTGTGGAGGCTAAATCCTTCCTTTTCTCGGTGGTAAAAGGATCAGTTGAGCCGCGGGTGCTGGAAAAGAGGAAAGGATCTTTTGGGGTTGTTCTGTTGGGCTTGTGATGCGCTGCTTGGTTGTTGTCGATGGTGGAAGAGGTGTTGCGAAATCCTAGAATTGAGGATTTTGTTAACTATAGATAGGGTTCGAGGGTGACCATCGTTGAAGAGGTGGGAATAGGTCTGGCCGGTTCTTGGAGGTGGCGGTCTACGTTGTGGGTGGCCAAAGAGGGATGATCTTGTTTCCCGAAGGGCGTGATGGGCAAGGTTGAACCATGTTTTTGTGGAGCTGAGTAAAGCTCTAGCTTTTTTTTGAAGCCACGGTGGTGGCTTCATCTTCTGGTGGGAAGAATTTAGGAAAGGTAGTGGGCTCTCCATCGTTTGTGAAGGTGGTGCGCTTGTTGACAATTGTCTTTGTCAAAGATAGCGGGCCTTTGGTCTATTCGCCAGAGGTGGTTTGGTGCAAGGTGGAGAAGATTCTTCTGCTAGGTCTGGAGCAAGAGACGGTCCGACAGGCGGTGGATTGCTTCACAATGGAGAGGTCTTCATCTGGTCCACTGTGTAAAGACCTTCATGCTGATGGCTCCAGGTTTCGAAATTGCAGAGGGTGCAGATTGGCGTGCTCCAAGTATAGGGTTGTAGAGGGTGTCATCGAGTTTGAAGTTGACGTATCGGCGTAGGAGTATGCGATTATTAGGAAGCTTCTCGAGAAATTTGGTGAGTGGCTGGACTGGGCTTGTGAGCGTAGGACGAGATTGGGCTTGAACTCAAGTGGGGAGTAATGGGTTGGCCGGGTGTTTAAGCGTTTTAAATCTTTGTTTAGAGGGGTTCAGTTACGGGCTGAGTCCAGTAGGATGGGCTTTATGCCCAATTTCAAGAAGACCAAAAAGATGGGTTGTGACCTAGTTCATGGATCTGACGCATTTTCGGTGGGTGTGGATTCTAAACGCTTGGGTCTAAGTGCGACTATGTCTTTGGTGGACACCGATGGTTCTTCTCCGGCGCCGGAAGCTTTGGGCTGCTCGTCAATTGATATTCTGGCGTATTCAGTGCACGCCTCTTTTTTCCACCAAAGGTAACATCTTCGGAGACCTTCTTAGAGAGGCCTTCTACCGCTGTTGTTCTTTCTTCGCCACAGGAAGCTATGGGTGGCTCTTCAGTTGCTAATTCAACGTCTTCTATGCACGCCATTCCTTTCCAGCTGATATCTTTTGCCACTGAGTTCCTTTCTCTGCCATCGGTTTGTAAAAGTTCATGGGCTTTACTTACTCTCAAAAGATGTCTTGAGAGATGAGGGGACACCATGGCTTATAAAGTGCCCAGGTCATATATCTCTTGGCGATGTGGGACATTTTAACACGGTAGATGTGGGTTTCTCGATGGGGCGTTCGTTAGGCGGCGGTGGTCTGGTGCTTTCTGAGCACCCGAATTCCTTCCTCTCCTTGGAGGCGTTTTCTTCAGCGCCATTGGCTGCTTTTCTCAGGTCCGAGGGGTCTTCTCTGTCGTTGGAATGCATTGTTGTTGGTTCTGTTACTTTCAGAGGCACCTCTTCAGGGGCGGCTGCTTTGTACAAAAGACTCCGTTTTTTTCTTCTGGTGATGTTGGAGTGTGGGCACCGATCTACCTGTCAGATTCCAAGTACGTGCAAGATATCACCGGAAAGCAAAGAGAGGCAGGGGAGCATAGGTGGATGCTTCCTTGATTGCTGAGGCTGTGGCGACGATTAGTATTCCGATGGCACAGTCTTTGGGTGTTCCTTCTCAGCCCTTGGTTGGGGTTGTGGTCTAGTCCATGTCGGCGCTAGGTGGGGAAAGGGCTCTCCATCCTTCCGGTTGCCTGGGTCTTCGAGGTGGGTGAATCTTCGAAGGGGGGTGATCTTGAGGGAGGGGTTGTTGGATACCCCGGGGCAGTGGAAGTTTCTAGGTCATGTAATCACACGATGGGGGTCTCTTACGGGGGGGGGACTGAAAAGGGTTTTCTGGATTTCTTGACTTTAGTTGATGAGGGGCAACGTCAAGAGGACTCTGTTTTTGCTCCTAAGCAAAAAGAGAAAAGGGAGCTGTAGAATCTAGAACCCTCGATCAATTTTGATGCTAGGGGTGTTGTTTCTAGCCGGGTTAAAGACAAGAGGGCCTTTGTCGTTTCGTAATGTATCCCAGGCTTCTGTGGTAGGGTTGGTCTTCTGTCTTTTGGGTTTTTGCAGGTGTTTTTCCTTTTGTTGTCTGTTTTTCCTTTTGTTTTGGTGTCCTTGTATACTCCCTGTATGCTTAGGGGTGCTTGACGCTTTTTAATGCTATTTCTTGGTTCTACTCGGGGCAAACGCGAGAGGGCTCTTGTTGTGAAGTAATGTTAGGGTGCTTTGGGTTTTCTGTTATGGTTGGGTCTTTGTGAGTGTTTTTTTCTTCTTGTTTCTCTTGTCTTTTTTGCATTTTTTGTTTTTGTTTTTGTGTCCTTTTGTATATTCCTTGTATGCTAAGGGGTGCCTACATCTTTTATAAAATTTCTTTGCTTGCTTATAAAAAAAAATTGTTAAATTGTAGCCATCAAAAATTTCTTGAAATCTAGTCACTTGCTCAATGAGACCAATGCCATTGCCATAGCTCTAATTCCTTAAGGTTCCAAACCCTTCCTACCTCAAAGACTTCAGATTGATCTTTTGTTGCAATTTGATTTAGAATGGCATTGCCAATTTTTTTTTTTTTTTTAAATAGGTAATCAAAGAAATTTATTAAAAGCATAAAGGCGCCCCTAAGCATACATGAAGTTTACAAAAAGAACACCAAAGCAGGAAAAATGAAAGAGAGAAACACCTGCAAAACCCAAAATCCTAGCCAACAGGATCAAACCACTCCTTTCTCAACTTGTGGGGAAGCAGCAAACAGCTTTTGTGGAGGGTCGAAGAACTACTGATAACATTTTCCTTGCTCAGGTGCTTCTTTGGACCTATCTTATGAACCAAATTTTGCCTCGGTGTGCATTAAAAGTCGATTTAAGAAGGCTTGTGATACTGTTTGATGGGATTTTCTCTTAGAGGTTTTGAAGTTGGGATTTCTGTGAAAGTGGTTGGCTGGATTAAGGAGCCAAGGAGATCCAATGTCCCCTTACCCCTGTGTCGGTAATGGAAGCTTTCTCAGGTCTCTGAACAACATGATAGATGAAGGGAATTTCAAGTTTCATTGGAAGTGTGAGAAGGAACAAATTTCCCATTTGTGCTTTGTAGAATGACATGATAATCTTCTGTAGAGTGGAGCCGACTTCAGTGGGTAGAGTGACAGATTGTCTTAGACATTTCAAAGAAATGTGTGGTCTTTCACCAAATCCGGATGCAAGTATCATCTTTACAAGTGGTGTGTCTCCAAGCATATGAGAATAGGTTCTTAATATCTTGGGTATAATGTGGGCACTTTACCAGTGAGGTACTTGGGGATTTCTTTCATTTCCTGGAAACTCGAGGCTACGGATTGTAAGATCATTGTATAGTGCATTGTGGCTAGAGCCAAGAATTGGACCAACAGGGTGGTCTCCTACGCGGGCAGACTTCAACTGGTGAACTCGATTCTCTTTGCAATCCAAGTTTACTGGGCATTGCTCTTTATCCACGCCAAGGTTGTGAGCAAGCAGGTGAAAGGTGCCCTTAGGACTTTTCTTTGCCAAGTAGTGATTTGAATTCAAAGAGAACCAAGATTCCGTGGAACGAGGTATGTTTGCCTAAGGAAGAGGGTCATCGGGTTATAAAAAACATGGAGCATTGGAACTAGGAGTCATGGTGAAGCACTAGTGGCATGTGTTCAGATGATGGCACATCAATATTGGCCAGCTTGAAGTGCCTAGGAGAGTGCTCTTGGAGATGGTGGAAAATTCTCAAGCTTAGAATTCTGGTTCAGGAGAAGATGAGTATTAAGTAGGTGATGGATCTTCTGTCTCTTTGTACTTTGACAATTAGCATCCTATAGGGCTACTAGCTACCAAATATGGGAAAAAGGATTATACACGATTTGGGTCTTAGCATTAATGGAAAAGTGGAAGCCATCATTTCTGGTGTGGAGTGGAACTGGTCAGCTGCTCAATCTGCTGAGTGGTTGGAGCTAAGGAGAGCCACCCCAATGAAAACCAAGAAGCTTGGACTAACCAAGATGCAAAAAATCATCTCTGATATACCCGATGACTGTTGAAGCCATCGATTTACCTAAGATGGATTCAAGTCATGGAGGTTGTTGAATTTAGCTCATCCGCTAAACAAACATCCTGAATTACTTTACTAACATGCCTAGAATGGCTGTGGTGTATTTGGGCATTTCTCTTTCTCCAACTGTCAGACTGTTGAAGCAAACATGATCTTGCAAACCACTCGAAGAAGAAACTTATCTCTGAAATCCTGGGCTACTCACCTGCTATTGTCCCGCTAGCTTCTCAAGAACTACAAAATATTACGTTTGCCACCAAGATCACACCAAATTCTCTTTGAGAAGGGGTATTCAAAGAACGGATGATCGGTATCTTCCCTACCTAAACCATAACGCACACATTCAACTTCCCGAATGATACCCAACATTTGGAGTTTGCGTCAAGAATACAAACCATCGCAAATAGCAAACCAAAGGATAAAAGCTTGACGTGGGATTGCGTTACTATGCAAAACAACCTTTGTGCAAGTCTACCACCTGATTCCAGGACTGAGAGTTCTCCCAAGCATTCCAAATAGAAAATTTACTAGTAGGGGCATCAACCATAATAGGCTATCCTCTTTCGATGTCCGGTCTAAAGGTTGGAGGTGTAGCACGCTTCAATTCAATCCAACCAATTGACTGAGCAACTGGTCATTTCCAATCCTGACCATCAATTAGAATATTCACCTTAGTATTTTTGTCAAGTTCTGAGTCATATATTAGTCTTTCACCAAATCTGTCAACAAGGGGCCTAATGGGATGCCAACAGATCGAAAGAAAGGGGAATGGACTCACCATTACTCACTCGGTATCTCATCTTCTCTAGAAGTAAAGGCCGAAGCTTGAGGATTTTTCTCTTGCTCCAAGAGCAATCAACGGGGCATTTTCAACTCCCAAATTTTTTTAACCTTGACCAATTAGGTGCAGCCCTAGTTGGACCAATGGAGTGACTAGAATCAGAGCACAAGTGCCAAAAGTAATTCATCATGGCAACCTTATTCCATTGCTCCATACTTTTAATGCCCAAATAACCTTCTTCCTTAGGCAGACAAATTTGATCCTAAGCCATCTTGGCTCCTTTAGCGCTAAGGGAGTGATGCCTCTTCTTGTTTGATAACGGCTTGGACAAAATGATTAGCGAAGACCAGTACACTTGAGTTGCGAAGAGGATGGATTTGATAAGCTAGAGTCAACTTGTGTAGGAGAGAGCCCTTTGGTCCAACTTTTAGCCTTCTTCACAATTTGCTCCACCAACACTTTCCAATCCGAAGCATTGAGTTTGGAGGAAATGAGAGGGACATCAAAATACCTAATAGGGAGGGAACCTTCCTTGCAAGTGTTAAGGAGTTGTGACTTGACATAGGAAGAAACTCCACAAGTGAACAAGTTGCTTTCGTCTGAGTTAGGAACTAGACCGTAGAGCTCCTTAAAACGCTTGAGACAGTCAACAACAATGGAAATAGAACCCGCCCAACCCTATAAAAAATTAGGAGATCATCCGCAAAACACAAGTGGGTTATCTGCTCGTTATTGCACTTCCCTTGAATTGGCACTGCTCCAGTATGTGTTGGTCATCAAACTTGGTAAGACTACTGTAGCTAGGACAAAAAGGTAGGGTGAGATAAGGTTGCCTTGTCTAAGGCCTTCCCCTATTGGAAATAAACCATTTTTAATTCTCCATTAATGTTGATAGAGAACCTGGGAGTATAAATGCACTTCGATATCCGTCTGATAACCTTATCTGGGAACCCTACAACTCTTAGGACTTAGAGAAGGAAATCCCCTCAAACCATATCATACACCTTCATGAGGTCTACTTTGTCACATCCCTCGAACCTGATCCCCATTAAAGGGCGTGACACTTCCTTTTCTACAAGAGTTAATGAGAGATCAACCAAAACTCATAATATTCTGAGAAAATATTATTACGCTCCCTAGGTCTTATATATATATATATATTTTTTATTTTTATTTTTTTTATGACATACAACATAAGCTAAACTCAATACATTTTCCCCCTGGGTTAGGGAGATATGGTTCATCTCTTTTTTTTTTAGCATATCTGGGTCGATTTAGGTTCTAAACACTCCCTTCACATATGAGCTCAAACTCTCACTCTTAACAAGTGAGGCCCAACATGTTGAATATTTAACTATAATTGGGGGGAGGGAGGTGAATTGTGGAGTCAGGGTTGGAACTCATGACTTTTGTTCTAATACCATGTTAAATTGTCACTTATCCCAAAAGCTTAAGCTAAAATGAAGGGGTGAATTAATTAATATTCTAACAGTGAAAATAACCTCTTTGACCTCCTTCAGAGTATCTATCCTAGTCCCATTAATGTTGCACACAGTGATAATCTTACTACAACTTTACGGCTTTGAAGAAAAACTTAAGAGTTTTGATCTCTAAGGTTAAGCCATTGAACTCAGGAATTTTGTTCGAGAAAACTCTTTTCCAGCCTACTTGCATCTCCATACTGCTTAATCCCAAATGACTCCTCATTGTGAAAAGTTTCAATCAAAGGAGAGCTGAATCAGCCTCTGGATTTTTTTCCACTTTCTCTTTTGCTTGGTTTGCATGGTCTGAAAGGTTAGAGAAAGATTCCTTGTTATACTTCAACTCAACCTTCAATCTTCTAAGCTTCGTGCATAGTAGGTACATCTGAGTCCCTGCAACAGTTTCTTCCCACATTTTAGCTGCTAACAGTAAGAAATCTGGATGGTCTGCCCAAAACTTGAAAATTTTAAATGGAATCTTCGCGCTTAGTAAAGCAACGAGTTTAATCACAAGGGGAGAATGATCCGAAACTCCCAGAGCGAGGAATTGAACTTCTGCCCTCAGAAAGGAGCATTCCTAGTTCCTACTCCATGTTGATTATTAGAGCCCGATCAAACTTTCTAAGGAGGGGGTCTTCATCTCTTCTATTTGACAAAGTGAAGTAGAACCTACTATATCTTAAGCCTTCCATCCCTGCCCTAGAGATACATTCGTCTTGGTCATTCTTCCATGAAGGCTATTCCAAGAACCTCCCATAGCTTCATTCCAGTTTCTAATTGCATTGAAATCGTCGAAGAGCAGCTGGGGAAAACCCTCAAAATTTTCTGAGCTAGTCTTTTCTTAGTCTGGTTTGCAATTTGATGTTCGTTGTTTCCGTGTATTTTATTTTGAGAGAAAGGAATGCGGGAACCCATCTCCAACAGTTCCGATTTTTATGTGAGGTGAAGATTTTCACAGGACATGGGCCTAAGTCATCCTCGGAAAATAGGTAGCTTTAGAGGATATGGGGAGTTTTAGAGGAAATTTTCAATCGTTAGCATTGTACTCCTTTTTGTTTTCTTAGTTGAGTAGGGGCTTCCTTAATTGGAATTCCTTCTTAGCCTTGTCACTTTTGCTCCTTTATTTTTTTTTTCTCGTTTTGTTTCGTGGGGTATAACCCCTGTACTTTTGTACAGTTTTCCTTTGGATATAATACTTACCATTAAAAAAAAGTTAAATTTGTATGTTGCTTTTAGAAGTTAAAATCCCATATTTAGCATACTAACAACAACCTTGAGCAATGCATGAGTAATTTTTATTTTTTAGTGTGGTATAGAAAAGTAGAGAAAAATGTGTATTTTTTTTCTTCTAATATTTGACACACGGTTCTAAATATTGACAAATCTTTTTTGATAGGTAAGAATACTTTATTAAAGAAAGCGTAAGGCGCCCCTAAGTACACAGGAAGTATACATAGAAACAACCAAAGCTAACCCGCTAAAACCTAATAGAACCAACAAAACCCGAACCCCTCGAAAACGAAGAAAAACCCCAGACTAAAAAACCAACTAAGAACAAAAAAAAAAAAAAAAAACCCACCACCCACCCACCAAAGCACACAAACCTACATCATGTGTGCCTTGCCTTTCCTACTCCTAGAAGGAACTTTAGCATCACCATAATCGATTGAGCTATGCAAATTTAGTAGCTCCCTTTTCCCTTTAGACTTTTGGCGCGCCATCATCTTCTCCCGCTGAAAATCTTCTTCCATGGCTTCCCTAATTGCCAAGGCCTCCTCCCCAAAAGCCCCTTCCAATGCCCAATCCAATGGCGATCCATCCCAAAAGTCATCTTCCTCCTTCTCCCAATCCACAATCTCTCCGTTGTGATCAAAACCGAAGAATCCAGTTCTTTCAATGGAGCAAGGGGAGAAGCAGCCACTCGAAGGAGAGGAAGGTCGTACCACCCCGACGACCTCCTGCAGCACAACGGGAGGGGCAGGAACACTCGGGGGAAGATTAAGAAAACCCTTCCTAAACAGACCCTTTTTTGCTGGAAATTCTGTCTTCTTTTTCGCACAAGCCTCTCCACCCGTAACCTTAAAAAGGACAGGTTCTGAGGACAGCTTTGAGGCTTCCAAAGAGTCAGCAAGAAGCCCATCATTCCAAACCACTGAACGCCCTGCCCTGAGCTCCCTAGCCCTCCTGAAGTATTGCTGAAATGGTCGACTAGGCATCAAGGGGGAAGGGAAGGAACGAACCTTCTTCCCCAATGTAGAATCCCCTGAATGTGAAGGAACAGAAGGGTCGGAGAGTTCTGTCCCACGCAGAAGCCCAGTCGACGCCGAAGGCAAAGTCGCCGGCGACGGCGTCTTCACAGTCGGCAGAGGAGGGAAGACGAACAAAGGAACCGACTTAACCATAGACAACCCACCCCCAGTTCTATCTTCGCACAAGGGAATCTCAACGGGAGACTCCTACGGAATGAGATCGCACGGCCCAGAGGAAGTCACCAGCATCGTCTCCGGCAAGAAGCTCGACGTCCGTAAGGAATTAGGTTTACTCAGGAAGCGACCCAAACGCAATCCCTTTCGACTCCGTCCGATTCTTGCAAGCCGGCCCAGAATCTTCTTTACAGCCCGGCCCAAATCCAAGTTGAAACCTATGACCCGCTTACTCCACGTGCGCAACTTTGAAATTTCAAATTTCAAACTCGCATGTGGAAACAAGGTCTTACCCATCGAACGGTGAGGCTGGTCCTTACCCAACAGATCTAACGAAGGAGACTCCAAGGTAGAACAGTCCAACGCCGACCTCCGATCTGCAACTATCACCCTCACCGTCGGAAGAAGGTCAAGCTCACACACTGGCGTAACCATTCTCCCAGACAAACGACCCCCCACAAAAGGCGCCTTCTTCATGCCAGCGGCCGAACCTGTCTTCAACACCTCCACAAAGGAGGGCCCCTTTGTAACAGGAACCAAACCTGGCCAAGCCTCTACTTTCTTCCCCTTAATCTCCACCGACTCCTGCAAGAACCCATCCCCCCCGCCCATTGAAGCAGAAACGGAAACAGCGATCTTCCTCAGCTCTTCGGAGAATTTGATCCAACCCCACCCTCCACATCCCTCAGGGATCAGAATAAAACCTTTCCGGCCACCCATCCCGAAAGAAGCTGCCTCTAAGAAACGGCCGGCTTGGTTACACCCTCTTCGAGCAATCAAGACTTTCGAATCTTCCCTGAAAGATTTGATGAAATCTTGATCTTCTGGAAAATCCACAAGAAGCTCCAAAGTTGAAGCCAACCACTCAGAGCAAGGAGAACTAATGAAGATTTCGCCGGAGAAGCTTTTTCTCTTCTCCCCCACCCTCATCATCGACGCCCCTTCCAGAACCGAGAAGACAAAAGTCTTCGACTCCACGATAAACCTTAACTCCATCTCATAAAACACCCAGAACCCAAACGTCCGACCCAGAGAATGATCACATTTTTGACGAAATCTGGAAACCGCAATATGAAACTTCTAGAATAGAACGTCATATGAGGCAGCCACGTGTCCTAGGAGATTCTAGTGCAGTGGTATGTGAAGACTCTTTGGTCTATTGCCATCATTTTAACAGTTATTTGTATTTCACATTATTAGGATACTTAGCTAATTAATGTGGATTATGTGGGTCTACAATAAATTAACCAGGCTTGATTTGGTAAACACCTGCAAGAAGAATAAATTTCTTCTATCTAGTTTCTATTTTGACCATGGAATTGATTATTAGGAGCATAGTTGACATAATGTGATAATGCATACACTATTTTAGTAATGTATCTCTACTTTGGCACTTAAAGATCACAATGCTGGTGTAGTGTTTGCTAAAACTGCATTATATGGTTTTTATTATATTTTTTTTTATGGGACATAGTTCCTAGGTGTGATTGATATTTACTATCTTGACCTTTTTCCTCCCTCCTATCAGATCCCATAATTACATATCTTTTTCTGCTTTTGTAGGCTTTACTGTCGCATTACCCTTTAAAGTTTCAAAGACTAAGAGGGTAAATTCTCTCTACTTCTTTTCTTTTTTCATTGATCAATAGCCATGATTGTACTTTATACTAGCTTAGTTGATGATGCAATAAAGATTTGGTCTTTTTTTTTTTCCTCAAATGCAAAAGGTGGATGCTGGATTCTAGAAATCAAGATAAAACATGATCTGGGAGGTTTATGTTAAATAGTAATCTAGTAAGCATCTTTTATGACTAGTTTATCTTTCAGGGATTGAATGAAATCTTTTAATTATGAGTTATAGGTGTTGGGTTGAGATTAGGTATTGGTCGAGGAGTACGGATGGTCATGGTAAGTTATCACACACTACTGTATATTTTTGTAATTCATGGTTCAAATAAGCTTGAATTTTATGCTTCTTCTTCTCTTTTCTAGCCTAAACTTTTTGAGCATATAGATGGACTACACATTTATTTCTGAAATTACAAAGAGATTTATCTTAATTCATATTTGTCTTAGAGCTTGGTTCTGGTTCATTTTTGTTGGGTGCGACATACTGGTTTCTCTGATTTCTCATTTTCTGAGCTCGTTTAGTGCTGGTTTTTGGCTGATGGTGATGAGGGGCTGTTTCGTGGGTATGTCTCCATGGTGTTTCTTCTTGTAACTCTTCAGACTAAGCAAAGATGGAGTGTTGCTTCTCTGTGGAAGCTAAAGGTTTCTCCTTTTCGGCCAAGGCAGAAGCGTTTGAACTTTGCTTGGAGGAGAGGAGGAAGGGATTTTGTGGGTTCATTTTTGGAAAAATTGCACCATTGGTCCCAGGGGTTGGCCTAAATTACGAATCACTCCATGTGGTATAAAAAATTATTGTAAGGTCCTTGTGGTAAACTAAAATTACAAATCACTCCCTGAAGTCGTTTTTCATCAATAAAATTAACAGAGTCCGTTAGTTTTCCACATCAGCGCCAATAAGATGGCGACATGTGTTGATCTGAATAAAAAAATATAAATAAATAAAACTTTAAATTTTTATTATTTATTATTTTATTTTTTTTAAAAAAGAAAATAGAAAAGGGGTGGCTATCGGGGCCTGAGAGTGGTGTGCGACCACCCTCAGGGCATGGGGGCGGCCTTCGGGCCACCCCAGAATGCATCTAGGGGTGGCTCGAAGGCCCCCCCAGGGGCCGGCTACCCCGAAATGGATCTAGTGGTAGCCCTAAGGCCACCTCTAACCTGCAGCCACCCTTTTTCTATTTTCTTTTTTCTTTTATTTATTTATTTTTAAATTAAGTTTTATTTATTTATATTTTTAATAAATTTATATTTTTTTATTCATATTGACACGTGTCGCCTTCTTATTGGCGCTGACCTGACGCCTAACAGAATCTATCAAATTTTTTAACAGAATTTGATTTAGGGAGCATTTTGTAAATTAAGCTAACCACATGGATTTTTGAATTAATTTTGATAGCAGATGAAGTGATTTGTAATTTAGGCCAATTACAGGGACCAATGGTGCAATTATCCCTTCATTTTTTTGGGTCTCCAAGATTTAGTGTGGTTGATGGCCACTGTTGAGGAGGCATTGAAGGCTTTAGTGAAGGACTTCGTCAAGTATTTTCGGGAGGATGTGAAAGCCTTGATGGTCCGAGGGGGTGGTAACAAGGCCGGCCGCTACCTAGAGGTGGTAGACTACGCTAAGGGTGGTTGAAAATGGGTTATTTGGCTCCTTGAAGGCCGTGAAGGTTGGGGTTGGTCTCGGGTTGTGGGTGAGTTGTGGCAGATGATGGCTTTCCTCGAAGCAAAGGAGTGGCCGCTAGTTTCTGAGGTGCCTTTCTCGGAGGGGAAACAGAAGGGGGGTATCTTGTGCGGTCGCTCCTACGCGGCAGTGCTATGCTCGGTGGACAGAGCTGATGAGAAGGTTGTGGGGTTGAAGCCGGTGTTCGTGACTCCTCTCGATCTGCTTCCTTCGGTGTTGGCGAATGGTGAGGAGGTGCAAACAACGATGAACTGGTACGAGTTTGATTTAAGGGTCTCGGGTCATCAGCGGTTCTATCCAGCGTCACAGCGAAAGAGACGAAGGGCATTTTCGTCATTTTTTGGTTGAAGATGTTTCTAGGGTTTTCTCGCTTAGTGATGGTTCGGGTCAGAGGATATCTGGGTCGGTGAGTTGGGTTGGGTTTTAAGCCCAATGGTTTCAGGCCTAAGACTATCAGCAAGAAGGTCATTATTCACCTCAAATCGGTTTACAAGTCTTCGGGTCTGGTTTTTAAGCTTTTTTTTCAAGTCTTCTCTTCAGCCCAAAGACATTGGGTGTGGACCGTCGATTTTGGTGGGAACTCGCAAAGCTTCTGATGAGATCTCTTCGCCGAAGATCTTGACGGAGGAAGGTTTTGGGTCTGGCTCGGTGGTAGGCTCGGTGCTGGGGTTGCCGGAGGTTGGGTTTGAGATGTTCTTGAAGGATCACCGGTTAGGTAACGTGGTTTTGGTTTCCACTGCTTGAGATGGGCTTGTCCCTGTGAGCTCTGGTCCTACTCTTTTGGCATCTCTACTTGCACAAGAATCAGCCACGACATCTTTGGAAGCTTCTCTCAAGCCTGAGGGGTCTTCTTTGGCTCCGATTCACCTATTCTTCGGTGGTTCTTCCTCAAGGGTTGCTGAGGTGGGAGAGAGGCTACGTCTTTCTTGTCCAATGGTGTCGATCTCAAAGCAGTTCCAGAATTATTATAGGAAGGCTAGGGAAGATTGAGCTGTGAAAATGGATGAGCGATTATTTACCGATTCTGTGGAGGTGATGATTTTGCTGGTGGGATACCTTTTTCTCTCTCTGGTGTCACTCTTGAGTTAGAGTCGGGGGTACCACCCCTTGTTGACGAAGGGTTTCTTATAGAGGGGTTTTCTCAACTCGAGTCTGGCATGGCAAGTTTTGCCTAAAGTGTTGGTTGCATCGTCGTTGACCCTAGTTGTTAAGGAAGATGAGGTGGTAGGGGATCCCTCTCATTTGGGTCATTGCGTCTCTCCACCAGCTGAAAAGGGGGAGGACCTTAGGGTGAACGGTCTGATCGAGTATGGGGAGGTTGTTGTGTGGGATCAGGGTGATGAGGCCTGGGATTGGGAGGATGGAGTATGCCCTTTCCTTTTGGGTGTTTATTCGCCTGATATGCATTTGGATTGGGCGAAGGATGGTGAAGAGGATGGGGTTCCACTTTTGGCTATCCTGGATGCTAGCGTAAGCGAAGTTGAGTTTCATCGGGAATCAATGGTTGCGCGCCAAAAGGCTAAAGGTAGGAGGGTGGTTGAATTTGAAAAGCTTCATTACTTATGGCGATGATTATGCAACCTCCCGGCTTCGAAAAAGCAAGGCTCACATGATGTAGGGTTGAGTGCCTCTCGTGGGTCTTAGGTCTTTTGGGTTTTTGATGGAATTAAATCTTCTGTACAAGGGAAGTTTTGAATCTGGTAAGCTCCATCAACTACGGTAATTCTAGCGCGTCCTCCTGGCTTAGGAAAGGTAAGGCGCACATGGTGTAGGGTTGATGTCTCCCGAAGGTTTTGGGTTTTTGAGTGTTGTTGGGTTTTCTTTCTTGTTGTAGGCTGCTTTGGTTGTTCCTGTGTACTTAGGGGTGCCTTACGCTTTTTTAATAAAACCTTTATTACTTATAAAAAAAAAATTCATATTTGTCAGATTCAGCTCAGATTGGCCTTTTATAGGTCCATGATTAATTTGAAGCTGTCAAATTCTTTTTTCTTTTTTGGATGAGGTAAATTTTATATCTAAATGGAAGACTCTACAAATGCAAAGGGACATACCCCAACAAATTAAAATTCTGTCAGGGAATACCCTCTCACCAAAATACAAAGGAAATAAAATTACAATAATGTGGCGTTTGGTAGGAGAATCTAATATTCCCTCATGTATCCACATTCTGAGAAATGTTATGTCTGGAAATCGGAATTTCCAGGAATGTAACAAGACCAACGCTTGGGAATGATTAGGAATCTCGAGAATATGAGATTTCCATGTTTGGTTTACTCTTGGGTATCTTGTAGGAATTAGTTATGTATCCCAAAATGTCCTTATGTTTCTCTCCTCAAGCGAATAAGGTTGTTTGATACAAATTATTTAAAAATTAAACAAAAATGACAGGGAAGAAAAACTATATATAAATTATGGGTTTTCATCCATTTCCCAATATATAAATTATTTATACTGTTTGATTTGTTTCTTCATTTTCATCTATAATCAAATAAAACCTGTTCATTTCCGTTTTGGGGAGAGATGTGCTATACTATATTTGTTTTCTCAATGCCCCATCATATTTATGATTCCAGTTACCATCAGATTGAATGAAAGGGATGACCAATACATTGTTCCTTACTTTTATATATAGATTTTGATTTATTTTCTTTATGGTTCATCTATAACCAAATAAATCTTGTTCATTTCTGTTTTTTGTGGAATAAAATAGTTCATCTCGTTTATATATAGATTTTGCAAATGGTCACAATCAAAACCCAAATGAGTAGAACTAAAAAAAATTGACCGTAACATAATTCTCACATGTTCTAACTTTTCTTGTAAAACCATAATAGTATTCAATAAAAAAGACCAAATAATAGCATCAATAAGTTCAACAGTTCTGGTAAGGTTTGGGATTGAGAAATCGAAAATGTTTAGCGCATGCACGTTTATTGCACCTTATTAATAATAAATATGGGCATTTTTGTCATTTAGAAGAAAAAAAAATTCCAAGGCCAAGGGATTGTGGAGTCCCACCTCTTTAGAAGGGAATCGACATTCCCAACAAAAGACGGGGAAATCCAGATTCCCACGGGCATTTGGATTCCCTTTAGTAAAATGCAACCAAACAGGGTAACCAACTAGTTTTAGTTGTGTTTTGGCCAATATATGTATATTTCGTCCAGTTCAGATGTTTTTGGTCATTTTTGTTGTGTTTTGTTTGGTTCAGCTTGGTTTTCAGCCAGCTGGGGATATTTCTGCTGGTTCAACTTTGTTTTCGGCCAGTTGGTGATGCTTCGGACGGTTCTAATTGTTTTTTGTTTGGTTTGTTGATATTTCGGTTAGTTTACATTGTTTTTTGTCTGGTTTGGTGATATTTCAACCGTGTTGAAGGTTTTTTGGTTGGTTCAGTTTGTTTTTGATCGATTTGTTGGTTTTGCTTCCGGTTTCATGGTGCTTTCTGCCGATTCTTCTTGGTTGTCAACTAATTTGATGGTATTTCAACATGCAGACAAGTTTTACAAAGTCTTTGTGTCAATAAGAGTTCGTTTATTACAAGCTAGGCTTTTATTATATGTGTATAAGCTGCAGCTTGAGGGGGAGTGTTAGAAAGAAAGGGACAAGTGTCCCTATTCTAGAAGGTAGTGAGGAGTCGTCGTGGGTTGTCCTGTGGTGAGGTCCATTATCGCTCTGGACAGAAACAATTTTGGTAGTGAAATAGGTTTCAACCAATTGTTTAAACCTAAGAAAGGTAGCACAAACTTCAGATTTGGTTTCAAGAGGATAAAGCCATGTATACTTGCTAAAATCATCAACCGCACTTAGATAAAATCTCTTATTGTGTACAGAATTTTGAGGAGCAGGGCCCCATACATCAAGAAACAGCAACTGTAAAGGTTTGCTGGAGGTGGAAGGAGAAATACTGAAATGTAAACGATGGCTTTTTCCTTGCTGACATGGGGAGCAGAAGGAAGGGGTCTTGGAAGAAGACACAGGCAGCTTATTGAATTGAATAACTTGGTTGACGATGGGAGTAGCAGGATGGCCGAGCCGGAGATGCCATTTGTCCAATGATACTTTTTCACCAACGAAAGCAGCAAGAGACTTGGAAAAGGAAGCATTTGAGGATGGCCATGGATAAAGGCCGAACTTACTCGGGCCTTGGAGGAGGAGCTGCCGAGTTGGAATATCCTTAACACAGGAAAAATTGGGATGAAATTCAATGAAAACATGGTTATCTCTAGTAAATTGGTTTATAGAAATATGATTTTTCTGAATCTGAGGAACATGAAACAGGGAGAATAAATTGAAATTACGTGAGGGTGTTGGTAAGAGACCACAGCCAGAATGTGAAATTTGCAAACCTTGTCCATTGCCTACACGAATTTGATCTGTGCCTGTGTATTCCTCAACATTCAAATTGAGATTGG
Organism: Alnus glutinosa; assembly: GCF_958979055.1. Taxonomy (NCBI): domain Eukaryota; kingdom Viridiplantae; phylum Streptophyta; class Magnoliopsida; order Fagales; family Betulaceae; genus Alnus; species Alnus glutinosa. Next base: position 20,783,540 of record NC_084887.1, read on the forward strand.
AGAGATCATTTGTGAGATGAACGTTGGCTCCTGTGTCCGGATACCATGAAGGGTCAAAAGCAGATGTTGCTGAAGTCATGTTGACTTGCATAGGAGAGGAGTCAGCCTGGTTGCCTTGCTCGTACCTGAACCAGCATGTGGCTACTGTATGCCCGAGTATGTGACAAACTTGACAAACCGGGCGCTGGGACATATGGTTGCTGGATGTGGAAAACTGCTGGGGTGGTCCATGGCCATGGCCACAGCCACGGCCCCTTCCTCGATGAAAGTTGGTGTTGCAATATCCATTATTGTGGCCCCGGTTGTTGCGGGAGTAGATAGGACTTTGGCGTTGAGCCGTGTTAGCAGTGGATATGTTTATCTCAAGAGCAGATTTGTGTTGCTCTAAACGCAGTTCATAGGACAGCATAAAACCATAGAGATCATTTAGAGATATAGAATCTTGCCTTGTAGTTACGGATGTGACAAGAGGGTCATACTCGGCGCCAAGTCCAGCGAGTATGTGAGAGACAAGTTCAGAGGCTTCAATCGGTTTGCCAACCGCTGCTAGGAGATGAGATAATCCCTGCGCTTTTTGGAAGTAAGCGGAGATGGTTTGAGATCCTTTCTTCATGTTGGACACTTGTTGTTTAAGCTGCATGATCCGAGACTGAGATTGGGCAGAGAAGAGAGTTTCCAATGTAATCCAGACTTTACGGGAAGTTGTGAGTCCAATGACATGAGGGAGAGTTTCTACGGAGAGGGTGGAGATGATAGCACTGAATATCATCCGATCTTGATGGTACCATGAGTGCTTGCTCGGATTTGCAACAAGAAGTCCGGATGTGGGGTTGGGCAGGAGCTGAGGAGGTCGTGGAGTTGTTCCATCAATATACCCGAACTGATTTTGGCCTTCTAGGAAGGGGACCATGAGAAACTGCCAGAGAATATAGTTGTCTTGTGTCAGTTTCTCGGAGATATGAGCATGGACATTCTGGATTTGTGGTGGTAGGACGGAAGGGGAGAGAATAGTTGAGAGAGGGGGAGTAGTTACGTTGGAATTAGTTTCAGAAGAAGGAATAGCCATAGAAGTAGGTCTTGAGAGGCTCTGATACCATATAGGATTTAGAGTATTTGTTGATAATCTGCTTACTGAATTGTATAGCAGTACCTTGATATATATAGTACCGAAACATCTAGATAATCTCTAGAAGTGATTTACATCAAAACAACTTCTATCTCACCTATCAACCATATCTCTTAACATAGAGACCTAATATAATTACAACTCAACAACTTAACATTTATCTAAAATAGGAAGACACTTAGTCTAACTCAACTACTTTAGCTTTATCACTAGAAGATAAGTCTTTTGATCCAATAAGGTGTTCCCTATGAATTGTCATATGGTGAGGTTTCCATATTTCAAAATATTGTACTTGTTCATATATATATATAGATTGTGAGGTCTAGATATAGATCCTGAGCCTCTCTCTTTTGTATAATATACTTATCTTGACAGTTGCTATATGCTGGATATTGTAGCTATAATATTCAAATTTGAATTTGATATGACAACATATTGGCTGATTGTAATTCGTTGTGCTTTTGATTTCGCAGGTGTATTTCTGTAAATGCATATTTCATATTTAACATGCTTCAGGTCTGTTTTGACTCCCGCTCTTCTTGGTGACTAATCACCTTTGTGCTGTTTTGTTTTACCCATTTTCTTTTTTTTTTTTTGGAATTTTTCTACATTTTGATGATCTCTGGTGCCGCAAATCTCATCCCTTCTCAAAGGGTTGATATTTATGAAAAAAATTTATATCTTAATTGGGAAATGAGTATCTTGAATTTTTCCTGTTTCTTCTTCTTCTCTCTCTCTCTCTTACCCATAAAAAATTATATTGCTTGGCAGGCATTTGAACCCCCACTTGATATGAGCCAAGAAGCGGATATTTTTGAAGACTCACATCTTGAAAATTCCCCGAATGTTTGCACTTGTCAATCTACCTCGACAAGTGGAAGCTTGTGTTTCTCCAAATATGATCAAGCCTGTTCTGGGGAAGGGAGCAATGCGATCTGCAAGTCACCAGACAGGGCACATACCAATGAGGTTTTTTTAGCATTTATATGACCATATTAAGTATTTAAATAAATTAGAGTTCAATTTATAGTCAGTTCCATCTGTCTTTTTCATTTAGAAATTTGACCTCTGTAGATAACAACAGGAGATGGAAATTGAAGGTCATCATGAATCTATCACTAGGAGGCATCCTCCAGGCTTGCATCCTCCAGGCTTCAAATATAATGAAGAGATAAATAAATGTGGTGGAAATGAGGTCAATGATTCCCATGGAAAAGGAAATGTAATGTTTTTTTGTTTTTTCTTCCAAGTTGTCGTGCGTATGTAAACTTGTTGGAGAGTGTTCCGATCTAGGATCATTGAGATATATAATATTGAATTTTGGTGCACCACTCGATGATCAGCTATTTAGAATTTAAACCTTCACTTAGGGTGAGATGGTAGCATCTCATGCTTTTTCACCACTTACATTATTTTTTCTTTTAAATTATCTCTTCATTTCTAGTTATATTGTGTTAGATTCTGGCTAGATTGCCTCATCAGGTTATGTTTTCGAAAGGAGGTAGTTCCTTTTGTGAGTTGAAAATTTCATGTGTGAACATCTTACTTTTTTCCAAATCTCCAAAATTTGAATGTATCCAATGTATTCTTATAGTATGAGAATGCATCAAGTTCTATGGCCTCATTTTTTTCTCTTAAAAAGTTATCATATATCTCTATCTCTTCCCCTTCCCCCCGGTGCAAACACACACACAGAGCCTAGGAGACAATGGTGAATGGGAGGGAGTGTTTGCTGAAAGTTGAAACTAAGAGTGTTCATATACTGTTCTTTATACGAATGGTTCAGAACTCTTAAACCATGAACTTGCTGCTCCAGCATTGGTAGATACTTCTGTCTATCACCCCCCCCCCCCCCCCCCCCCCCCGGGGCCTAGTTTGGTCAAGAAATGATTCATTTGTGCAGTTATTTTTTTCCCCATTAATATTATTTATTTCAAACCTCCCAAGATAATCATTGAATATCTTTCTTGCTATTACACTTTCAGGTGTCCTCATCGTTTCAAGAGTGGTTGGACCCCTCGTTTCAGTTGAATGTTCCTTTGGTCGATGTTGATAAGGTATGTTGGTAAGAACTGGTTCTATGAGATTTTTAGGAAATCCGTTGGTCTGATTCCATTAATATTTTGTATCTATGTCATATAGATGATTTTAAATGCTTGTTCCATATGATCGGAGAGGTGGTATAATGTTCAATGGCTTGTCTGAGAATGTACAGATTTATTTAGAATTCTTTTATTTGATGGAAAAGGCGAGATTTTGGAATTATTTGCATTCTGTTGTCTGACATGGAATAGAGTTTTTGAACAAGACCACATGATACACTTATTCATGGACATGTTGGTGTATTTGTTGTGAAAAATAAAATATCGAAAATTATGAAAGAAATTTATAAGCAGTACTACCTGTCAATCTTGTAAGTTATGTATCTAGAAAAATGTACTGAGTTTGAAATTTCAGTTATTAACTTTCAACCATTGTCCATATATGCTATGATGGAGCTTAGTTGCTTATCCAAATAAAAGCAATTTAGGGTTTCTTTAGAGTGTTTTTGATGTGATTGTCTTTCGCAGTTGCCCATCACTCAAGTTTTTTTTAGAAGTATTGAGCAAGGGGAAGCTGTAGAAATATAAATATGATACTGATTGTGATGTAGTATACTGGCTTTGAGTATGTAATATATTCTCTTCTTTTCTCAGTTCTCTCACAACTCGCAAATTGCTTAGTTTTAATTTATATTACTAATCCAATAAATACTGCTGAAATCATACGTGACATCATATTGGTCTCGATTGGTACTAAAATAAGCCCCTATGAGTTGCAATTATTAACACATAAAAGATCTCTAAATTTATTATGCTGAGATAAAAGGGTATGGTACTTGTGTCACCACTTGGATTCCTTAGAAGGAATTTGCGATTTTTTCTTTCCCTTGGGGTTTTTTTTTTTTTTCCTTTTCCTTCTCCCTTGTTGCTAGTTGATAAGATTTTGATTCTTTCATCTTCTTCCTCTTCAGGTTCGTTGTATAATAAGGAATATAGTTAGAGACTGGGCAGCAGAGGTACTGCTTGATTTCTTGTCAATATCTAGGTTCAACGTTATCATCTAAGAATTTTGGTCCAAAGTCTTTATGTTCCTTATGTACTTATTTTTTATACAGGGAAAGAAAGAACGTGACCAGTGCTACAAGCCTATTCTTGAAGAGCTCGATGCCCTATTCCCTAATCGTGAAAAGGACAGGTAACTAAATTTCCTCTTGTTGCTTTGGTTACATTCAAAGTAAACTTCTACCACAATTGCATCTTGTCTCGATCATTCTAATGATCAAATTGCCATTCCTGATCGGGCGGGAGTTGTGTTTTATTCAAGCAATGTACTTTGTTCTAAAATTAAAAAGTTGAACAGCCCTCCTTCCTGTTTGGTTCCTGGTGCTGGACTTGGCCGGCTGGCTTTGGAGATTTCATGTCTAGGTATGTATTTCACGGAAGATAGCTGCAATTTGGTTTCACATGTCTGCTCACTCACTACCTGATATTTCTCATATCATGAAACAGGTTTTATATGCCAGGGAAATGAGTTCTCGTACTACATGATGATATGCTCAAGTTTTATTCTTAATCAGTAAGAATTCATGAAAACTTCTTTCTAGTCTCGATCTTATGCATCTTCCAACTATGGATGAGAGGTCCTATAACTAGAGATAGATCATTCTAACACTTTTTTTTTCCCCTCTTTTTCACTTTCTGTATTAAATCTTTTCAAAATTGGTTTGGTCGGTTTTTTAGAACACAAACCACTGAAGAGTGGACGATACATCCGTGGATTCACAGTAATTGCAATTCACTTTCAGATAGTGACCAACTTCGTCCTGTTTCAATACCAGATATTCATCCAGCTAGGTATCTGTACTGCTTTTTATGTTATTCTGTCTTTCTGTTGTTTCTCCTTTCAAAAGCTTTGCAACTTGTAATATATATATATATATATATATATATATATATATTATTATTATCTTTGAACATCATCCTGATTTGCTCAAATAGATGTGAGTTTCCCATTTCAGCAGTAATTATCTATGAGACAAAAAGTTGGAAACCTATGGTCTATAACACAAAAGAATATTAAACTCCGGCCTATCCGACGAAGTTACTCCTGTAGAGGACAGATTCATTTCCAGTAGAAGCTCTTGCGAGAGAGAGTAACTATTGATTGCACTACACCCTGGGAGCAGAGCAATATCCCACTCAATTATCCTCACATTACTATATTTGTAGTCGTCGATGGTTTTGGTGTAAATGGTAGAACCGGTTTTGCAGCTACTGTGGTATGAGTTCTACCCTGTATAGAAACAATTGCTCAGGGTGTATGGTTGTGTTAGTCAGAGTTTTCTGTGGTGGTCTGTGATGTCTACGGTGGTCGGAGAGTGTTGCAGTGGTTAAGTGTTTCGATGGCAGGTTGTATTGTCATTGAAAAGAATGCATTGTCGTCGTCGGTTAGTTTTGTGGCTATCGTTGTTGTTGTCGACAAGGTCTGACTGTTGCCCGCAAGTTTCCCGCAAGTTGTTGGAGGCGAGGATCCCTGTTTGGTTGCGGGTGCTCTATCAAAAGACCCCTATCCATTGTCGCAGTCATCATTTGACTCGACACCTCCATAACCACCACGAACAACAACGACGATTACGAATTCCCTTGTCTCAACCCATGACAGCTAGAAAATAATCTGGACGGTGTTTCATTCACAAGAATGGAAAATCGCACCGTAGATATTCAATACTCTATCAAATCCCTCCATTTTCTCCCCAAATCTGCATCTCTTTAACAAATAAAGCAAGAACTCTTGATTTAAATGATCATATGCCTTCTCCAAATCCAACTTGCACAACACCTTGGATTCCTTCGATCTAATCCGACTACCCAAACATTCATTCACAATCAGCATTGAATCCAATATTTGTCTACCTCCAATAAAAGCATTATGTGAGTTAGAGATAATCTCTCCCAACACCAACTTTAGCATGCTTGCTAAAACCTTGGAAAGAATTTTATAAACCCCACCCACTAAGCTAATTGGCCTAAAATCCTTAACATCCACAGCTCCTACCTTCTTTGGAATAAGAGAAACAAAAGTTGCATTAATACTCTTCTCAAACTTCCGTCGATTATGAAACTCCATAAAAACTGCCATGATATCCTCTTTCACTACACCCCAACACTTCTGGGAAAAAGCCATAGTGAAACCATCCAGCCTCGGTGCTTTATCACCATTCAAATCCCTCACCACCTCCCACATTTCCTGCTCCTCAAAATCTGTTTCCAACCAAATACTCTCATCAACATCAATGGACAGGAACGAAAGACCATCCGCCCTTGTTCGCCAAGTAATCTGCTCAGAATACTAATTATTATAGAGTTGCACTATGTGCCCCTTTATCTCAGTTGAGTTGGAAGACATGGATCCGTTGATGATTAAAGATTCCACTTGGTTATTTCTTCGATGGGAATTAGCCACCTTATGAATTTTTTATTTTTTATTTTTTTGTGTGTTTTTTGATCCCCCTCCCTCAACCACAAGGCCTTAGATTTCCATCTCCAACTCACTTCCTCAAGAAGAAGAATTTTCTCCAATTCCTTAGCCATAGCTTCCTTCCTCATCCTTTCCTCCTCCGCTAAACCACAACCCTCTGCAATTACATCCATATCCGGAATACTTGCCTATTGCTTTGCAGAATGGTTAATGTTATGGTACTACCCAAACATCCTATCAGTTAGTTTGTCTACTAGTTCTTTGTCTCTGTCACTTTCTTGATTTATTTCCCAGCTTTCTAGTGTTTATATCCCAAAGACAGTGTAAGATGCATTATTTGACACTAGTTGGAGGCAAGCAATGAAGGCCTTGCATCAAAATGGGACTTGGGAGCTTGTTCCATTACCGCATGGTAAACAAATTGTTGGTTGCAAATGAGTTTACATGGTTAAGTTTAATCCTGATGGTTCAGTTGAAAGATTGAAAGTTTGTTTGGTTGCTAAGGGTTATACGCAAATGTATGGTATTGATTTTGATGAGACGTTTTTTCCAGTTGCCAAAATTTCTTATGTTTGTGTACTTATTTCTTTGGCTGCTAAAATCTCGATTGGCCCTTGTTATGATTGGATGTCAAAAATTCCTTTTTACATGGGGACTTGCATGAGGAAGTTTATATGGAGCAATCACTTTGGTTTGTTGCGCAGAGGGACTATCAGGGTCGTGTCTGGAAGTTCAAAAAAGATTTATATGGTCTCAAGCAATCACTAAGGGCATGTATTGGAAAATTCTGCGAGACGGTATTGGAGTTTCGTCTCCAAAGATGTTAGATCATTCAATATTTCACTTACATATTAATGTAGGGTATATTCTCCTTGTGTTATATGTGGATGATATCGTGATTGCCAGAGATGAATCAGGAGGCGTTACACGACTGAAACAGTTTTTACAGTAGAGGTTTCATACAAATTATTTTGGAAAACTTTGATGCTTTATGGGGATTGAAGTTGCTAGATCTCGAAAAGTTATTAATTTATCTTTGAGAAAGTAGTACTTAATTTGTTAGAAGAGATGGGTCTTCTGGGTGCTCGTCCTATTGAGATTCCAATGGATCCTAATAAGAAATTACTAAAAGATGAAGGGGAATTATGTGAAGATTTTGGCAGGTATCATCGTCTAATTTGAAAGTTGAATTATCTTACTATTACTACGCAAGATATCTTATATGCAGTTAGTGTTGTTAGTCAGTTCTTGGAGGCTCCTTGGGTTTCACATAGGGAAGCTGTTACTCGTATTATTTAGTATTTAAAGAAAGCTCATGGTCTTGGGATATTGTATGGACCGAACATACATCTCAGGGTAAAAGGTTTTACTGATGCAGATTGGGCAGATTCTCCATCTGATAGACGATTTACTACAAGATATTGTACATTCTTAAGCAGTAATCTGGTCACTTGAAAAGGTAAGAAATAGACAGTAGTGGCACAATCTAGTGCCGAAGTAGAATGCAGGGCAATGGCTGCAGAATATAGGGCAATGACTCATACTGCCAGTGATTTGACGTGGTTACACCATTTTCTCTATGAGATTGCATTCTCAGCTCCTACTCCTATCCCATTGTTTTGTGATAACCAAGTTACTCTACATATTGTATCTAACCCTATTTTTCATAAAATGACAAACATATTGATGTTGATTGTCATTTTATTTGAGATAAGATACTTAGTGGAGGTATATCTGCACCATTTGTGCAGTCTAGAGACCAGTTAGTTAACATGTTTACAAAGTTTTTGTGTTGAAAGCGGTTGGAGTTTATTTGTTCAAACCTAGGCTTATATGATGTATATACTCTAGCTTGAGGGGGTGTGTAAAAAGAGTTTGTTAGGGTTAAAAGAATATGCTGGTGGTAGTAATTTGTTATTTTGGTCATAGTATTGAATTTGACAATATATGTATATTGTGAGGTGAGACAGGCTACGAAAGAATCTAAGCCTCCTCTTTCTCTATTTTCTTCCCATGCAAACCTTATAACAAAAATAAGTGCCTTAGATCTAGATGCTGTGATTACTAATGAAAAGTGGAAAATCTAATTCGCTTATAAAATGTTCTTTATTCTAAACTAGATGTAGGCACAACTGTTAATGAGAATTTGTTTACTTTTTTTTTTTCTTTTGAAAAGGATGAAAATAGTTTATGAAAATGTCAAAGTAAATGTTTATACTTTGGAAAGTAAACATTTATTTTGGGACTTCCACAAAAGGAAAGCAAGACATTAAAATTTGGATGGGAGGAGTAAAAAATTAGAGTTACTGGTAATAGTATGTGGTTTACTTTGTAGAAGCATTATAGTATCTAGTAGCAAGACTTGTGTAAAATTTCTAATATGATTGATACAATTGTAGAATGATGTGAATAATTTTCATAAATTTCTCCGTCATAATACAAAGGAATTTTGTGTGCAATTTGTTTATGTTCAAATAATGTACTTTTGTACCCAAGTAGTACTTGTTTCTATGATTTTCACACATTTGTTTTTAAATTTCTTTGATGACGCTTCTTCCATTTGTTTCAATGAGCTCTAGTTCAAATGATGCTTCTTCCCCCCATAAGAATAGAATGGAGGGTGAGGTTGTGGGTGCAAGACCCACTGATCTGTGTGTAACTTACTTGTAAAAAAAAACGAAAAAAATTTAATATTTGACTTTCCTTCCAAGCAGTGCAGGAATTACTGAAGGCTTTTCCATGTGCGGCGGTGACTTTATTGAAGTTTATAGTGATCCGAGTCAAGTAGGTAAATAATAGTATGACTTCTTATTATCTCTTTGTTTTGCATAGTGAATTCTAAAATGGAATAATTAATATACACATTGACAATTCCAGGCATCTGGTAGTAGTAAATATTACATGAGATCATTGTTCAAATATGATTGGTTTAAAAACTAAGATCTTGAATTAACATTGGACAAGTGCTGCCAAAACAAATCAGTTGTAGCATATTGGAGCAAGCATTTTGAACATGCTGCTGTAAAACTGTTGTAGCCAGAATTTTCTATGTACTTACCAAAAATTTTAGTTGAGAGTTATTTTGTATCAGTTTGAACTAAACGATACTGTTTGTTAGTTCCATAGAAGTTAGGATTTCACCCAGATTTTTATTTTTATTTATTTATTTATTTGAAAAAAAGGAAAAGAAAAGAAGTAAGCATGACACTTGGGGTTGGGGGTAGCCTGATCTTACTTAGATGAATATTCTGTCCACAGCTATGGCCTATGTAATATGGTTTAGAGGAGTTGAAGTTGACTTATGAAGTTTGTAAACTTAGTGTACTATAATAATCTCCTAGCTTCTTAAGAATACAAAAGTATATTACATGCCACTTCCCTAGTTGGATGATACTGATATGGTTTTTTTGTTGTTGGTATTTTGACCAAATTGTATTTAGAAATTCTGAATTTACAGTTGAAAGGGGTTATGTTTATTGCAGTGAATAATGTCTTTACTGACGTTATCTTAAATTGTGTCTGAAGAGTTATGATTAGGATACTGTAAACCTGGTCCATATTTATTGCCATGGACTCTGTCAGCTCTGCTCATCAATTATGATTCCAAGATGCTTCCACACTTACGGTTGTAATTAATGGAAGAGATATGGAATTTTGTCGCTGAACGGTGTTGGGAATATATCTTAAAGATACAATGGAAAAACCCAAGAACAATCATCATGAAAGCATAGCATAAGATCATGCAAAACAAAAAATTTGCACAGGCACAAAGGCCATACCTGAAATTGGCTAGGCTTGGTGATGTGGCTGATTTGATTCCTCTTGCTCTTCCTGCAATCCACACGTGTAGGCTAAGGTTTTGAGACCTCTAAACATTCTCCTCAATTCTGATTATGAGACCAAGAGTTTGGCTCTAATATTGAGTAATACAATGGGTGGATTGGGGGTTTTAGGTATCAAAAACCCACTGCAGCATTTGAAATGCCAACATTCCTCCATAATTTTATGAGATCCACTTCTAACAAATCCCATAAAGCGGTTTGAGAATCTCTCACAACTATCATACACTATCTTTTCTTAGTGGAATTCCTTCATGATCATTATCGTCTGTAGATTTAGGTCTTTTTGTCAACCCATGCAAACTATATATTGTGTGATTAATATATTTTGTTTTCTCTTCTTTTCTTGTTTGTCATTTGAACTTTTAATTTGTCATAACAAATTCATTTGAAGTCAATCCCTAGTATACATATCATGTCAAAACCGGAACCTCCTATCTCCATTTCCAAAGAATCTGCCCCAATTGGTCCTAGCTGTATTAAGTGACTGTTCCATTGCTTTAACATTAACCAAAAAAATAAAATAATATTGAGGGTCTTTAACTGTAGGTTGACAATTTCCACTCAGAAACATAGGACGGGTGATTATTGTGTACTGTTTCTTTTTCGGGTATGAGACTCACCAGCTGATTTGGCTAAGAAAAAAAGGTTTGACTAATTATCCTATAGGTCCGGCTTAATTTTCAATTATACATTATCGAACTTTTATGTTTACAATTTTTTTTAAAAAAAAATCCTTGTGACCGGAATAGGGCAGCATTTATTGCATCATTTTCCGCCCACCTTAATATGCATTTTTTCTGTATCCCCAAACTAGAAAATCTTTTTAAATATTTTCAAAATCAATTTATATTTTTTTCTCTTCAGGTGAATAGCGTGACATCTAGCATCCTACATCAGTGTCTTCTGCATCTTAGAAGCGTGAACCTAAGGAATGGTTGACCAAGAGTTTAGCTAATAAGTATATGATGGATGGATAATACTGTTGAACCACCACTTGTCCAAAAGATTTAAGTTGATAGGAAATTGTGAAATTAATCATTCAATTAAGAATTTAACACTCTTCGTCAATAAGTGAAGCCCAACACGTAGAATATTTAATTGAAATGAAGGATCAACTTTTCGAACTCACAATCTCTGTTTTGATACCATGTTAAATAATTACATATCTCAAAAGTTTAAGTTAATAGGAAATAATGAATTTATCTAATTAATTAATATTCTAACAAACACATGCATGGAGAAAAATTTGCTCCTTTCAAGTAAAGAACACATACTATTTAGCATGCCATCGAAATAATTTTATTATTATTATTATTATTATTTTGGATGGTTGTAATAAACAGAGATGTCAACTGATGGAATGAATGTATTCATTTGTAGAAACTTGTTTTGCTTATGATCGCAATTGGTTAGTTGGAGATTTTTATTATTATTATTATTATTTTTTATGGTAAAAATTACCTTGGAGAAATTGTCACTAGGTCGTAACACCCAGTGTTAGATATTTTAATAATAGGGGCACATGAATCCTACCAATACTCAGTAATTTCTTATGGAGTATATTTGTGGTGCATGCAGGGGTTTGGGATGTGGTTGTAACCTGCTTCTTTATTGATACGGCTCACAACATCATTGAATACATTGAAATCATATCGAAAATATTGAAAGATGGAGGAGTAAGTTCCTCAATCGATACCAAACAGAGGTTTCTTGTCTTTCTCATTGCTTCAATGCTTTGATTAATCAAGTGAATAACAGGTTTGGATAAATATGGGTCCCCTACTCTATCACTTCGCGGATATGTATGGACAGGATGTAAGCTTCTCCTTAAGTTCATTTAATACACGCGCTCACTGCAATAGATTGACCAAGTGTCTAATAATTTTTTTTTTTTTTATTTTTATTTTTTTTTTATTTTTATTTTTATTTTTATCGTCATTACTTTTTAGGAAATGTCCATTGAACTGAGTTTGGAAGATGTGAAGAAGGTAGCAATGCAGTATGGATTTCAGTTTGAGGTAATGTTGGCCCATATCTATTTCATTGCCTTTTGTATTTTTGAATTACAGTAAATGTATTGACTTATTCATGGACTGCAGAAGGAAAACACCATTGGGACAACCTACACTACAAATCCGAGATCAATGATGCAAGTAAGTTGATCATCATGAGCTAAGGGTTTTCCTCCTTACTATCTTTTTTATCTCGTAAATCACAATGGTGTGGGCGAGCCACAGTTTTGCGCTTACTCGCACCAAATGATATCTTTGAACATTACTTGGTGCAAATCAACTGTATTTAAATGCACCCCACAAGCTGCTCGATCAGAACATTATGAGGCCCAAAGCTGCTCGATCAGAAATGGTTCAATAGCATATTGTTATTCTGCATTTTCCAAATAATCCAAAATATTTTGAGATGAGAAAGATTGAATAGAAAAAAACTTAAAAAGACTTTATCTACTTTGCAGAACCAGTATTTTGCTGCGTTCTGGACGATGAGAAAGAAATCGGCAACCACGAAGGAGCATTTCACCTCGTAATTACTTGATGGGGTTTGCATAGCTTCAAAATCTCTCGTGGATCATTGTAACGATTTACTATTTTCTTTTCAAAATTTGTAATACTTATAAAAGTGGGGAAGGGTGCTGAAATATACATATATCAAGTCAGTAATTTTTCCATGATTACATGATTTAGACTATTAATTATTTATGCATCACTCAATTTGACATATTCAGAAGCTTTTTTTTTTTTTATGCAAATATTTCTAGTGCTGAGGTTTCCTGTTGCTGAAAAGTTTGTAAGCAGTGGTTTTTATTTTTATTTTAGGGTTAAATACATATTTGGCCCCTGTGTTTTATGAACTTTATTTTTTGTCCCCTCAGTTTTGTTTTGTACCAAAATTGGTACTTGTGGTATGGGAAAAGACGGAAATGGTGCCTCCGTCAAATTTTTCGTCCAAAACTAACATCCAGCCACGTCATCCTATAGGTGTCGGCGTACATGCGTGACATGTTCCCGTGGCACACCTCAGCGCTGACGTGGCTATCATTTTTATTATTTTATTTTAATGATTTCTTATAATAATAATAATATAAAAAAAATAAAAAATCTGGGGTGGGTGACACCCCCATTTTGGCCAATGGAGCCACCCTCAAGGTACCATTCCTGATACTTATTCAAATTACAAGGGGCACATCATGGAATTTGTAAAACCACAGGGGTATATATGGGAAAAAAAATTGTGTTTAAGTAACAAGCATTTAGTCATTTTTTGGATTATATCAATTGGCCATGCATATATTTTTGTGTTTTTAATTGTTACACATGACTGATTGTGTATTGTTTTGTCTTTTTTTTTTTTTTTAAGGGTTCAATTCTTGTTAACATATTATTTTGATGCACGACAGACATACATGTTACTTTTGGTTCAAAACAGGCATACCAAATATTGTGTATAGAGTACCATTTATGATATAATTACAAAACTAAAGTACCATATCTGGTACTTATTAAAACCACATGAGGTACATCATGAAATGTATAAAACCACATAGGTATATATTGGAAAAAAAAAAATGTAGTTTTTAATTTTAAGGTTTTTTTTTTAAAAATAAAAAATAAAATTAGGTTTTGACCCTTGGGGGTGGCCGAACCACCCCCATGGGCCATGGGCCACGACCACCCCCAGACCCCAGGGCAAATGGGGGTGGCTCAATGGCCAAAACCTAATTTTTTTTATTTTTTATTTTTTTTCACTTTGGCCCTTGGGGGTGGCTGAGCCACCCACATTTTGGCCAAGGGGGTGATTCGGCCACCCCATGTGGCCCAAAGGGGTGGCTGAGCCACCACTATAATTTTTTTTTTTCAAAAAAAGAAAAAAGAAAAAGACCTTAAAATTAAAATCCACAATTTTTTTTTCAATATATACATCCCTGTGGTTTTATACATTTCATGATGTGCCCCATGTGGTTTTAATAAGTATCAGAAATTGTACTTTAGTTTTGTAATTATATCATAAATGGTACTTTATACACAAATAATATTAGGTATGCCTGTTTTGAACAAAAAGTAACATGTATGCCTGTCGTGTATCAAAATAACATGTTGACAAGAATTGTACCCTTAAAAAAAAAAAGACAAAACTAAACACAATCAGTCATGTGTAACAATTGGAAACACAAAATTATATGCATAGTCAATTGATATAACCCAAAAAATGACTAAATATTTGTTACTTAAACACAATTTTTCTTCTTCCATATATACCCCTATGGTTTTATAAATTTCATGATGTACTCCCTATGATTTGAATAAGTATCAGAAATTATACTTTAAGGAGCCACCCCCTCGGCCAAAATGGGGTGGCAGCCACCCCATATATATATATATATATTTTATATTATTATTATTATTATTATTATATATATAATAAATCATTAAAATAAAAAAAAAATGTTAGCCAGCTGAGGTATGCCACGGGGACAGGTGTCGCGTATGTACGCCGACACCTGTAAAATGACGTGGCTGGACGTTAATTTTGGACGGAGGTACCATTTTGTCTTTTCTCATACCATAGGTACCAATTTTGATACAAAACAAAACTGATAGAGTAAAAAATAAAGTTCGTAAAGCAAATGGGTGGCTAGCCTATTTAACCGTTTATTTTATTGTCTTTGAACTTGCAATTTTATTTTTCTATAAACAAGTTCTGAGACGAATTGAAGGCCTTTTTCGTAGTCTGATAATGATTGGAGCCTCGAATATTTTCTTTTTCTTCTTTTGAATAAGCCTCGAATGAATCAAATTGGATAAGCTCGCTCCTTTTCTTCTTTTATTAGTCCTAGTATTAACGAGTGTTAAAAACTTGTTCAAATTTCGCGTTGCAGTATGTCCAGTTGGGAAATATTTCATGTTTCGTTTCACGGCGTGTTCCTCCAGATTACCAAAATTTAAAAATTATAAGCAAGAGAAATTTTTATTAAAATAATAATAAACAAAGTACACGGAGTAGTGGGTCCCAAAAATCACCCAATTACAGTCAATAAATTTCTAGAAAACAAATCATAACAAATTAGAAATGAGTCCACCACATACTATTTTGCATTTATCCATTTTTTTTTTCAAATAAAAAATTTTTTTTTTTTTTTTTTTTTTTTTTCAAATAGTCTTTTTTACTAATTAATAAATACAAAGGGTAATTTTGATTTTTCAATAGTTAAAATAATGATATTTTCAGAAGATTTTGGTTAAATTTTATTTTTCGTCCAACATAACGGTTAAGATTGACAGATGGGGTTAAGTTGCAACAAATTTGCAGTTTGAAAGGCCAAAGCATTACATTTGTCAGTTCGTGGTACTTTATAAAAAATAACTGTTAGTTGAGGGGCTAAATAATTTTTAACCATTTCTTAAAAATCCAAAATTTGCTTTTCTAAAAAAATAAAAAATAATTTTTAACCAGTTCAAGTCCATTATTGTGACACATAATTACAGAAAATAGTTTATTTAGACTATCAATCACCATTCTTTTATTTTCTTTTTATAGTAATGCTTGAAACTACATTTTTATTTCACAACTATCTCACAATGTTGACGTGACAGTCTCAACTTACCCTTGATTTTTTAATTTTTAATTTTTTTTTTTTTTTTTAACAATGACTGATCTAAGGGTTGATTAGGACTGTCAAGTCAATATTGTGAAATAAAAATGTAATTTCTAGCATTACACTTTCTTTTAATTTTATGTGTCAAGCCATAATTTGTCTCGAACAACATTGCTAATCCTAGGAGAAGATCTTTAATCATTTGAGCTCCTCGGTACTGATGAAGAGGTTGGGCCGCAATCTATAATTATCTATCTCGATTGTAGTCCAACCGGAACAGGCAATTGAGAAACCCCCTAACGGACCCTATGTAACAAGCAGTTAAAAAGAGGCCACTAAAAAGGCTCACATGTTTGAACAAGTCTTAAGACTACCAAAGCATCACCTTGGTCTACTTAAGACTACAACAAGCCTAAAATGGAACACATTACCTTTCTGTACTGAGGTTTAATATATTACGCATCTATGGATTTCCTTGCATACACACACGAACACGATCTTACAAGAAAAATTCACTTGCCAAAGAGTGGCTACAATATCTGCCTGCAAAAAGATGGGGAAAATTCCAGAACCTTGGCCAATAACAAAGCTTCTGTTGGCAGTTAAATACCGACCCACCTCCGAATCGGTGCAACAGATTGAAAACAAAGAAAAAGTAAACAAGTTCTAAATACTGGCCAAATTGACAGTTCCACTTTCCATCATTCTTTAACCATGCATGGGAATTACTTGATCTGCTTAACAGGCCAGTTTTACCCGTTCACGAGTAATGCTACATACTCATCTCCTATCTCACTTTTATTCCATTGGACTAATATGATAATGCTCATCGGCCAATAAATCAACCTTTATTAAAAACAACAAAAATTTAAAGACCGATGAACACAGCCATATGAACCTAATGATATGGGAATAGGATGAAAGATGTGTATTTAAAATTACTTCCCGCCCACCCAAAAGAGGACCAGAACCGTCCATTCAAAATGGATACATAATCAGAGTAACAAATCTTTCCAAGTGAATTAGACGAAATGAAAATAAATTTTTGAAGGCTCATCCAGTTCACCCTGTACATTCTACACCCTGCTATAGTTTTTTTTACTCTGCACTTTTAAAACAGCTACAATACCAAAAAGAAAAAAAGAAAAAAAAAAAAAAAAAGGGCCCAGACGAAAATATCTTAACAGTGACAAACTTGCATCAGAAACTTCCAACATAATACACATTTATGCATGACTATAAATTCGTCAAAATGAGCATCATATGGAAATTTTTCTAAGTAAACTAGAATAGCACAAGATTACACTGAGGCCTTGAACCGTGCCTACAACTGCACATGCCTGGCATCCACTCCCCCCATTGTGCCCAAACTTCGTTCCCAAGCAGATTCACTTTGTGAAATCATGGAAGGCAGATCCCTCCTTCAGATTTAATTCACAAAAGCATCCAGAGGGGATATGCAGAGAAACCCCCAACTAAAGAAGGGATTTCAAACAAAACCTTTTAAATGATCTTTTCTTATCCTCAGTTAACCCTTAACTGATTCTGAGCTTATCTGGCCACTGCTCCCACCACGCACACTGAAACCAGAAATGGGCATGGATCGTTGACCAAAATCCAATAAAAGTTTCCGTTGGTGCTCATCAGTGTGAGGAAGACTGGCACGTAGAAGCTCCACAGGCATTTCCCTGCCGATAGCTCTGGCTGCCTCTGATCCGATGACTTCTGTGTTTGGCTGGGTCTGTGAACATATCGATTGCACTATAGTTTCATATTTACTCAGGCAATACTTGGTAAGAAGAGTAAAGAATTCATCAAATGAGGCCTGCCAAAGGGCACGATTAGGTGTGCTACAGTTGCCAGCACCATGAGGATCAGTTAAGAGCTCAGTCGCCCTATCAAGGACAGATTTCAAAATAATGGAGGCCCCATCTCCAGCAGGACTTCCAACAGGGCGGAGTGGTGGTTGCTCTGAGGAACAAACAACCGCAACAAGACAAGCACTCAGTGCCCGCAGATCCATACCCTTAACACAAGAGGAAACTGTCCTTGCAAGATTAGTAGTTGTCTCTGCTGCTCCTGTATCAGATGGAAGGCCACCAAACAAAAACCTTAAATGACGGAAAATAGCCATACAAACAATACGGGCAAGCTCACTACCAGGGAAGAGAAGCTGAAGGAACCTAGAAAGGAGTTTTCGACCCTTGGGAAGAGAGACCAACCGTAGGAACACAAGGTCATCCTTGGAAGTCAGCCCAATAGTGTGACTACTTTTTCCAAGCGGGTCTACAAGCTGAAGGGATGCTGCCAGACCTTCTAGCAGGATCTGCCGCCTTCGCCTGATCTGAGTCCCACCATCCTGGGGCTGACTAAATTGTAAGAGCCGATCAATATCATCAATATCAAGAAGAAGACAAATGCCATCCTCAATGGTGATTCTAGCAGCAAGCATTGGTTCCTGTTCCAGAGGCTTCTCAGAGACATTCTGTTCTGAGCTATCGCCAGATGCGGAGGGAGGAGGATCAACTTCAAGGAGGGGTCGAGGCCTACGTATAGAAGAGAAAGGAATCCTACCAAGAGCATCAATAGGGAGATGAGGATGTTGTTCCGTACTATTACGGCCTCGAGAAGGGAGCTCCCTCAGATGAGATGGGCAGAAAGGGTGTTTCAACCTTGACCCAGCAGCTTTTTTGGCAAGACTTGCTTGGTGATAATAGTCATCTATGTATGGATCATTGCTATGTGTAGCAGCAAGTTGCATTTTAAGAATACTCTCTATTTCCTCAGATGTCATATACTTGGATCTGATTTGGACCCACCCACTCTCACTTTTCTGGCTACCAGTATCAGAACCTTGATGAGAAAAACGCATACTATGTTTGCCCTTTTGTGATTTGGGTCTTTGGTCTCTCATATCAGCCAATCCAAGCATTGTCTTATGTGAGGATGACGGATGGACAGCATACAGTTGGGACTGCATTGCTGCAAAATGGGCCAAAGAGGGTGCAACCTGATGGTGCAGTCTCTGTTGTTGCAGCTGCTGCTGAGGTGGCATTATTTGGGGGGACAAGAGCCCATTTTGTCGAGGTAACTGTTGTTGCAAAATGTTATTTAAAAGGCTAGAGTGATCCCCATGCAGTAGACCAGCATGGTTGACCCAGTGATTCTGCGGCCTGCTATTAAAAGAAAGGCCAGCAGTGTTGAACTGACGCATATTCCCACCGTAATGCAACCCATGTGATAAACCAGCCAAATGAATATTAGAGTTAGATAAAGGAGAGAGGTTTGGTGCAGAGAAGGGCATCTGGGGACCACCACCAAGAGAAGATATATTCAGGTGGTGTGGTGAACCCTGTTCTGTTCTGCTTCCAGGAGGAGGGAAAGACGTGAAAGTTGATTTGGATACTAGAATTGGTTCACTGTTGTAGTGATGCAGCACCGGTTGCTGCTCGGGGTATGAGGATGTTCTGTGCAAAGAGTTTGGTTCCGCATGACGAGCAGAAGGCTGAGGCTGTGATGACCACCGTTTCTCCTCTTGAGCACTTTCTGTGTCAAATATATGCTGATCTAACCAGTTACCATAATCTCCTTCTTGTGCCCACTCGGTAGCAGATGAACCTACACAGAATTTTCTGTTAGCATGAGGGTAGTTCCAAAGAGAATTGGGGCCCAGGGAGGGGAGACAGATAAGCAGAAATTATAAGGGTATCAAGTGCTATCAACTTTACATTACTTAACAAACTGCAAAAATCAAGCAAGCCACAAATATCAGAAAATTAATTTATAAATGGCAATTGGAAAAACAAATGCACAGGGCTCAATAGAAAAGGCACACGAAAAAAGAGTCTATTCTTGAAGGATGAACAGCATCAAGTCAAGTCAGCCCCCACAAAAAAAGTCTTTGATGCAAACATATCCTAGAAGAAAAAATATCAACTGGCAAGTCCAAACCTGAACCATTGGAGACTCCAACTCAAAACGCTATCAAAACTTCAGAAACTGAACATTTTTGTCACATTTTGCCTAAAAGGTTTTATACTCTTGGATAGCGCCTTATCGTAGTTTGAATGTCTTTACTTTTGTAGACTTCTTAAATTTACTTTCTGTTCGACCCGCTTAAGGGCTCTCTTGTATACTTCCCGTGTATAAGGGTTGCGCCCCTTAGCGCTTTTCAATAAATTGCTATTACCTATCAAAAAAAAAAAGCTTTTCCCTTAACCAGAACTAAATAATGTCATTTTATTATTCTATTCAAATAAGTAAGCTGGCTAGTGATATTGATTGGTCATGATTTTTGAATTGCAAGAATAAACTTGGGCATCAGTACCCAAAGAAATATGGTTGGGAGCCCATCGTCGCCGTCGGAGTCTGGTTGTACAACAGCAGAACCATGTCCTTGGCTGCTGCATTTGTTGCTTCCTGATGAGAACATACTCGGGGTGTAAGATTGAAACAATTCTTACAGCACCACTTTCACACCAGAGATCTCGGCAAAATTCGGTATTTCTTAGGAATTGAAGTTGCAAGATCTAAGCTAGGCATCAATTTATCTCAAAGTATGTATTTGATATTCTTGAGAAGACTGGATTGCTGGGTTTTCGTCTTGTTGACACTCCCATGGATCCAAATCAGAAACTTTTGAGAGGTGGAGACTTATTTTCAGATCCAGGCAGATACGGTCAATTGGTTGGGAAGCTCAATGATCTCACTATCACGAGGACAGATATCTCTTACATAGTGTGGTAAGTTAGTTCTTAAAAAATCCCCGAGACTCTCACATTGGGATGTTGCTATTTGTATCGTTCAATACTTGAAGATAGCTCTAGGTCGAGGCATATTGTTTAGAAAGAATGGTCATCTCAAGGTAGAAGTTTTCACTGATGCAGACTGGGCAGGATCACCTTCAAATAGAAGGTTCACCATGGGGTATTGCGCCTTTTGGGGAGCAAATCCTGTTACATGAAAAAGTAAGAAGCAGAGTGTAGTTGCCAAGTCAAGTGCAGAAGTAGAATACAGAGTAATGGCTCATACTACTAGCGAGCTAACTTGGTTACAACACTTCCTTTAGGAGTTATGCTTCCCAGTACCTACTCTTATCCCACCATCCTGTGATAACCAAGACACTATACACATTGCTACCAATCCTACATTCCATGAAAGTACCAAGCATATTGAAGTAGACTACCATTTCTTACAAGACTATATGCTAAGCAGAGACATAGCTACACCATTCGTGAAATCTGAAGACCAACTTGCTGATGTCTTTACAAAGTCATTATGAAGAGTCGATTAGAGTCTATCTATTCCAAGCTAGGTTTATATGATATATATGCTCAGGCTTGAAGGGGAGTGTTAAAGAGAGAATGCTATGCCTTGTTGTACTCTTCTAGAAGATAGCCTTGATAAGGTGTCCCTGACCAGCTGTACGGACCACTTGTCTCTTTCCAGAATACTCTTATCATATTGTCAATACTTCTTTATATGTGGAATGAATTGAGAGAGGGCAGATATAGGAAACAACTCTTTCGTTTCATTAACACTACCAAACAAATGAGCATAGACTTGAACAGTCCTTCTAGCCACTTAAAATAGGAACTTTATTTTATAAACATTCATTAAGGTATGCATGCACAAAAATAAGCAGAACAAGAACAAATACGATTTGATGGATTGATGATGTGGGTTTTTTTAGGATTTCCTAGGGAAATAATATATGAAAAATCAGATCTAATATTGATTGGAGTTTGAAACAAAATTGCTGGAACAATAATTTTATTTAAATTTTGAGAGTTAGTGGTACTTCTGTAATTTCATGTTTCTGGACATGAGTTGTACTTATGATCCATTAAATCTTATTTTTGATTTATTATATTATTGAGTTTTATTTATGGTTTCACTAGTTATTTGGTTTCGATTTTATTAGTAAATGCCCAAGGAGTCTCGAGTCCATTAAGGGTTAGGTATTAGACACCTATAAATATTAATATAGTATTTTTTTTTTTTTCTATGATGGTTTAATAAAGAAGAAAGCTATGAAATGCCAACAATGATTGCTCTTGAGGATTGTGTGATGCAACCCTTCTTTGAGATGTGGCGCCAAGGAAACCTGATGTGATGCGTAGGAAATCTAGGTGCAAATACCTAGGTATGTCTGTTTCTTCTTCTTCTTCTTTTAAGTTCTCCAAGAATTTTGTTTCAAATTCCAACCAAAACTAGATCTGATTTTTTTCATACATTATTTCCCTAAAATCCAATCGTAAAGAACCCCAAACCATTCATCCATCAAATAGCTCTCAAACAACCCAGAAAAACGCCCAAATACCATTCCCGGGTTATTGTTCACAACCCAGAACAGCCACCCAAACCCTAAGTTTTCCTCTTTATTTCATCTCCCAATCGAACCCTCCTTTTATAGCATTAAAAAAATCCATATTCCCAAATATTTTCCAGCCTTTCCCCACGAAAATCCTAGCCATAACTTGTCCTAAACCCTAAAACAAATTGCTGTCCAGATTCTCCTACAGTAGGTTTGGTATCACATCTTTGGTTCTCCATCAATTTTAGTAACAAAGTTTCTGTCATATACGTCAGTTTGGTGTTTGGTATCAGAGAAAGGTGAAACATGATGCTTTCACATCATGGAAGATCCTACAAGAGTTGATAGACAAGAGAAGAGGGTAGATTGCTTCTTAAAAGAGATATTCTTCCACGAGATTCAGGACGATCTTCGCAATCAGTTTTATATTCAACAAGGTAATTTGTATGATTAATTACGCGAGAAAATACAAACAATAATTTCTAAATTGTGGAATAGTTGAAAGTTCGATTTAAAAGTGGGCTGAGATCTGAAATTAAAGAAGAAATGTCTCGTGTGTATTTAGAAGATCTTGAAGATGCTACTGAAAAGGCTATATCTAGTTTGAGATGTTTGTAAGATTTATGAATAAAAATCTACACTTCTCAATCCTCTATATAACGTTGCTTTGCCGAAACTCCATGCAAAAAGTGGGCCAAAAAGACCGAATTCCCCCGATGGAGTCTTACCTTTTTTAGAGTCTAGATCAGAGTGGGCTACTGGAGGTGGGCCTAAAATACTCGCTACACCAAGGGGCTTAGAAGGAACAAATTCTTTTGTATTAGGCTTCAGCTCATCAACCACAACACCCACTAGGCTTGACTCGCTTCCATTAACATCTAGCCCAAATCAATCCACTCTAAACAATGAGCCACATCCAATTTTGTGGAATCATGTCTTTTCTCGGTTTGGTATGTCTTGGGTTATGCCTAGGAGAGTTGTCGATTTATTTTTCTTGTTGGTGGACGGCGTGTACGGCAAGGAGTGCTGCAGTTTGGAAGATGGTGCCTATATGCATTCTTTGGTGTGTTTGGAAGGAGAGAAATCTTAGGTGTTTTGAAGACTTGGAGAATTCCATGGAGAATCTTGTTGCATCGTTTTTACACTTGTTGTATCTTTGGACGGAGGCTTTTTTGTCACCCGTGTCTATTAGCTTTTCTAATTTTCTTGTTCGTTTTTCTTTGCCTTCTTAAGCGTTTCCTTGTATATACTTCCAATGTACTTAGAGGGACCTCTTACGCTTTTTTTAATAAAATTTCATTTACTTATCAAAAAAAAAAAAATCAAAACTTTTGCCCAAAAGTCCCTTGTCCCCCTCTCTCGAGCAGACTCCACCAGAGGAGGTTCAGGTATCTCCGTCATCCCAAGACACAACTCCCGACAAAAGCAGCTCATTGTCACATCGGTGCAAACACATCAAAATTCACAAAAACACCCTTCGATAATGAGGACAATGCCGGAATAATCCTCGGTCTCGCAAGTACCTTTGCAAATTGCAACGGCCTCTTCCCACCCACCTCCACCGAAGATTTCAACACTAGCATCGATCGACTTTGGCCCACGCCCAATGACAAACGATTGTTGTTACGAAACCCAGTTGACCCACCACCGTATAGCGACCGGAGAAATTGCACTACTAGGATATGTCCCCTCCGTCTACCTCCATCCTGCTCCTCCACAACCAATAACCCACCATGCTTATTCAACGTTGGGTGAGGAAAGTGGGAAACCAACTCTGGAACGTCTCCAAAACACCTTCGCTCCCTCTAAAATCAGGTCCTCTACAGTGGCTAGCAACCAAAAATTATTAACTTTACCCAAGCAAATGGAACGAACATTACCCCTTCACCTTTCAAGAATCTGTAACACAGAAGACCCTCCACCGCTGGCTCAAACGATTTGGATTCAATAAAACACCACCTTGGCATCCCCATCAAAGAAGAGAAAAGTCAGCATGCTCTAACAAGTGCCGATAGAGAAAGTGAGAAAGCCCAAAAGAAGATAACTGCAGAAAAGAGACGTAACCACCACTGATTCAGCATTTCTTGATTGAAGGAAGCATCCATGACCCAGAGCCTCCTGTTCGGAGTCAGCCTCTGGAAAGATGTTGGGTTTGCATTTTATTGGGGGTGGGTCGACAAGGCGTTTGAGGACTGGCCCAGGCTTAGATAGGAAATGCTCAGGTTGTCGTTTGGGCCGGTTTCTGCTGAACTTCAAAACTACCCGTCCGGCGAGTATCATTCCAGAGATGTTGCCGGAATCAACTTCTGGGGAGTTGTTGGGGTTGCATTTTACTGGGGGTGGGTCGACAAGGCGTTTGTGGACAAACCCAGTAGGAGTAGGTCCGGTGTCGCCAGTCCCTTTGGGGTGTTCTCTTCGGCAAATACCCTCGTCGTCGACAACTAGTGGGATGGCTCATTTTCTGTCTTCTTCCGGGGGTGGGTCTAGTGGATTGTAGGTGACTCCAGTTCCTTCAAGTCCAGCCTCTACAGTCTTCGGGTTTCCTCCATCGCCGTCTCTGGATCCTGATGTTCCGGCGGTTCCAGCCCATTCTCCGGCTGCTGTCTTTAAGTTCATTCCATTGAGGCCACTTCAGATTCCTCAACCCAGTTTTGCCCCTTTGTCTCTTGATGGAGCGGTTGGGTTGGGTGAGAAGTTGCGATCATCCCTCCCCGTGGTGGTTTCTAAGCCTTTTCAGTGTTACTACCGAAGGGCGAAGGAACCAAGGGAAGGGCATTCTGTGAAATGGAATGATGAGCTGTTTTCAGATTCCCCGGAAGCCATGAAGATGTCTACTGGCTGTACTGCTAAAAAGGTTACGGTTGCAGAGCTGCCAGTGAAGAAAGTTATAGAGCCTCCAGTAAAGCAGGGTCTAAGAAGGGGATTTCTCAATCCTCGCCCAAAGGTGCCAATTATTTTCACGTCGCCGCAGAAGATCGTAGAGGTCGGGATGGTTGGACCTTCCCCCCAAGAGGTTGCCTATCTCCTTTTCTCTTTATTCCGCTGACGGAAATGAATTTTTTCAATCTCGAAATTGGCATGTCGGTTTTGATCATAATAGGGATATTGTGGTTTGGGAGAAGGAAGAAAATTATTGGGATGGTTTACCCTTAGATTGGGCTTTGGATGGTTCTTTTGAGGAGGCGGCCTTGGCTATTCAGGACGCCATGGAGGAAGATTTTTTGCGAGAGAAAATGATAGCACGCCAAAAGTCAAAAGGCAAGAGAGAGCAACTGAATCTGCAAAACTCCATAAATTATGGCGACGCCTCAGTCTCCTCTAGGTGTAGTAAAGGAAAGGCCAACATGTTGTAGGGTTGTGTGCTTTGGTGGGTTGTGGGTACTCTCTCGGGTCTGTGAGTTTTTTCTCGTGTCTGGTTGGACTCTTTTGTGGGTTGGTTTTGGGCTTTCTTTCTTGGGTTCTAGGGTTCTTTTTTCGTTTTTTGTCAGTTGTTGCGGGTTAGCTTTTGGTGTTTCTTGCGTACCAAGGGGCGCCTTTACGCTTTTTTAATAAATCTTTTCTTACCTATCAAAAAAAAAAAAGTTTTCTAGTCACTCTCTTCAGTGAAACATTAATTTTATCAGAGCGACGCATGAAGAGAAGGTGGATTTCTTTACCTCGTTCATTAATCTGTTGTACTCCTTCAAACTGAGACGAGACAGTGAAGACAAGCTTTTCTGGGGCCCTTTCAAAAAATAGTTATTCGATGTTAGATTTTTCTATAGTGTCCTAATTCCCCATGAAAGTACTCATTTCTCTTGAAGGAGTATTTGGTGGAATAAGGTTCCCTTGAGAGTGGCGTTCTTTACTTAGTTGACTGCTTTAGGGAAGACATAGCAGTGTGAAAGATGGTTCCGTCCTACTTAATGTCGTGTATTTGGTGAGAAAGAAATTATCTAAGTTTTGAAGATCGCGATAGGACAGTGGTGAAATTAAAGGCCTTTTTCTTCAATATTATTTACCACTAGACGTATGCCTATGATTGTTTTCAAATTTCTATCTTTCATGATTTTCTTGATCTTTTTTCTTTTTCTGATATGGTACTTCTCTTGTATACTTTCGGTACACTTAGGTTGAGCACTTGCACTTTTTAATGAATTTCGATTACTAATAAAAAATTTAAAAAATTAATACTCCAATGGGAGAGAATGATATTACATTGTCACAATTCTTCCCTCATATGAAGAAGATGAAATGTTATCAAGGCCAAAACTATTATCTTATGCTACAATCTATAAGATCGAAAATATCAATTTTAAAGCAATTCAAAACTCAACCAACCGAGGGAGAATAAAGTAGGCAATGAGAAGTCATTTTTTATTTTATTTTATTTTATGTAACTTTAAGAGTCAAGCATATTTTTATAATTTTATACTTTTGGACATGAGCTATAATTTTGATCCATTATGTATTTTGCATTATTATGTTATTGAGTTTTATTGATGGGTTTCACTAGTTATTTGGTTTCAACCTTAGTAGTTTAAACTCCAGGAGTCTTAATTCCATTAGGGTTAGGCATTAGAAGCCTATAAATATGAATGTAATGATTTTTTTTTTTTCTATTATGATTGAATAAAAAAAGACGACTATGAAAATGTCTAGCAACGATTCCTCTTGAGGATTGTGTGATGCAATCATTCTCCAAGATGTGATGCCAAGGAAAATCCAATGTGATGCTTAAGACAACTAGGTTTGACGCCTAGGTTTGTCCATTTTTTCTTCTTTCTATTTTCTTTTGAGTTTTCCAATAAGCCTGGCTCCAAAGTGGACGGGGCCTTCTTTTGCGGAGGTTGTGAGGGCAGATTCGACCGTTGTTGCGAAGAAGATGCCCATAGTGGGTGATGGTTGGTCCGGGTTAAGGGCTTCGCGGGCGACACCTTGCGAGTTCGATCTTCTTCCGGCGGTGCGGCATGCAGAGGATATTCCGAGATCGGCAGTGGATTGCTTTTCTTTGGAGGCTCACCGGCTTGATATGTTGGGCAAAGACCAGATTGTATGTCCGCAGGGTAAGGACTCTCATTTGAAATTTGAAACTTCGAGATTGCAGACGTGGCGTAAGTTGGGTTCTGGTTTTTATTTGGCTTTGGGCCGGGCCGTGGGGAGAGTTCTGAGCCGATTTACAGGGTCGGGGTTGTTTCAAAAACCTTTAGGTTTTCGCGTGACCCAAATCAAGCGGAAACCTAAAGTTTCCTGTCCGCCGCCAACCTCGCCGGAGACGACAACGGAGATGTCCTCTGGGTTGGTTCTGAATCGGATTCTTCCTGGGGGTTTGGAGGTGTCAGCGTTGGGAGATAAAGTGGGCGTGAGTCCAACTTCTTCGGCTGATGTCGGGATCTATCCTAGGCCGGAGTCCTCGTTGGCGACAGTTACAAGGACAGATTCAGGAACGGAGTCTTTTTCCGGGGGTGAGTCGAGCAGGTCCCAGGTGCCTTCGGCGGTTTCTTGCTCGAGTGTGAATCCAGCCTCTAATAGGTTCGGTTTCCCCCCTTCTCCGGCACCGGATCTGGGTTTTCCGGGGGGTTCTGCTTCTACTTCTTTTAAGTTTACTCCTTTGGGGAAGCTTCAGTTTCCTAATCCCCTCTCTTCCGCTCCGTCGCTCGCTGGTGCAGCTCTTTTAGGAGAGAAGCTGCGCTCTCCCCTCCCTGTGGTGGCTTCTAAGCCCTTCCAGTGTTACTACAGAAGGGCAAAAAAATTGAGGGAAAGGCATTCTGTGAAGTGGAATGATGGGCTACTTTCTGACTCTTTGCAAGCTGTGAAGATGTCAGTTGGCTTTGTTGATAAGAGGGTTTCAGGTGGAGTGCCGCCAGCTGAGAAGGCGGCAAAACCTCCTGCAATAAAGAAGGCAATGATGCCAGTGAATCAAGGCCTTTTTAGGAAGGGGTTTCTCAATCTTCCCCCGATTTCAGTCCCTACCGTGGCGCTTCAGGAGGTCAACAATGACGGGGTGGTAGGTCCTTCTTCCCCTTCGAGTGGTTGCTTGAATGGTTTCTCCCAAACTCGGAATTGGCCAGTTGGCTTTGATCATAACGGGGAGATTGTGGTGTGGGAGGAGGATGAAGATGATTATTGGGATGGTTTGCCATTAGATTGGGCGATGGATGGGGATTTTGGGGAGGAGGCTTTGGCTATTCGGGATGCCATGGAGGAGGAGTTCCAGTTTTTTGCGCGCCAAAAGTCTAAAGGGAAAAGGGAGCTTCTAAATTTGCATAGTTCCATTAACTATGGTGACGCGAATTACCCTTCTAGGCGTAGGAAAGGCAAGGCACATATGTTGTAGGTCTGTTGTGCCTTGACGGGTAGTGGGTTTTATTGTTCTTAGTTGGGTTCTTTTGTATCTTGTTTGGTTCTTTTGTGTTCTGGGGCATTGGTGTTGTGGGTTTTTTTGGGTTAGCTTTGGTTGTTCCTGTGTATACTTCCTGTGTACCTAGGGGCGCCTTACGCTTTTTTTATAAAAGTTCTTCTTACTTATCAAAAAAAAAAAATTCCAACCAATGTTGGATCTGATTCTTTCATATATTAGATACTTAACAATGTGAATTAGGGATAAAATCATATCTCATTTAAATTTTCATGAAATGATTTATTAATACTATGCAACTAGTACATCTTTGCTTTAACCCACTGTAGAACTTAATTTTCATATTTTCGATAAAAATCTTGACATCTAGAGGGTGCAAAAAAAAAAAAAAAGAGGAATGCTAGGCATCCAAACACTTGTTTCCAAAATTTGGCTCCAAACTGATGTGTCGCAATCCTATGAGATTGTGACACACTTCCCAAAATGGTAGATCTCATGGGATTGTGACACAACAGTTTGGAACTAAATTCTGGAAACAAGTGTTTGGATGCCTAGCATTCCTAAAAAAAAAAAGGTTGTAAAGTATACAATGACAAAATTTGCAATAGAACTCAAAGAAATAATAGGGGGAAAGAAGTTAAATTCAAATTAACCAAAATGTTCAAAATATAAAAAAGATCCAATTTACAGCTTCCACCGGTTTGCATGGGGTAATACTTTGTGATTTCTCATGCTATTAACCTCAGTAAAACCACATCCACACTAATTCCATTTGATATGCATACTTCCTCAATGTTGATTTTACAAGAAATGCTAATCTTGACGGCGCATGAAGGTGTGTCCTGTCATTTCCTTTCTTACTTGTTGGTTTCTAGGCTCTAGTTAAGATTCTTCTTCATTTTTCTGGCCTTGTTGGTTTTGGGTTGATAGAGGTGGTTACTTCAAGATGCTTCTTTGTTGAATCAAACTCTTTCGAATTCGTCTGTGAGGAGGGGGTCTCAATTTTACGGGTGTATGAAAAAAGTAGAGGTTTTGTTCGTTTAGTTTCACTAGGTAAGGTCAGTGTGTTGTGGTTGATGGTCACAAGGGCTTTGCTACAAGTAGAGCATTCGAAGTACTTTGTGAAGTCTTCGAGGGTGGGGATTAAAGCCTTCATTGCTCAATGTGGTTTGAATCATTTTGGTCGTTTCTTGGCAATAGCGGAATACAGAGGTGACAGTAGTTTGCGATCATCCCGGAAGGTAGAGGAAGTAGTAGCTGGTCGGGTTTCACTCTCGAGTTGCTTAGGTTCCTTGATGCTTTCTAGTCGCCCCATGATGGAGGTAGAGGGCTAAGATCATTTCTAACTTAGGCTATCTCCTTTTCACATTTTCTATCAACTCACTAACAATATGGATTGACTAAAACCAATGTTGTACGTTTGTACTAGCTCTTCTGACAGGGATGCTTGGGTTGAAGGAAAGGTTGGCCCATCGAGACTTGAGGAAAAAAGAAAAAAATATGTTGAAGTTGGATAGAGGGAACACTATGAATTACACACATTCAAAACTTGTTACACTAGTTTGATGGGTGCAACAACCCTTCGATTGCCATTGTCAGAGGCCCGTGACAAATCATGTGTTGTCACACAAGTGGGAAACTATGCATATATCAAATCTTCCATTATATATATATATGGATAAGTTCAAGTCACACCTGGAATAACAATCTATATGTCCTGTGTTCAATAACTTATAACTGGATTTTTTTTTTTTTTTTTTACCAAATCCACCATTGAATTACATGTTCTTCACATACCCATCATCCTTACCACATATCAAGCAAATTGTAGTTTAGGAGTTCTCATCAAAAAAAGCTCAAAATTATAGTTTTAATATATTTTTTCAAAATAAACTAAAACAATGAGTATATCGATGCTAAATAGATGTGAAATTTGACACAGGCAGTGGATTTGGTAGAATTTCAATCAATTGAAAAAATATTTAATGGTGTAACATTAACCAAGTTTTACACTAAGTTTAACTTAATCCTTAACCAAGTTTTACTCAACTTTACAAGAAACTTACGGTCTGTTTGTAGACACTTATGTCTAAAGCAATTTTTGGAGAATTGACAAATTACCACTCCTACTGAATGGTTTTTGTCAAATAAATGAATCCCAAAATCATTTGTTGAAATGGATCACCAAACTCACCTCCCACATAAGGGTAGGCCTCCACCAAAAATCGATTTTTTTGTGGCCAATAGTAGAAACAAACACCTACTTACACTTTGACATATATTGTAGCATGTCTTGTGTGACCGCACTTTTAATGCATCTTTAAGAGATCTAAAGACTGTAATAGGACATAGAAGATATTCACAATAAGGTTACTCACTTTCCCTTGAGAAAGATCCAGATCCTCTATCACCAATAACTCCCGGGTGTCTCGGTCCCGTTACAACTCTATTCAACTGCATAACAGAACAACAATGTCAACCACCAAATAAATAGGGGCAAAAAGATGGGGGACAAATATACACTAGAAGAGGGAACTGAAATGCCAATAGAATAACACTATGACAACAAAAATGAAGCAACCTTCACTCTTTGACATCATCAAGGATGTCAGGCATTCTACAAGAGTGACATAAAAGTAAACTTCTAGTAAATAGCATTTCAATTTTCAAGGTTTTAATAGCCAAAAAGTATAAGACCTTAGAATGAAATAAATTGACAACTCATCAAGTACTAATCAAAAATATATACACAGCAATGCCTGCACAACCAAAAAATTCAAGGAAGCTGACCTTTGCAAAAGTGGTTGCCAGATCATCCACCTCAGACAAAGATCCGATACCTGCACCCTGAAACGAAAAATAAGTAAAATTGAAGTCAACATTCTGGTGTTTCAGGCTCAGTGAATTGAAAGTGTTGGTGATACAACATAAGCTTATTACACAACTTACAGTCTTGAAAGAAAAAGGAGAAAGTGTGAGCTTAGGTTTTGCTAATCAGTCTACTTTACTCTTAATGCCATTGCTCAGTTCTTAAAACTTCGTTATGATGGAGTCCCACATAGGACTCCACGTCTACACCAAGTTACTTGGCTGTGATAGTTGATACAAAGGGCACACGTGAAGATCATGGGATACTCACGATCCAACTGATCTTAAGCAACGTGGGTCTCTAAGAGACATGGGTAGTGGAATATTGCTGCAGTTATTTACTATAGTTAGAGTGATTATGTTGTTAAAGGTTCTCCTTTTGTATCCTTGTTTTCCACGACTAGTCAACGTGGGTAGAAGCATGATACAAGTAGTTTCCTTATTGCATGGGTAGTTAGTTATTAGTTTCTTATTGCATGGGTAGTTATTTGTAAGTTAGTATAAGACTAGGACTAGGAGCAAGGTTCACTTTATTGAATATTGAATTGACATTTGTCATTGTGGTTTCTATCCATCCCAAATTGGATTCATTTGTGGTCTCTCCTACCTAAAAGGAGTTCATTATCTATCTATTTCTATTCAATTAGTCATGGGTTCCTATCACATTATAAGTCGAAAACCCAAATCATCATTTGCGTTTTTTTTTTATAAGTAAAAAAAGTTTTATTAAAAAGGATAAGGCATCCCTAAGTACACAGGGAGTATACACAGGAATAACCAAAGCAGTCCACAAAAAGAAACTCAAACAAACCTACAAGGCCTTAAGCCTTCAAACTCAAAACCCACAAAGAGCACTCAAAGCAACAAAAACAAAAACCCAAACAAACCCACAAGAACCTAGCCCTTAAACCCGAAACCCACAAGGAGCACTCAACACTACAGCACCTGAGCCTTTCCTTTCCTTCTCCTAGAGGGCATGCTTGCATCGCCATAGTTAATGGAGCTTTTCAGATTCAACACCTCTCTCCTCCCTTTAATCTTAAGACGCGTACCCTTATTAACCCGATGTAAATCCTCATCATTTGCACATTCTGCATTTAAACCACAAAAGCAAAAACACTGAGAAGAGGTGATTCCCTCTGTTCCTTGTTCTCCATTTTGAAGGTTCTAATTGTGTGTGCGCTTTTTTTGGCAGTGAACTGATCAACAAAATTACCATGCCCACTGCCTATCTCGTTTTCCCTTTTTTTTTTTAATAAGAAATTGAAATTCATTAAAAAGAAAAATGGCGCTACCTAAGTACACCGAGAGTATACAACAAGAAGAACACCTTAACCAAAAAAAGAAAAAAGATCAAGAAACATGAAAACTAGAAATATGAAAACAATCATAAGCAGTTGTCCAGTGTTAAAGGGTTTTGAAGAAGGCATTTAGCTCCAACACTATCCTCTCACAATTATCAAAACTACAATCATTTTTTTTCTCCAGATATACCACATTAAGGGTCATCTTCCACACTATCCTCTCCTACATGCGAAGAGATCCACCAGTTGTCGAGGCATGACCCATTTTAACCCAAAAGAAGGAAAATATAACTCCATAAGGCACTAAAAATCTCACAATGGAGTAAAAGGCAATCTACAGTTTCCCCACTTTTCTTGCACATACAACATCAATCTATCACTATGAAATGTCGCTTCCTTAAGTTATCCATGGTGACAATTTTCCCTAACGCAGCCGACCAAGAGAGAGAAAAAAAAAAAAAAAAAAAAAAAAAACAAAACCCCTTCTCGAGGGAACCTTATTTCGCCAAATACTCCTCCAAGGGAAAAGGAGTATTGTCGTGGGGAATTAGTACATTACAAAACGATCTGACATCAAACAACCCTCACTCAGCAGGGGCCCAACAAAGCTTGTCTTCAACCCTGTCTCAGTCTGATGGAATACAACAAAATGAAAATCAAGGTGAAGAAATCCACTTCCCAGTCATGCGCCGCTCTGATCAACATTCCACTAATGAGAGTCACTAAAAAGCTGTAAGTGATGCCACATAAGCATCATTGGAGTGAGCAATACTTAATAACTCCAAAAAAGCTACCTTTGGTTTGATCCCCACACCACACAAGTCATGCAAAAAAAACAAAATAATGAATGATAGCCAAAGAATCAGAAGGAATTTAGATGTCACAAACAAAGTAGTAAAGACCAAGACTTTGTTACTTTACCTCGCTGACATCTGCATGTACTTAACCCAAACCTTTTAAGATTCTATTAGTAAGAAAAGCTTGTTTATATGGTCAGATTTCGAAATAGAAGTACAGGCTCTTCAACTAAGAGAGCTATACAACACATGTTAATCAAGCAAGTTTCACATAGGACAAGTGGCTGTGGCACCAAATTGACCGAGGATACATTAACAAAATTTTGGACGTTATGCTTTTAAAAGGTGGGAGAGAGGAGTTAAGGAAATAGATTGAATGTGGAAGGTAAAGATAAACTAATCAGGTTGATGATAAAAAAAAAATAATGGAAAAAAAAAAGGAAGAAGAAAAGAAAGAAAGATCAACTAATCAGGCTAGAAGGTCACAGAAAATTTCGACTTACGTAACAGCAAGGAATAAATACTAACAAATTTATGGGGTACTAGGCATAGGCTTTTACCAGTTAGAAAAGGTTTAGAAACATATATGGATTTTTTTAATATATATATGGAAATATGGTTTGTAATGGTGCACAGAAGCAAAACATGTCTAGGTTGAAATTAATGTAAAACCAGTTTTTAGTGGCTATAATGGATAAATAATAAAACACAGAATGCGAAGATTGCTACTTTGAGATTTTTTAGCAGCTGGGATGAAACACTCATGGAGTCCCAAACACTATTGTAGCAAACCCTAAATGAAAGCCAAACACAAGGAGTACTACTTCTAAGTTTTTCAGCCCCTATTTTTTCAGCTGTAGGTGAAGAGCCCGTACAAGGAGTAGGAAGAGAATAAAGATAATTGGAGGAATTGTAAGAGGGTGGAAACTAGAGAGACTGGGGGAATCTGAGGAAATGGCTAGGAGATCTCCAAGTTCATCAAGCATTTCTTCTAAATATCTATGTCAGCCCTAACAGCAGATAGCACCTATCTCTCATTCCTTTAACTTCCATATGGAAGAGAGAGAGAGAGAGAGAGATAATATATCAATTACAAAGTCTTCAAATGATAAACTGGCCTAATAAAGACAGGTAAATGTTATGTTCCACAGAATAGTACCCTGCCGGAGTCGACGTCGGAGATGTCTTCAGGGTTGTTTTTGGTTCAATCTCCTTTTGAGGGTATGGAGGTTGCCTCGTCGGGTGCCACTGAGATCGCAGATTCGTCGTCGTCGGCTTTTTTTGGGTGCCCTCTTCAGTCGGAGCCATCGTCGACGCAACCTCCTCGTTTGTTGTCGCCGGTGGCTGCCGATGGTCCTTCCCCTGGACCTGTTCCGGCGTTTTCTGGGCTGGAATATGATTCTGTGGTTTCGGGTTCTGAGATTTCAGGCTCATTGTTGTCGGTGGATACCATTAATGGTGTGGGTATGGCGTCGTCGATTTCCTGTGGGAGTTCTCAGATGACAGAGATCTCACTGTCGAAGGTTCCTGGGGCTATTCTGATCTCTTTGGCTGAGTTGGGTGCAAAGTCAATGCCAGAGTGGGATCTCCCTTTGGGATACAGTGCTTCCAGAGGAGTCTCTTGAGAAGGTTTTTATCAACTCCTGTAAAAGTATTTCGTCTTGGGAGGACAGTACAGACCTCTCCCAAACCCAGGTTTATGACGAAAATTGGGAGGAGGCTTGGAAGAAGGTTGATGAGCTTTGGGAGAGGGTGACAGCAATGTACGTGGTGACTGAGGATCACAGTAAGAGGTACAGGGCTATCTAGGGCGAGATGATTGAAGGCCAAAAGTGCGAAGGGAAGAGGAACTGCGAAGGAAAGAGGGAGCATCGGAATCTGCAAAGTTCCGTCAATTACGGCAACATTAAATCTTCTTCTAGGTGTAGGAAAGGCAAGGCCCACATATTGTAGAGTTGTATGCCTTGGGGGTTTGTGGGCTGTTCCTTAGATGCTCTTTAGGTTTTTACGCGGTTTTATTGGTTTATGTGGGCGCGTTGCTGGGTTCTTTTGCGGGTTGCTTTTTTGCTGTTATTTTGGTTTCTAAGTTTTAGCTTTTGTTGGGTTTTCGCGGGTCAGCTTTGACTCTCCTGTGTATATTTCTAGTGTACTTAGGGACGCCTTACACTTATTTCAATAAACTTTTGCTTACTCATCAAAAAAAAAAAAAAAATTGATACAACAAAAGTTTTTATAATTCGAGAAAAACTTCACATTGGGAACCTTGCCTTGTAGGAAACAATCTTTACCTCCCAACTCTCTCACTCAATAACTACTTACAAGTATTAACTTAACCAATTAATTCATATATATGATTAAATATTACTTACAAGTATGAACTTGTGGATTGCTTCTTCAATTAGAGGCTAATAATCCAGAGTGAAACCATCTACATGTACCGCCTTTTTGTATCCCACCAAATCCTCCTCTAGAGCTTCTTCCAACTTTCGAAGGCCTCATATCTCTCTCTCTCTCTCTCTCTCTCTCTCTCTCTCTCTCTCTCTCTCTCTCTCTCTCTCTCTCTCTCCATGAACTTGCCAATGTACTATCAAACTTGCCTATTTTCTTTTTTGGTGAATAATAATTTATTGAAAAGAAAAGATAAAGCCCTCGAGCACGCAAAGTATACAAACGAAACAACCGCCCTAAAGGTGTCTGGAATCTAAAAGTTTAACAAGATCTAAAATATTTTAGGGGGGAGAACATCTCTCTCTCTCTATTTTTTAGAGAGAGAAGCTCTCCACCCTATTTTCAAAATCCTCTGCTTCCCCCCTCTTTCTCCTCCTTTTGTGGCTGTTCCAAGGGAGGAGGGAAGAGCTTTGTCTCTTCCCCTCTTCCCTCCTCCCTTCCTCTTCTCTTCTTTCCTCACGTCTTCTTCTCTTTCCCTCTACCTCTCTAGGTTCTTAGGGTTTATCTTTTTCTTGGGTGTAGTTCTCGGTGGTTGGGGTCTTCTCCGGCTCCTTTCGGCCTCTTCCGTCGACGCCATTTCCGTGGTTGGCCGCTGCATTGTCGTGCGTGGGTTTTGGTTCTTTTGCATCATGGGTTGTAGATCTATTGTGTTTGGGTCCTCCTACCAATGCACATGATTCACCGGAGGTTTCGCCGTCATGGTCACCAGAGGTTTCGCCGTCATGGTCCAGCGTTCCCAGTCGTTGGTGCTATTGCGGGTGGACGCCACGCGCTGTCCCGGCACGCGTGGCCGAGAGAGTTTTTTGAAGTTTGGGAGTTAGATCTACGGTGTTGGGGACCTCTTCGCCGCGCACGCCCCTCCGACGGCTTTTCCAGCAAATTCCGTTACGTCCAACAATTTTTCCGGCTGGTTCAGCGCCGCGCGCATGACGTCATGCGCCACCGACTGTAGTTTTTTTTTTTTTTCCCTTGGCTGTAGCTGTGGCATTTCTTTTGTATTTGGGGTCTGATTTGTATTTTGGGTTTGTTTTTCAAATGTAATTCGGGCTTTTTTGTATTTTTGGGTTTGTATTTCTGTTGGGTTTGGGTGCTTTTGGGCAGATTTGGGTGAATATTGGGGGCTTTGTTGGTTTTTTGGGCTTTGGGTTTCTTGCGGTTCTGGGTGTTGTGGGTGCTACATGCGGGTTTTAGGGTTGGTCCTTATGGGTTTGTTTGGGTTTTTCTTTTTATGGGTTAGTTTTGGCTGTTCTTGCGTATACTTCCAGTGTACTTAAAAGCGCTTTACGCTTATATATAAAGTTTTCTTACTTTTTTTTTAAAAAAAAATATTCGAAGAGGAGAAATTAGGAACATAAGTTGCAGCACAATCCAAGAGAGATCTCAAAAAAGAGGATTTTAAACAAAGCACATTAAACTCAATCCTCAAATATAATTATTTCCTTTCTCTCAAAATGCTCCACATTAGGAACACCATAATAACTTTCCAGAAAATCTCCTTGGGATGTCCACGCCCTTGATTCCTCCAACAATGTAACAGCTCTTAGATGTTAGGCATCACCCACAAAACTCTGAATAAGTTAAGAACCAAGTGCTATAGATCGATAGAGTGCTCATAATGGATATGTAGGTGATTTATGGTCTCCTCATTCTTTTTGCAAAGGCACCACCAATTTACAATAGTGAAACCCCACCTTCTAAGATTATCAACCGTAAGGGTTCTACCCCAAGCTACCATCCATGTAAAGAACGCAATGTGGGGTGGGTCCTTAACCTTCCAAACACTTTTCTAGGGAAACGAGCAAAGTCTACGGCTGCTCAAGACGAGGGCTATCAGCCTATCCTTCGGCGTGGCTTCCTTCTCCCAAGCGGCGCGGCTCTTCCTCCATCAGAAGTGGGAGTAGTTCCACTCTCTTCGGTCCAGTCTGTGCTTGGGTGCCCGCCTTTATTCTCAGAGGTGGGCAAATCTTCGTGGGGTCATGGTTTTGAAGAGATTGGTGATCCTCCCGGGGCAGCAATTGATCTTAGCTTCTGTGTTAATACTTTCGGGGTCTCCCATGAGGGGAATGTGAAGGGCTTTGTAGACTTCATGACTCTAATTGATGCAGAGCATCGTCTAGAGGCTTCAGTTTCCTCTTCTAAGTTTAAAGGGAGTCATGAAGTGAAGAATTTAGAGTGCTCGATTAATTATGATGCTAGAGGTTTTGGTTCTAGTAGGGGCAAGGCTAAGCGGCCTAATGTGATGTATTAGTCTCGGGGTTTTGTGGGCTGGTTTTGTAGGGGTTTTTTGGGCTTCCTTCTGTTTGGGTTTTTTGGGTGTTTTCCCCTTCCCCTCTCTTTCCTATTTTGGTGTCCTTTTGTATACTTCATGTATGCTTAGGGGCGCCTTTACGCTTTTTATAAAATTCTCTACTTACTTATCAAAAAAAAAAAAAAAAAAGGAGCACAGCTCTCCAATTTGTAAAGTGTTATAATAGCTTTTCACTTCAAAGTCACGGTTGCTAGTTGGAGTCCATAACAATCTATACGCTTCCCTCGGATGGGTGGTTGAGGTGCATAACCGAGTGAGGAAAGAATTGAAAGATTCTAACTCCAAACTGCCCTGATGATTCTCAAATTCCAATTAATAGAGTTTCCGGAGGATTCCAAGTAATTCGACACCAAGGCCTATTTTCTTGATTCATTTCATTTCATTTCCAATTGTTTATTCATGTAAGGTTTTTTTTTAAAAAAAAAAAAAGGACAGAGATGCAAAAGGAGCCAGCGAAATTGCCATTGTCCCCACTCTTCTTGATTAAAATATCTCATTCCATTTCGTGCCAGACAATCCATTCTTTCTTCATTCCTCATTGGCGACCATAATTGTTTCTAATACAAAATGACA
The DNA here is from genome assembly GCF_958979055.1 of Alnus glutinosa. Classification (NCBI taxonomy): domain Eukaryota; kingdom Viridiplantae; phylum Streptophyta; class Magnoliopsida; order Fagales; family Betulaceae; genus Alnus; species Alnus glutinosa. The sequence continues at coordinate 20,822,587 of NC_084887.1, forward strand.
TATAGTTCATACACATGTACATAGGCGGCCTTCAGACTCCCATTTATGTACTTGAACTGAAACCAACACAACCAACATCATCACAATAACATAACTACCAATTTTGTAGTTTCAACTAAATTTGTAGTTGGAACTAGGTTGAATAACAGACCTACATACAAATATAAAAGGCAAGCATATACCACAACCAAGGGCAAGCTAATTTATCAGATATATCGGTATCATCAATACTATCCGCAGTGAAATGAACAAATAAAGCTTTGAGAGTGATACATATAATTACGACTAAAAGGCATGCATATACCACGCTTAAGGGCATGCTGATTCATATATCTATTGGTATCCTCCTCGAAATGAACAGTAGTGAAATGAAAATTCAAGCTTTAAAATGATAAGAGTTACATTCAAAAGTTATAAGTAACAAAGAAGTTTTTTTTTTTTTTTTTTTTTTTTGGGGGGGGGGGGGGGGGGGGGGGGGGGGGGGAAGCATAACTATGTAGATGGTATAATGAGAATATGAATTATGACAAGTAATGCGATATAAATTATAGTAAACCTTACCTCGTCTCTGTCAAACAAATGGTACTCATCATCAGCAGGTCCAAATGCGGGACCATTACCTTCCTCTTCTAAACCCCCCAACTCCACTTCTTCCAAAACATTTTGACCGAAAAACTCATATTGTGATGCATCGAAGATTTTATTACCTGTGTGACAAACAAAACAATGTTATAGATGCATATCAGATCAGCTCAATGACTTACTCCAGCTTCAAACCTTCAGAAATTACCATCAAGTTTCGGATACTAATCTCTAACATAGCATATTGCACACCAGAAAAGGAAGAATTAAAAGGTTTACGTAAATAATATGAACTATTTTCATTCTCAATCCCAGAGCATTTTCGTGTATCCCCAATTGGTAAGCATTTTTGTCCAGATATCCATTCATCTCCAC